>NC_067490.1:3366285-3676113 GCF_947179515.1 Apodemus sylvaticus
GTGAGAAAGAGCAGTGTCTGCACACCTAGAAGAGCCCAGACCCGTGAACATGGGCTCTGGGTTCCACCCCAGCTGTCCCCAAGCCCCCTCATCCCATCCTATTAGAGGTCTCCTGGTGGCATCTCAGGGAAAGCGGCCACTGTGCTGGCGGCCTGAGGCCCCGCTGCACAGCACCGTTGCCCCTTGTTGTACCGACTGCCCCAGCCCAGCTCTCTCCCAGCCCTCCTCTGCTTGCTCCCCAGGTGATCTGCTGTGAGGGGAATGCGGGATTCTATGAGGTGGGCTGTGTCTCCACGCCCCTAGAAGGTAGGCACATGGCTCGCGCCTTTCATCGCAGCCTTTGACCTGAATGTGTCCCCTCCTACACTGACCTCCTGCTGCCCAGGGTGAGGGCCAAGTCTTTCACTTCTCAGGGAATGTCCACTCCGGCCTGTTAACTTTGCATCCTTCCCTGGGGTGCCTGTGTTAAGCATACTTGTCCCCCTGCCCCAGCACAGTCCCATGACTCCCCTCCCGCCTCCCTGTGTTACAGCTGGCTATTCTGTCCTGGGCTGGAATCATCCAGGCTTTGCTGGAAGCACGGTGAGACCCTCTCTGAAGACTTGTCATTTCCCAGAATCCTGTGCATCTGTCTTCCTCTGCTCAGCCATGGGAAGGCCTTCACATACCTGTGACCTGGGTGCTGGGGAGCTGCAGCCCCTCCTCCCGCGGCAGTCGGGGACACAATGGGTCACATGATCTCTGTGTTACAGGGTGGCTGCAAGAAGGATCCACACTAGGTGAGCTCTCTGTGGCTGACTCTCCTGCTTCTGCCCGTCTCCCTGCAGGGGGTACCATTCCCACAGAACGAGGCCAATGCCATGGACGTGGTGCTTCAGTTTGCCATCCACCGCCTGGGCTTCCAGCCCCAGGACATTGTCATCTACGCCTGGTCCATTGGAGGCTTCACTGGTACCTGCCTCCCTGCTCACCCCTGCCCAGTAGATACGGGCACAGCGTTGTGGCTTCCAAGGAGGGGTGGATGGAGTCTTTTAGAGAGGTTGGAAGTAGATAACGCCTACATGAAGGGACCCAATCCTATTTCTTGTTCTGCTACTAGCCACGTGGGCAGCCATGTCCTACCCAGACATTAGTGCTGTTATCCTGGATGCCTCCTTCGATGACTTGGTGCCCTTGGCCTTGAAGGTCATGCCGGACAGCTGGCGTGAGTGAGGCTCCCATGCTGGCTCTCCCTGGGGAGGGTGGCAGCACGGCCTCTTCTGCCTGGGTGCTGTCAGCTGCGGGGAGAGAGGCCACCATTGCTGAGCAGGTCTTCCCTGCCCGGTGGACAGTGGGGACCTGTGTGTCAGGCAGGCTCTTCATCTCCCTGTCCTTTACGGTGTCCATTGTAGGAGCCCTGGTGACCAGGACTGTGAGGCAGCATCTCAACCTTAACAACTCGGAGCAGCTGTGCAGGTGAGGGTGGCCGCAGCGCCCTGGGGTGCTCAGGTGTGCTAAAGGGGAAAGTGTCTGCAAGCGGCCACTGGCCCAAGCTGGCCCAACCCTTCCTGGGTCTAGGAGACCCTGAGTTTACTCACTTCTGATCTGGCAATGAAGGGTTAAGCCTGGCTCCCAGGGCCAGACTGAGCCTGTGCCCTTCTTAAATCTGTTACTCCTGCCTCAGCTGTGGCCGGCTCTGTCTGAGCTCTCCCTCCCTGCTGCTCTGTTCTGAAGGTTCCAGGGCCCGGTGCTGCTGGTCCGGAGAACCAAGGACGAGATCATCACCACCACGTGAGTGCCTGGGCTCTGCCTTCTCTCACCTCTGTCCACTGTGGACCCAGCTTCCGCCAACCGCGGTTAACTCTTGTCTCCCCCAGGGTTCCTGAGGACATCATGTCCAACAGAGGCAATGACCTCCTGCTGAAGCTCCTGCAGTTCCGGTGAGCTCTGGGAAGAGACACACCTCAGTACTCACACAGCATGGCGACAGTGGGGGTTGGGCGCTGAGGTGTGAATTGGTTCTGTTGTGTCCCATTCTGCCTGTGCTCCTCCCAAGGTACCCTCGTGTGATGGCGGAGGAGGGGCTCAGAGCTGTGCGGCAGTGGCTGGAGGCCTCCTCCCAGCTCGAGGAAGGTGAGGGATCCAGAAACTGGTGGGCGGGGCCTGGCAACTAGAGCCTGCTGACACACTCCTGTTCCGCAGCCTCCATTTACAGCCGCTGGGAGGTGGAGGAGGACTGGTGCGTGTCTGTGCTCCGCTCCTACCAGGCAGAGCACGGGCCTGATTTTCCCTGGAGTGTGGGTAAGGAGGGGCTGGGTGTGGAGGGCTCCGAGGAGGGGAAGGACGGGCGTTCCTGGTGCAGGATTGGAGGGCCATGTCTCTGTCCGCAGGGGAGGACATGAGTGCAGATGGACGGAGGCAGCTGGCGCTGTTCCTGGTGAGCTGGAGTTGGGTGAGGGGCAGGGCCTGCGTGGAGGGCCTCACAGAGCCCGTGCAGGGATGCTAGGGTGGGAGAGTAGGTGCGCAGGTTCTGAGGGGATGCTGCCTCTACTTACCTGCCCTGCCTTCCTCCTCAGGCTCGGAAGCATCTACACAACTTTGAGGCCACACACTGCACTCCGCTCCCAGCCCAGCACTTCCAGATGCCCTGGCACCTCTAGGGACCACATTTTAGACTCTTCTGGAAGGACAAGATAGGAGGAGACACAGGGGATGCTTTTGTGACTCTTCACGTTACTGTTCAGTCTGGGCAGTGGGGACCCCCGGCCACCGTCCTCCTGCACAGCTCCCTATCTACATGCAAGCACTTAGCTCTCCCCAGACACACCTGCATTAAATGAATGATTTATTCCTAATAATTAATAAAAAGGTATTTTTTCTACAATCTGGCTGATTGTGAGATTTTCCAGATGTCCAGACAGCTAGTGGCTACAGCAGGGGGAGCAGACGCCCCGGAGGCTGAGGCTGGCTTAGCTTCACCTCGGCCATCATGTACCGGGCCTACCATCCAATCCAGGCCTTCCCTGCTGGTGCCCAGTGTTCACACAGCTCCGTGGCTCTCACTGCTTGCCCTGGCCTTCTGCGGCAGCCTGGGGGACAGGGCGGGTCCGAATGCCCTCCTTTATGACTGTACCGTGTCATGTACAGTTTTGTCTCCTCAGCGTCTCTCCTGAAGCTCCTTCCCCACCCCACCCCCACCTTCCTTGCTCAGCCCTCCTTATCTCCACTAGGAACAGGGAGTGAGTCCTGCAGCAAGCCAACCCCGTGCCTGTCCTCAGCCTGACACCAAGTCTGTCCACATACCCTGTCTGCAAGTCAGCAAACAGGGCCAGCGGGGACCGAGGGCCAGGCAGCGAGTCCTGTCCTCCCAGCTGAGCCTGAGGAAATGGGAGCCTCACAAGACAACACTACACAACCTGAGGGACGGGACGATGCGCTGGCCTCCTGTCCTTGCAAACTTCTCCGTCAGGTGATGTAACCCGGCCCCACTGCCCGGGCCACTGTTCCGAACAAGATGCTGAATCAGTGCTTGGTGCTAGCGCCAGCTCTGGTTTCTGTGTGACCCTCTCACCGTGAGGCTGCGCGCCTGTCAGCTCAGCAGCTCAGTGACAGTGTTCCGGTGACAGGTGATACGACTAAGGTTTGGGGTTAGAAGAGCGGAAATGGCCATAGTTTCTGAATATTCTGCCTTTGGCAAACAGCAGGGGGAGAGCTGATATTGGTGACCTCTCTGCCACACCCAGGAGGTAGACAGGGTAGGACGTGTAGCAAGAACCTACTCTGGGCAGGGCAGGGTGGCATACACTCAGGCAAAGGCAGATCTGAGTTCAAAGACTGTTCTACACAGCAGGTTCCAGGTCAGACAGGGCTTTGGAGCCTTACTATATAGTAAGACTGTCCAAAAAAAAAAAACCAAAAAAACCCCGCGAAGTCGAGTGTGCTCATGACCTAAGCTTACCCTACCATTTGAGGCGTAATTCGTGGAACTGTCCGTCCAGCCCAGGGACCTGTGGTCTTATATCCCCTACCTTGGGACACAGGAGTGCCCCCTTCCTGGACAGCCATCAGGGAATATCACCCTGCCACCTTCTAGGACATATGGTACCGATCAGGAGGAGCCCTTAGGTGTCTTAAGTAACAGTGAGAGGCAGCCGCTCACCGTGTGGCTTGTGGACTCCCCCCACCGCCCAGGGCTGGAGTTCACTACAGATGACTCACTCTCCCTGTCCGTAACCCCAGGGTGGGGACTGGCCCTCTGCCCCTTTCTCACCCTGTATACTAAGGTCAGCAAGCTGAGGGAAAGTCCACTGAATAGCCCTGCCCCACCCCAGCCACTAGGGCTCTAGGCCCTGCTGCTCCAGACACCAGAGAGGACCTTCCTGACACCCAGGCACCTGAGGAGCTAGGCCAATGGAGGGGAGACGGCCTCTGGAAGGATAGCTGTTATAAAACAAAAATACAACAAACTGAGCAAAGGGGGGGTCTCTAAACCTTGGACAGGAACACATCACACCTCACCGTCACTGACCAGGATCTAGGCCTGCACTGCTCTGAGTGCAGGCTGAAGATTTACTCCAAGCCCATGAAGAGAAAATGTTTCCTCCAAAGCTGTCAAAACAGATCAAGGGGCTGGGTGGTGGTGGTGCACGCCTTTAATCCCAGCACTTAGGAGGCAGAGGCAGGCGGATTTCTGAGTTGGAGGCCAGCATGATCTACAGAGTGAGTTCCAGGACAGTCAGGGCTACACAGAGAAACCCTGTCTTGAAAAAACCAAACCATATCAAGGGGTCTGGAATGAAGAGCCCTTGATGGTGGAGACCCAGCTATTTCAGAAAGCTGGGTCTCCATTTGTCCATCCATCCCTCCATCCATCCCTCCCTCCCTCCCTCCCTCCCTCCCTCCCTCCCTCCCTCCCTCCCTCCCTCCCTCCTTATGAACATAATCATTAGCATTCAGCTAAGGGCGCTGTTTGTCTGAGTGACTTCCCTAACAAGCTGGCCCTCCAAGGCTGTCACCATGGCCCGGCCCTCAAGTATGTCTCATTACCTGCAGTGGCACGCACTCTGCCCTCAGACCCTGCCTACTTCATCCCTTGGCTGTTCACCTTCTGATGTCTCTTGTCACAAGACCGGGCACTCAGCATGGATGCAGTCATCTACGACTGTCACTGTGCTGCGCATGATGCAAAGCCCTGTTTACCCTAGGAAAACCTGCAGGGAAGCTGTGGTCAGAGAACTGATCGGTCTGGGCCCTGGGTCCCTGCTAGCCACCTCCAAACAGCTGACATAAAAGAAACAGGGTCGGGGTGGCCAGGAGATGACTCGGTGCCTCCAGACCACCTGGAGCTGGGATTCTCAGCAGCCACATGGTGACTCATAACTGTCTATAACTCCACAGGCACCACCTTCTGCCTTTTACAAGTTCTGCTGTGGTCATCCCTGGCTCGTCTCAAGGGCCTGACCTCCAGAGTGACTCCCTCCACCCACCTCTCACGGCTCCGTTTCATCCCCCATTGGTTTCCCTCTTAGTCCTGAGACGTGATTTGTGGAAAGTTCTTACAGTATGCGGGGAGGGGGCTCTAAAGCAGGAGGTGTCTCCTGCAGCACAATGTGGCTTAAGAAACACAGTCTCAAACCCACAACCTGGGAAGAAGGAAAGGAACAAGCAAGTAGCCCAGGCCTGGGTCCCGGGCCAGGAGGACGACGCCCTTGCAGCGCCACCTTCTGTGGATGCAACATCAACTGCTCAGCGCCCACTGGCGCTGTCTCCAAACCGGGGTGTCCATGCTGGCCAGTCACCTACCAGCTGCGTTTGCACAGGGCCAACTGCATCCCCCTCAGAGCAGATGCGCTGTCAGCCGTGGAACGGGGACTCAGAGCACTGAGTCTGTGGGCGTGGAGACTTAGATGCACTGACCCGCAGCGAAGCTGGGCTGCACACAGAGAAAGGTGCTGTGGGTCCTGGTCTGGGTCCTGGCCACTTCTTTGTACAAGTCTGTCCCGCTTCATGCCATGTTCTTGTTCTGTCTGACACCAAACTTGTCCTTCAGTTTTAACCCTGAATCTACTGTGAAGCTCAGCGTTATAGTTCCGGTCATCCAATGTACGGAGACTGAGGCAGGAGGATCAGTACAAGGGCAGCCTGGTCTACTCAGGCCAGATACAGCTGTACGATGGCTACAGAGGCAGAACTTGTCTACATTTTTTTTAATTTTGTTTGTTTTTTTGGATTTGTTTTTTTCGAGACAGGGTTTCTCTGTATAGCCCTGGCTGTCCTCGAACTCAGAAATCCACCTGCCTCTGCCTCCCAGAGTGCTGGGTTTACAGGCGTGCACCACCACCAACCGGCTTACTTTTTTTTTTTTTTTTTTTTTTTTTTTTAACACAGTGTTTACCTCTATCCATTCATAACAGCAGCAGCATTGCCTCTCTTCCAAAACCTATGTCACCATCTTGTGGCTAAACTCTGGAATTGTGCTCTGATCTGGTTTCCACCTTGTGCTAGGGATTCTTTTCTTTTCTTTTCTTTTTTCTTTTCTTCCTTTCTTTCTTTCTTTCTTTCTTTCTTTCTTTCTTTCTTTCTTTCCTTCTTTCCTTCCTTCCTTCCTTCCCTGTCTTTTTTATGTCTTTCTGTCTATCTTTCTTTCCGTCCGTCTGTCTGTTTTTCTTTCTTTCGTTCGTTCGTTCGTTCATTTGTTTTTTCAAGACAGGGTTTCTCTGTATATCCCTGGCTGTCCTGGAACTCACTCTGTAGACCAGGCTGGCCTCGAACTCAGAAATCTGCCTGCCTCTGCGTCCCAGAGTGCTGGGATTAAAGGTGTGCACCACCACTGTTTGGCCCTGTGCTAGAGATTTCACCTGTGTTTGTGATGTATGCTAGGCAATCAACACAACTAATATTGTTCCCTCCCCTGTTCATACTTTCTTTCTGTATCATCCATCCATCCATCTATCTATCTATCTATCTATCTATCTATCTATCTATCTATCTATCTATCTATCGCAGTGTCTTACTATATATTCCTGGCTAGAGGGAACTCCCCATGTAGACCAGGCTGGCCTCAGATTCACAGTGATGTCAGAATTAAAGGTGTGCCCAACACACCCAGTATATTTTACTTTTTATCTTGAGATGAGTTTACACAAGATGATCCGGGCTCCATTTGAACTCACTACAGCTCAGTCGAGTCTTAACCTGCAGGTCCTGAGCATCTGAGTAGCTGGGATGACAGACAGTACCACCCAGGCACACACCGGCTTCTGCTTTTAATCCCTTTGTTCTCCACTGTGCAACAAGGGCAGGACTTTACAAAACATCTGGCCACATTACCTCTCCGCTGAAATCCCCCTGCCCCAGGGTCCCCGCCACACACCGCCCTCCTCACCATTGCTTGCTGACTTGCCTCCGCCATTAGACTTGCACCAGGAGGAGCAGAGCCTCTGTACAGTTGAATCTCCAACACCTCATACACTGAGCCAATAGCGTCCAGGGAGCAGCATGCTGGCTTAATTGTCCGCTCGGCAGAATCAGAACAATCTCCGTGGGTAATTATCTTGATTACATTAATTGAGGCAGGAAGATCCTGTCACTTAGGCTGTTTGAGTCCCTAGGAGGGGGATTCAGAACTATATAAGAATGGAAACAGATGGCTGTGGTGGTGCACGCCTTTGATCCCAGCACTTGGGCGGCAGAGGCAGGCGGATTTCTGAGTTCGAGGCCAGCCTGGTCTACAGAGTGAGTTCCAGGACAGCCAGGGATATACAAAGAAACCCTGTCTTGAAAAAACCAAATCCAAAAAAAAAAAAAAAGAAAGAAAGAAAAGAAAAAACCAAAAAAAGAAGAAAAAATCAAAACACAAACACAAACAAAAAATGACAATGATAATAACAACATGAAAACATACAAGTAAAAATAAATACTTCTCCCTCGGTCACTTCCGTCAAGGTATTTCATGGAGCACTGGGAAAGGACACAGACAAACAGGACCAGCCCTCCTGAGTTCCTGCCTCCAGCCAGGACGTTGGAGCTGAGGCTGTGGGTTGAGGACACCCTGAACTGCCGGTTCTGGCGCTGCCTTCCCCCTCCTCTCGGCCTCTCTCCAGCCCATATAACCCCAGGCAGGAGGCAGGAACGAAGCCAGGCTCCTCATGGCAGGCCCTGCAGCCAGCTGGGCCCCGAGGCCCCGGGGCCTCCGTGGCGTCACCCAAGCCTTATATGCGGTTCTCTTAACAGTGCTGGTCATGATGAACTTGGTTCTCGGTAAGTGGCTTCAGAGCAGTGGCTTTCCACCTTCCTGATGCTGCGACCCTTTAATACAGTTCATGTTGTGGTGACCCCAACCATAACATTATTTAATTCATAACTGTAATGTTGCTACTGTTATGAATGGTAATGTAAATATCTGATATGTGACCCTCGTGAAAGGGTCATCTGGCCTCCAAAGAGGTCATGTCCCACAGGTTGAGAAACTGCTCCAAAGGATCAGAAGGGTCACCAGGCCAGCGAGGTGGAGAACCTCTGGTTTCTCCGAGGTTCTGCATACTTCTATCTATAATGTATAGATGGAACCAGCAACGGGTGTGACACCATGGGCAGATGCGTGGGAACGTCCAGGAACTGTGATGAACTGATGGCCACCCCAAAGGAGGGTTCTCAGGACAGCCTCGTTGCTGTATCAACAACAGTGTTCTGGAGATACTGAAGGGATCTTCTCCAGCTCCAAGGGCAACACAGACTAGGGAGGAGATTCTCATTAACCAGAATTCACGGTCAGAATGACAGTGTGCTAACCTCAGCTGGTGGCCAAACGTTTGCATCACACTAGGCCATCTCTGCTAGTCCTGGGCTCTTAACATGTGGAGTGGACCAAGGGCCCAGGAAGAGGGACTGCGTATGCAGGCGGCTCAGTAGGACTCCGAACGGGGCCTTTGGTAGCTAACCTTCAACATGAGCCTGTCCAGGGACCAGACAGCAGAGTAAGGCAGGAAGTAGCACAGGGCTTCTGAGGGTCTCCTGTTTCCAGGACACACTCTGTCTTCTCACAGGCCTTGTTCTCACCTCTGAGGACCATGTAGTAAAACAACCTGTCCAACCTGGACAGTGGTGGCAAACGCCTTTAGCCCCAGGGCCCAGGGAGTAGAGGCAGGAGGATCTCTCTTTAAGTTCAACAGCTGTCCTGGTATATAGAGTGAGTTCCAGGACAGCCAGGGCTACACAGAGAGACTCTTGAAAAGCTAAAGAAGAAAAGAAAGTATACCCACTGGTGGCGATCTTAGTACTCGGGCAAGAAGATTGAAAGCCAGGTAATGTAAATATCTGATATGTGGCTTGACAGTGAGACCTTGGCTGTGATAGTGAGATTGTGGGTGTGGGGGGGTAGGTGGGGGTGGTGGTAGTGGTGGTGGCGGCGGCGGCGGCAGTGGTATTGAAAAGAGAATACAGAGGGCTGGGGAGTGGTTAAGAACACTGGTCCCTCTCCCAGAGAACCTGAGTTCAATTCCCACCATCCACATGGTGGCTTCCAACCATCTGTAAACGGATTTGTTCTGTCTTCTGGCATGTAGGTATACATGCAGATAGAGCAGAGAGGTGGGGGGTGGGGGGAGGAAGAAAGAGGAGGAGAAAGAGAGAAGAGAGATCTACTCCATTTCTTCAATCCTAACCCATAACTTCAATCCTAGCACTTGGATCAGATGAGATACCAAACAACTAAGTCACAGAGGAGAGACTGCTAACAGGGCTGGGGGGTGGGGGGCAGTCTCAGCTTCCTCACCTGTACACGTAAATTAGCTTATGGAATGCTGGATGTAAGTTAGCCCTTCAAATATATGCTAAATGGATACATTTCTTTGGGGGTATAACATAGAATGGAGGTTTGGGTTTTGAGGTTGTTGTTGTTATTATTGTTGTTTTGATAGCTTTTTTTGAGATAGATCTCACACTATTCAACCCTGGCTGTGGACTGCTACTAGTAAACCAGGTTGGCCTCGAACTCAGAGATCTGCCCAACCCTGCCCTTGAGTGTAGGCTTAAAGGGGAGCACCCGCCAAACGGGGCAAGAGCGGTGACTTTTGACGAGGTCTGTTAAGGGCTTTCAAGAAGCAGAGGTTTTATGTTTGCAGAGCAGGAAGAGTACGGTTGGCATGAGACAGGTGGACATTGGACCTTCTCTTCGTTCTAGGCGATATAGAGTCCGTAGACCTTTCCCCTCAGTCCGTCCCACTAGACAAGTACCTGCATTGCTACCGATGTATGCTGGAGACCAAAGAGTTGGGGTGCCTCCTGGGCTCTGACACGTGCCTCGCACCCCTGGGCAGCAGCTGCGTCACCCTGCACATAAAGAACAGTAAGCGGACCCCCTTTCTCCCAGCAGGCCTCTGTCCAGTGTCCTGTGCTGTACACCCAGCCTTGTTCCCACTGCCCTTAGACATTCCAGCACTTTCTGTCGGACCCACACCAGTCTTTCCTCCCGTTTCCTTCTCCGCTCATAGCCACCTGCCTCCCCCTTTCCTGCCTTGAAGGGCCCGGGGCTGCCCTGAGTGGTCAGCGCCCCCTGCTGACAGACTCCTGGAACGTACTCTCTTCTGACACTTAGGGCTCGTGCACAGTAAGGCTTGGTCCTTTGCTCGGCATCACAGAGGACCCCACCCCCCACTCCCACCCCGGCTGCTTCCCTGGCTTTAACCGGCAGCCTCAGACTTCCGCCTAGTGCAGAGTGGTTCTCCTCATCCCAAGGCCTGCATTCAGGTGTGTCCGTCATTTCCTGCGTGGAGGACGGACAGACAGACAGACGGACGGACCGGACGGACAGCACCATCCCTCGTTTCTCGTCTTCTACCCCGCCCCCGCCTTTGCTAAATTAATAGATGTTCAGTGTGGCCTGGGTGGAGGCGCCCCTAGCACGTCAGAGCTGGGGTATCCTCTGAAGTGGGCACCACACTAAAAAAAAGAAGTGCAGAAAGAGCCCGAGCCTTGCCCGAGCCTAACAGGCTGAGTCGCTAGGAGAGGTGGCTGCAGAAACGGTTCCCCTTTTCTTTGGGGGCCAGAATTACGCCATGCACACGATCTCACTCTTCAGCAGTGGGTGGAAGCAGGGTCGGAGCTCAGCAGGCGGGCAACCCCTTGGCCTCTGCACTCTCAGCTTTTTTTTTTTTTTTTTTAATATTTCACTTTGTAGCCCAGCTGGCCTGAAACTTGATTTTCCCACCTACCTCAGCCTCTCAGAGTTAGGATTTCAGGTGCGTGTGTGATCTTCAAACCTGACTTGTTTACACTTCACCTGGTTTTTGTTTTTGTTTTGTTTTTTTTGAGACAGGGTTTCTCTGTGTAGCCCTGGCTGTCCTGGAACTCACTCTGTAGACCAGGCTGGCCTTGAACTAACTCAGAAATCCACCTGCCTCTGCCTCCCAAGTGCTGGGATTACAGGTGTGCGTCCCCACCACCCGGCTTTATCCAGGTATCTTGAGATCGGGTCTCAGTAGCCGTCCTCCTCAGGTCTTCTGTGAGAGCGGTACGCACTCCTGACCCCTAAGCCACATCTCCATCTCTTTCACCCATGTTCCTAGGAATCAAACTCGGGACTTGTGCCTGTGTCCTACCCTGTTCTGCTGTAGACAACCACACCCTGTCTGCAGCCTGCCCTTCAGTACACCTCCATGTCTTTCTCCTCAGGGCCCATGACGCACAGTCAAAGCTTCCATTGCCCGGCCCACCGGACTTCCCATTCCCGTCCGGTTCTCTGTGGCTTTCATTCCGGTTCAGGGAAGGGTATAGGGTGGTGATATCGGTGTGGACTGAGGGTACGTTTGGGGCTCTGTGCCTGTGCTCCCTTCCTAGGCAGCGGTTTCAATGTCATGGTGAGCGACTGCTACAGCCGGAAGCAGATGATCGACTGTTCGCACACCCGCGCTTCCCCGGTGTTTGGCTTTTGGATCTTCTCTCAGTGTTGTTTCCTGGATTTCTGCAACAATCCAAAGAACAGAGAGAACACTATGCACTAGGACAGCAGGGACAGCCACATCTGTCCAGCCACCCTCCGGATTTCCATCTCCCCAAAGCCCCTCACTGCAGCCCTCCCTGCCTCTCATATCATTGGCTCCACACTGGTCTCTCTCCATCCACACCCACAAAGCTCTCCTGCCTCCATTTTGTCTAGCCCCCTCTTGGGTCCAAAGTACCCAGGTGTTCCCCTGAATAAAATAGTATGCAAAGTGTTTGTTGTCTCCTCTGATAGAGGGGAAGCTACCCCATCAGGGGCTCCTCTACTGCCCTGCCTTGGCAACTCTGACCCAGCCCTAGACATATAAAACTGAAGGGGGACTGGATGCCCTTTTATGGTGAAGGTTGGGTTGGTTAGATTAATAGGTATCCCGAGAGGCACTGTCAGACCAGAGCTGAGTGAGGGTGAATGGGGGGGGGGGTCTCAGAGGCTAATGAAGATGAGCAATAGGACAGACCCAGGGAGGAGGGTGCCTGAGGACACTGGGAGGGGACAGTAGGCTCAAGAAAACCAGGGAACCCCTCTCTCTGACTCCCAAGTTTAATGTCCCTTCCTAAACCTGTCTCCCAGTTTGACCAAATAAATCTGACCAGGATAAATCTGGGGAGGGAGATGTGTGGATTTTACTGTATACCCCTTACTAGCCTCCAACTCCAGATTCTCCCTCCTCAGTTTCCCAAGTGTTAACATTACAGTGCGTACCACCACAAGCTGCTGTGAGTAGTGTCTACCAAGTTAGACGTGCTCTGGAAGGGCGTGAGGGCAGCACAGGGTGCTGGCAACGGCCTCTGCCAACAGAATGGCTTCCTCTGGTGTGTTTGTGACAAGCTTGTGCTTGGCAGGGAAGGTTTACAAAAGAGGCTGCAGCATACAGTGCCTTGGGCACCACACCTAACCTCAGTCATCCGAAGGCTGAGGCAGGATAGCTTTGAGATCAAGGCCAGCTTGGACTAGCGAGAGACTGAATCACAAAAGGCCAAAACAAACCCAAAAGCTCTATGCACCAGGTGTCCCTAAGCACACACACATACCTGCACATGCGTGACCTGGATCATGAGGTTTCCCACCTCCAGCACAGGTGATCACTTCAAACTACAGGACTGACTTACTTAGGCAGCAAAGCAGAGTGAACCTCTCCGTGCAGAGTGAATCTAGCATTGGGCTGGGGGTGGTGGAGGGGGTGGACTCCATCTTGCTCACCTGGAAGAGCTGGTGACACCTGGATGATATTACCGACCACCATTGAATAATAAAACAGTAAAGCAAAACACCTACGAGTGCTTTCTGTGTGCTTGAGAGTCTTCAGTTTATTATGAGACAAATCTGTAGCTCTGGCTGTCCTGGAACTCACTACATAGATCAGGCCGGCCTCAAGACTCCAGAGATCTAGTGGCTTTACTTCTTGAGCGCAGGGATCAAAGGCAAGGCGTACACAACAACACTTGCTCAGGAGTTCTGAATACTTAGGGTGTGGTGGCGCACGCCTGTAATCTCAGCACTTGGGAGGCAGGGGCAGGCAGATTTCTGAGTTTGAGGCCAGCCTAGTCTACAGAGTGAGTTCCAGGACAGCCTGGGCTATACAGAGAAATCCTGTCTCGAAAAAACCAAATCCAAAAAACAAAAAACAAACAAACAAACAAACAAAAAAAAACCAAAAAAAAAAAAAAAAAGGAAAGGTAGGGGTAGGAGGGACAAGAGTTCAAGGCCAGCTGAGAATACTTGAGACTGTGTCTCAAACCCCCCTAAATACTAAAACAAAGATTCAACAGCTGCAGCCTCTAGCATATGACATATACTGTAAGGTGCCAGGACCCTTGAAATGAACTAGGTCCTCACTACACCTGGACATGGACTTGAGTTTCTTCTCAGGTGAAAACCTGGCACCGGACATGGGTTTAATGTTCTAGGCTTTGGTCGGGGTGGCGGCGCACGCCTTTAATCCCAGCACTCTGGAGTTCGAGGCCAGTCTGGTCTACAGAGTGAGTTTCAGGACAGCCAGGGCTACACAGAGAAACCCTGTCTCAAAAAACAAAACAAAACAAAAAAACAAAAACACCACAAAACAAACCAACAAAAAAAGCTCCATGCTTTGAAGGTTCCAGTTGAAATGGGGCATCTGTTTTCATGCTTTGGTCTTTGGCTAAGCAGGAGAGAGGAGAGGGAGTGGAGGGATGAGGCCTTTTGAGTAGTTTGAGAGGAAGCCATAAAGACCAAATCGAGTGGGCAGGACTTGGCAATCCTGTTTGAATCCCACCCACACTTAACTCTTTGACCGGGCTACACCTGCCCACATCTGAACCAGACACACACACACACACACACACACACAACCAAACAACGTGACACAGATTTTGCCGTTTCAGTTTATTATGGAGGAAGCATGGGAGTCACCACAACCCATCACCAGGCAGGCAGGCGGGTGAAACGATGAGGCAGCGAACCAGGATGGTGGAGATAGTGAGATACGTCGCTGTGACAGAGGTCCAGGCACAGAAGCCCACCCTTTGACCTTCCTGCCAAAGCCTGGCACTGAGGCTCAGATGTGGCATGTGACCAGACTCAGGGTACATGAAGATCGTGACACTCAAAATGTGAACCATCATCAGGTTAGCCTGGGAAAAAGCCATCCTTAAGCTTCCTGAATCGGAGGAAGACAAACCAGCAGCCAGATCCAGGTGCCATACAGAAGCTGGCCAGGTAGAAAAGAAAGCCTAAGAGATTTCAGGGCTCAGAGGATTTGAGTGTTCGCAGACTGCAGAGCAGTATCTGGGCGGCTCAAAGGAAGAATCTCTCAGACAGAGCAGAATCTAGGAAGGGGGACATGTCAGGGCCTAGCCTGGGGAAGAACCAGAAGTCCTGAACTGTTGAGAAACATGTATATTTGGCGCAGGTCAGCAATGGACAAGCCTAGCTCCAGGGGCAGAATGAAAGAGTCCGGGCCCTCAGACACCTTATGAGCATGGAAGCCATGCTGAGGCAGAGAGAGGTTCAGGGCCTGGTAGAACTGTTTTATCTGAGACGCGGACGGGGGCATGCCTGGATGACTTCCTGGGGGCCCAGGCAGAGTGTTCTGGTGCTGGGCACTGGACCAGGAGTTGCAGTAATCGTACTGGCAGCAATTAGCCTTATACCAGTAGTCTGAGTGGTAGGTGATATGCTTCTCTTGACATCGGAAGGAATGGTACTGTCCACAGCCCCGTATGTGGAAGCGAACCTTAGTATCTAGAGGAGAGGGGACCGTTATAATCTTGGTTAATAGCTTCCCACTGTTCCCGAACCTAACTCTTCCCAGCATTCACGCAGACCTGATTTTATTCCATGGATTCTCAGAAGACACAAAAGAGAAAAAAAAATCAACTCACTTGTCTGCATGCCCCACCTCCCCTTCAGAGCTGCCACTGTGTGCACGTGGCCCAAACGACCCTCAAGCTGAAGAGACCAAGCCCCACTGCTCTGCCGCCAGCCCCTTCGGGGGACTTGGCTCACTCTGATAGATGGTGATCACCATGCACGGCGATGAGGGGCTGATGGTGCACTTTTCTGAGCCAGAAATGCAGCCTATCGAAGGGTCTTCTAAGAAGCACTGGTGGCACGTACGGACACTGGCGACCGGAGCTTGGCACAGAGAACAAAGGAGACGGAGCCAGGAGCCCTTCCAGGCACACCCAAGACAAGCTCCCCCACTCCTCCCAGACCCTGGCCATACTTACCCTTCCCCATCACCAAGCCCACCATGGTCAGCACCCCTACAAGCACATGGGCCTTCATTATGGAATTTCAGAGGAGAGGAGCAACTCCCATGGAACACCCCCAAGCCCCACCTTCCTGGGATCACACTCCTTAATCTTCAGCAGCAGAACAGGGAGTCTGAGCAGAAACTGTTGTGGGCACAGAACTGCCTGAGGCAGAATCCTGACCAGAGGACCTGACTAGACTTCTTCCTCTAGTGGCAGGAAGAACGGCCTGTCCTCACCCACAGTCTGGTTCCTGTGTAGATCACAGGCGAGCACCGGCTGGATCTTTATCAGGTATCTTCATCCTAGACATGCCTTGAAAGGTCTGCACCCCCACTTCACGGACCATATGAGTTAGCATCTGTCTCAGGCACTACCTGCTGTCCACCTACACAGCAGGGTTGTCCCTGTTATGCTGGGAGGAGAAGAGCCTCCTCACCCTTTCCAAACCTGTGTCCTCAGGTCTCCCAGCAGGGGGCACACACCACTGAGCAACAGTTGGGGCTGTCTGCCTCCTCTACAATTTTTTTTGGTTTTTCGAGTCCGGGTTTCTCTGTCTAGCCCTTGCTGTCCTGGAACTCACTCTGTAGACCAGGCTGGCTTCGAACTTAGAAATCTGCCTGCCTCTGCCTCCCAAGTGCTGGGATTACAGGCGTGCGCCACCACTGCCCGGCCTCCTCTACAGTTATACTCACTGTAGGGTTACATTCCCTGTAACAGCAGACTGAGGGGACTTCCCAGGAAGCAGCAGACACAGACACAGCCCCACGAGAGCAGGAGTTCCCCAGCCTTTGAAACCTTTTGTCTCCAATCCTGTACTTGCCCTGACCCGACCTGGGTGCCGCTCTGATACACATCTGTACCCGTCACCAGATCCATGAAGCGCCAACCTGGACTCCCTCCAACCTAGGGAGGCGTGACTAGACCCAGAGGGTCCCCGGAGTCAGGCAGCCCTCCCCACCCTCCCTCCCTCAGCCCTTCCCCAGCAGCAAGAGATGAGCTCATGGCCTTTTCTTCCTTTATTTCATATTCCCACCACAGTAACAATTCCTTTAATTTAAACTAAAAACCATAGACTTCCTGAAAGGGTGGCTGCGGAGGAATGGTGGTGTCAGACAGAGGGAGGGTGGGTGGGCGATCAGCGAATCGTCTTGACTGGGCTCTTGAAGTTGCTGGCTGCCTGGAGCTGCAGCTGGTAAGCCATTGGATGGATCTTGAAACCGTAGAGCCTGGGTGGGGAAGGTCAAAGCGGCAGCAGGGTAAGCCCTCGGCTGGCCCTGCCAGCGCTGGTCACCCCCATCCCAGCTCCTCATACCCACTCAAAAGGACCCCAATTTCCCTGCACATGAACACATGAAACACTTCTCTCAAGCCGGGCGGTGGTGGTGCACGCCTTTAATCCCAGCACTTGAGAGGCAGAGGCAGGCGAATTTTTGAGTTCGAGGCCAGCCTGGTCTAGAGAGTGAGCTCCAGGACAGCCAGAGGTATACAGAGAAACCTTGCCTGGAAAAAAACCAAAAACCAAAAAAAAAAAAAGAGACATGTCTCTGTTTTTCTTGTTTGGGGAGGGGGCACTAATTTTTTAAGACCGTTCTCTGTGTAACAGAGCCTTGACCTTGACCTCAGATCTGCCTGCCTCTGCCTCCCCTTGTACAACTGTGTCCAGCTTAAAGAGTGTACCCTATACATCCACTAAAATTAAAAGTCCAGGCCAGATAATGGCCTGTCTCTCTCTCTCTCTTTTTTTTTTTTTTTTTGTGTGTGTGTGTGACTTTTTTTGGGACAGAGTTTCTCTGTGTAGCCCTGGCTGTCCTGGAACTCACTCTATAGACCAGGCTGGCCTCAAACTCAGAAATCCACCTGCCTCTGCCTCCCAAGTGCTGGGATTAAAGGCGTATCTCATTTATGGCTTGAGGTCAACTCAACCAACAATGACTCAGGTCAAACACTCCTTGTGCCCAGCCCCTCCCAATACCTGTGCCAAACCAACCAACCAAAAACCCATAGTGGAAGTACAGCTCAGGGACAGAGTGCGGCTCAGCAGGCATAAGGCTGGGTTTGACCCCCCAACCCACACATGAAATTTCAAATTTAAGAAGCTACAAACTAGTACCTATACAAAATGGAATCTTTTTTCCCTGGTATACAATAAAAATAAGATACCAGGATGGCCAGGCAGTGGTGGCGCAAGCCTGTAATCCCAGCACTCTGGGAGGCAGGGGCAGGCAGATTTCTGAGTTTGAGGCCAGCCTGGTCTACAAAGTGAGTTTCAGGACAGTCAGGGCTACACAGAGAAACCCTGTCTTGAAAAACAAAAACCAAACCAACCAAACAAAAAGATACCAGGATGATAAGCCATGCTAACTCACAAAGGACTGAAGACTTTGGGGAAAAGGCTGAGCATCTAAGATGGCAACAGCCACAATTTAAATAGTCAAGTGCCACACATTTAAAAATGTTGTTAGGCAGGTACTATTGGCATCCCTGCTTTATGTATACGGGATGCACAAGCAATCAAGTAACTTCCTTGGTCACTCAGCAGGACAAAACCCTGGCTTTGGGATAGACAGGCCTCAAGAAAGGACTATGCTCAATTCTCTTCAGACCACAGATCGCTCCTTGACCCTTTGTGACTGTCTCTGCTCCCCACCTGGGTACAAACTGGTTGGCAGGTCGCTTGGGCCGGTACTCTGGATGCACCATGAAGAGCATGTGAGGGAAACCAGTGCCGAAGTATGCACCGTCCGTGTGGTGGTGCCTGGAGGACTTGGGTGTGTACACGTCCATGCACTTGGGGCAGTAGAGCTTCACCATGGCCTCACCTGGGATGTCCGAAAGGCCTGGGGGATAGACAGCCAGACTGCAGACCAGGTATCCCCAGTTCTCCCCGACCTCCCACAGGGCTCAGGCACAGAGAGCATTAAGCCAGCTTTTGGAGGACTGCCAGAGAGTGCCCTCCTCTCCCCCTTTCAACACTCACCGATGGGAAGCATCGGCTGGTTCTCACAATATACACGAGGACAGTAGCCAAAGTCTCCCTGCTGGTACTTTTCCAACTGAGGTGTGTAAAACAGAAGGGACTGGTGGGTGAGCGTGAAGAGGCAATCTCAACTCACCTCACGGTGCCCCCATGCCTCCCACTTCTGACTAGAAGCCCCTCCTCTGTCGAGATAGGTCCTCAAACTCCTCAAGTGTCTTTCCTTTCTGAGGCAGGCTGCGGAGCACAGGGGCCATTTGCTATTTGTTCCCTGCAAACTCCTTCATTTTCCAGTTTCATCACCCTTCCTGAAAACAACACCTTCAAGGGGACCTGCAGCGAGGAGTCAGCCCACGTCTGGGCTTCTCTCTCCTCTGCCACGCTCCTTGCCGGGTATGAACCCGGCCTCTCATTCATGCCCCCGTTTCCCTTCCTGCACAAGTAGCAGGAACAGAGCCTCACCATTTGTGCAATGCCTCGGTTGGTGAGGATGTAGCGGGCGTGGATCAACCCATACAGCATCTCGGCGGCCTGTTCAATCAAGTCACTCTGGTTGGGGTTGTCTTCCAGCTCTTCATCTGAAATGTGGGCGGGGTGGCCACTTGTTTAGCTTTCCTAGTAACCCCACCTTACCCCGCAAGGTAGCACCTCCAGTTTCTCTAGTATCTGTTTGAGCCCTGCCCTATCCACCATCCTTGCATCTGACCCAGAAACCTGGGCTGTAGACTCTCCTACAAGGCCAAGCCTGCTCAGCACAGCCTTCGCTGAGCACCTCTTTAGTCCCTGCCGCCTTGCTCCTTTCACAGTAAGTAAATGTAAACAGAGTACAGAGGAGGCCCTTTAGAGCAGCACAGGGCAAGAGGCAGCAGCACACCAAACCCAAGAGGAGAGGAAATTATCGTTACAAAGCAGAGCTGAGCTACTTTCAGAGAGCATGTAGAGTCATCAGGAATCAAAACAATGGAGAAGAGAGGCACTACTGTGTGTGCTGCGACGCCATCGGAAGCTAGGGCAGGAAGAGCAAGTGGTAAAGTCCAGTGTGGGTTATGCAGGGAGAGGCTGGAGGTGGGGGAGAAAACACAGAGCAAGCAAGTAACCAGCAAGGGGTCTGGGGACAGGAGAGCTGGAGAATCAAAAGGAAATTTAGAAACTCAAGAAGTAAGCCAGGCCTTGATAGCAGCATTCAGGAGGCAGAGGCAGGAAGATCTCTGTGAGTTCAAGGACAGCCTGATCTACTGAGTGAGTTTTAGAACAGATAAGGCTACCCAAGAAAACCCTGTCTCTACCCAACAACAACCACCTCAAGAAGCAAGGAGGCAGAGACCAGAAGAGAAGGAAAACAAAGCACACACGCATGCACACTTCATCACCAACCCCACAAGTCAACAACAACCCTAGGCACATTACCAGGTTCCAGGTCCAAGATCATGTCTAGAGCTTGTCGGTAGTGAGGCACCTGCTCATTGAGTCCAGTCAGATTAAATTTGTCCTGGATGTAGTCTTCATCCACCTACGGGCACACAGAAGCCAAGAGGTTGAAACTAGTATAGGAGGCCTGTCTTCCACCTGGACCTAAGACATGTCTTATCCTTAGCCAAGCCTTTTCTTTTGTGTTCTCTTCCCAATCCTGCAGAGGTACTTAAGTCTCATAAAAACTGTAGCCCTTAGCCCTGTCCTTTAAGGCTAACCAGATCCATCACACAAAGACATTATTATTATTATATTTTTAAGGACTTTACTTATTTTATGTACATGAGTACTCTGTAGCTGTCTTCAGACACACCAGAAGAAGGCATCAGATCCCATTGCAGATGGTTGTGAGTCACCATGTGGTTGCTGAGATTTGAACTCAGAACCTCTGCAAGAGCAGTCAGTGTGCTCTTTACCACTGAGCCATCTCTCCAGCCCCCCCCCCCAAAGACATTATTCAGCTTGTCCCTCTTTTTAGAAACTGTACTCGCTGTCTTCTTGAGGATAGCAAACTCTCGGAGCTGAAGACTTGGGAATCATGAAGTGCAAAAACAGTTTACTTTTTTTTTTTTTTTTTGGTTTTTCATCAAGACAGGGTTTCTCTGTGTAGCCCTGGCTGTCCTGGAACTCACTTTGTAGACCAGGTTGGCCTCGGAACTCTGCCTGCCTCAACTCTGCCTGCCTCAAGTGCTGGGATTAAAGGCATGCACCAGCACTGCCCCGCCTTTTTTGTTTGTTTGTTTTTTGGATTTGGTTTTTTTCCAGACAGGGTTTCTCTGTGTAGCTCTGGCTGTCCTGGAACTCACTCTGTAGACCAGGCTGGCCTTGAACTCAGAAACTGGCCTGCCTCTGCCTCCCAAATGCTGGGATTAAAGGTGTGTGCCACCACTGCCAGACCAACAGTTTACTTTTTAAAAGGCATTTATAATTTCCTACATTAACACACTGTGGCTTTGCATGTTACACAACTTTAACATGAAATGTTTTAATTATTCTAATGGTCACCTGAGATACCTCTGTTAGCCATGCATATTGACGAAAAACCTTGCAATCCTAGCATTCAGGAGACTGTGGCAGTAGGATTGCTGGGAGCTCAAGGCCAGTCTAGGCTGCATAGTTGAGTTCCATCGAAATCTGCTCTCAAACGAAACGACATAAAATAAAACATCGAGGACATGCGGAGTTGGCCCACCTAAACTCACCTCACAAAAGAATTCATTACCACGGAGCCCACAGAACCAGGAAATCCAGGACACCTCCTCAGAGCTACTCATCTTTATGTCCGCTGAGAAAGAAGAGCATAAGTAAGTGGAGACCAAACTGTTTTGGTCTCTTCCTCCTCCCACACGTTCTCCAAAACCAGGGAAGCATCCGAGTACAGCCAGGCTTACAGGATCCCGGCCTCTGAAGCATCTCCAAGCTTCTCTCCTTTACCTCAGCCCCCTGCAGTGTGCTGAGGAGTCCCAGAGAATGACAGGTCCTGATCTGTTAATGTTACCCTCGTCCCTGGTGCTCCTCGGGGCCAGGCCCTTGTCCCCTCCATGTCAGCCGCGACAGAGCCCTCGGCTCCGGCTCCCCACCACCGCAGGTGCCTGCCTGTGCCTGGCGCCTGTCCCAAGGCTTCCGAAGTTCATTTTACTCAACAGAACCGGCCTCTCCTGCACTCGCAGGGTTGGCGAAGGCGCCACACTTCCGTGGGACTCACGAGCGTCCCCACAAGCCGCCTCCTCTCCCCAGGCCCCCCGACCTCCTTCGGCTACCGACCCGGTCACTACCTTCGTCGCCCCCACATCGAGGAGCACCGACCAGAGTGCCGCGCCCAGGGACCGGCGACTCGGCGCGGAGACAACCCCACACTCACCGGCCGGACGGGGACTGGGACTGGGGCGGGGAAGGGGAGCTGTGCTTCCAAGGAACGGCAGAGACCGCTACAGCGCAGAAAGCCGACCCGGCCGCGGCAGACCAAGTGGGGAGGGGGGAAGTGGAAACTGGTGAGGGTTTGGGGAGAAGAAGGCAACGCGCAGGCGCCGAGGACCGCCCCCCTACCTCCGTGGACGCTGGGAGGTGGAGTCCCGTTAGCAGCGAAAAACTGACGAAATGAGGGGAAGGCAAACTACCAATCCCAGAAGGACCCGCGCATGACTCTAGGACCGCGAGGCCCCAGAGGAAGCCGCCCTAGGGGCGGGGCGACCCGAGGCGCCACCGGAAGCGGAAGCCGAGTACAGCGTCTTCCCAACCAGGAAGCCTGGGAAATATAGTCTTAATAGGCTGGCTAGACTGCAGAGCTGGCGCTAGGTGTCAGCCCTGCGGTGTTCCTTCAGGGTTCCACTTCGGTTTTTCTCCCTCCTCCCCGTGCCTGGCCAACCCACTGGATCCTGGCTCTCCTGTCATGCCGGCGACAGAGTGCGCCCGGGCTCCGGCATGCGCAGAGACGTGGTGAGGGACTTAGGTCGGGTGTGCTTGGGATGAGCTGAACTGTGCATCACAGGGCGTGAGAACCTGGACCGCCCTGCACGCTAACCTGAGGTGGGACCGGACATTCGGCCGCTCGTCCCTTTGTACTTCTCCATTTCCTCAGAGCTTGCGTGGACCGTTCTGCTGCGGACCCTAACTGTTCTTCAAACCCTGCTCAGAGTAGTGGTGAGGGGTGCGGTGATGTTACTTCATCTCACAGCTCCTCGGCATTCCACAGGTCTCCCCCTCTGTGTCCTCAGAGTCTTTCTGAACGCAGAGCGTGGCCTCCCAGCTCCAGAGAAGGAGCCTGGTGCGGGAGGGACCAGGGCGAGGGTGGCGAAGAGCATTGTGGGGGCGTTATGTAAAAGCAGGACCCCAACCGACAGGTTCCCCCTTGGGTCCTCGCGCTAACTGGGCACGCGATGCTTGATGCAGATGCTTGGAAAGGTTCCAGCGCGGGAAACTTGAACCTTGTGGGTGTTTGTTGTTGTTGTTGCTGCTGCTGCTGCGTGTGCGTCATTACGCCCTGTGGGTATTTGATTGTCTCAACTCTTCCAGATTATAAGAGCGCCATTTTGCAGTACGGAAGTGACAGTGCTGCAGCCTTCCGGAGTAATGTCACACCTGTTGTTATCTGGAAAAAGAAGACCCCTAGATAAGATCGAGGAAGATCTAAAAGGTCGACCTGATATTTCCTAAAGGTATGTGTTAGAGGAAGGGAAAATGTGTTCGGAGAGAGACTGGCATTTTTGTTTGTAGGAAGATGGGAGTTAAACACAGGACCCTCAACCATCTTGAGGGATATTTTTTCCTGTTATCCTTTTCCTATTCTGTGTTATTGATAGAGCCCAGAATTATAAAATTCGAGACAAACATTCTGTACAGAGCCATATCTACCATGCCCTCATGAAATTTTACTAACATCGTGGCAGGATCTGTTGTTATTCCTGGGGTCCATTTTACCCATGAGCTCTACAGAATCCTGGGTATGAAGTCAGTTTTGGGATGGGAGGCCTGAGTCAGTTCTAGGCTGCTCTCATCCCAGCGGGCCCCTCAGGGATGGTGCTGGTCATCTTCACAATAGCTACCTGGAAGGTTGGGTCACTTGTCTCATCCTTGCCTTGCTCGGTCTTCATTTTCTCATTTCTCTCACAGGCATGTCCAGGCCGTCCCTCATCACATTCACCCCGGCCGCCGACTCCAGTGACCTCTGGAAGGATGGGCAGCAGCAACCACAGGCCATGAAACCGGAGCCCGTCCTGGATGGAGCTGCAGCCCGGGCTTTCTACGAGGCTCTAATTGCAGACGACAGTGGTTCCTCTAAGCCCCAGAGAGCTGAACCTGCCAGGGGGAGGAAGAGGAAGAGAAGAAGAGTGACAAGGGAGCCTGCAGCAGCAGCAGGAGCCCCGAGTCGAGGGAGAGCACTTGAGGATGAAGACAAGATGACCCAGTGGATCCTGCTGGCAGCCCAGAATGGGGATCTGACAGAACTTCGGAGGCTGCTGGAACCCCAAGAGGCAGGGGGAGCTGGAGGGAATATCAATGCCCGTGATGCCTTCTGGTGGACTCCCTTGATGTGCGCTGCCCGAGCCGGCCAGGGCGCTGCCGTGCAATATCTCCTGGGCCGAGGGGCTGCCTGGGTAGGAGTCTGTGAACTGGGAGGCAGAGATGCTGCTCAGCTGGCTGAAGAAGCAGGCTTCCCTGAGATAGCCCGCATGGTCAGAGAGAGTCAGGGAGAGACAAGGAGCCCCGAGAACCAGAACCGGTGAGGAGGGAACCTTTGCTTATACCCATCTTTATTGTGTTCTTTCTTTCCTGGACCCCTCATACAAAGGGCCCCACAGCAGCTAAAGGATGCTATTCCTCCTCCATTGCAGTTCAGTCGTGGAGTGGTAATGGATGTGGCCATTGTGCGTTCGAGTCTTGGTTCCATTTATTTGCAGTGCCAGCCTAAAATCTGCAAATCTCAGTCCTTGTCCGAGAACTGGGGATAAGACTTTTTCCCAAAGGGATGTTAAGATGCAGTAGGTTAACTGGAAAGAGAAGGGATGGGAGGGTGCTTGTCACATAGTATGCACTGTATAAATACCAGCGCTTCTCATTATTCCTGAGAGGCTGAGGCCCATCCAACGATATTCCAAATAGTCCCTTCTGGACAAATGGGGGGGGCGCCTGCGTAGCTTGGTTAGAGCACCTGCCTATCACTGGGAAGACCTTGGTGTCTGTCTCCAAGACAAGATGCAACCAAAGATGCTGCTGAAATTGGGAGAAAGGATAAGATGCTCTGCTTTGCCTGGGACCTGAAAAACTTGAGGTTCCTCCATTGTCTCTTTTTCTTCCCCTATAACTTAATTCTTTCTCTGCAGATCTCCCCGCTCCGCCCCCCAGTTCTGTGAGGACTGTGGTGCCCACTTTGAAGACTCCAACCACCGCACATCTACTGCTCACCTGCTGTCACTGACTGGGAGACCCCAGCCCTCCAACCTTCTCTTCGGGGTGCCCACTTCCAGTCCTGGCTTCAGGTTGCTGCTGAGAGGTGGCTGGGAACCAGGGATGGGGCTAGGCCCCCGGGGTGAAGGCCGTGCCAACCCTATTCCCACCATCCTCAAGAGGGACCAGGAAGGGCTGGGCTATAGATCCCCACCCCAACCCCGAGTCACACACTTTGCAGCTCGGGATACCCGGGCTGTGTCTGGGAGAGAAAGAGTGCCACGAGTTGCCACGCTGAGTCAGAGGGAGAACAGAAGGCGAGAAGAGAAGGGCAGAGCCTGGGAGCGAGATCTAAGACTGTACATGAACCTGGAGTTCTGACTGATATGCACTGGCCCTGATCTGTCACTCCTGGACTTGGGCCTCTGACATGGACTTCCAGACCCTTAGGCCCTGGCTACTGGCGCTGTTTTTAGAGAGAAGGGCTGAGGGTTGGGAGATAAATAAACTTCTTCCTTGTGGCTTGTTTACTTTCTTGCATGATATAGTAGGGAATTGGAACAAATCTGAGAGTCATTTGGAAGTCTTACCTGATTCAAAAAGACCAAAAAAAAAGGCCCTAGTCTTGCTGGCTGCATTCTACCTGCTCACTGAAATGCCCTGCCCCCCCACTCCCCCCACTAGGAATTGCCCCACTGTGTGTAATGCCCTCTGGGTATGTGTCTAGGCCAATCCAGTCAAGCAGTGACTCGTGTCAAACCAAGTGTGCTCTGTGCTGAAAACAGAAGACACAAACCCTGAGCTCCTTGCGGAAGCCAGGTGCAAGGAAATGTAATGCCTGGTGGTAGGGAAGTTGAAAGCCTCCAGAGAGGAAGTGGAGTCCTGCTGGACTGACCGGTGCAACTAAGGTCATCCAACCTGTGCGGCATTCTAGCTGGGACCAGAGCTCTGACCTCCCAGAAAAAAAGTTTAACATAATTTTTTTTAGTGTTTATGATTTTTTGTTTGTTTGTTTTGAGACACAGTCTCTCACGATGTGTAGACCAGGCTGGCCTTGAACTCAGATAAAGCTGTCACTGGAGTGTGGCACTGGGCTTTACAGTATGGGGCATGTTACCTAGGCATTCATACCTGCTCACTGAGTTACGGTTCCAAGGCAGCCCTAAGACTCCATTTCACTCCCTGAAACCAGGCAACGTGCTTTTGTACAGTTCTCTTTCGTACTTGGCACCCACAAGCCTTTGGGATACTTATTCCGAGTGCTAGGAACATGAAAGCTTTCCAATCTCTGTCTGGAAGGCCAAAGGGCGGCTGCTTAAATCACGTGGTTCCTGTTACTAACCTTTCTGGACCAGCATTACAAGAAATCACAGGTGAGAAATCACAGGAATGGCGGAGGTGTTGGAAAGAACCACAGAGTAGCCACAATGTAACACTAGGGAAGCAGAGGCACAAGGCTTGACTCAAAGCTAGCCTGGGCTGTATGTGTCTAAGCCTTTCCTGAGCTATATATATAGGGACCTGAGCTTTATGTATAGGGAACCTGTTCTTAAAAACAAAGCCGTGCAGTGGTGGGGCGCACCTTTAATCTCAAGGCGACAAGAGGCAAGCAGATCTCAGTTCGAGGCCAGCCTTGTCTACAGAGCTAATTCCAGTATAGCCAAGGTTACATAGCAAAACAAAACAAAAATCCCAAACCAAGGGCTGGAGGGCCTAACCAGGGTCAGCGGTGGGAGGCTCTGGAGGTGAACAGCAGAACCCGGGTGCGTACTCAGGGTCTGGCCTTAGGTGGTCCTCTCTACGCCTGCGCTAGTGAATCGCGGGGGCTTCGGGGGAGGTCGCTCTGTCGGGTCCGCCTCACGGGTTGCGGAGCTCCGCCCCCGCTGGTCCCTCCCGACCCGGTACAGCTGCTTCCGGGCTCTCACCGCTCTGGGAGGCCGCGCTCTCCAGACGCCGGGCCGCACAGCTACTCGCCGCGCGATCACCCAGTCGCCTGGGTCCCCAGGTAGGCCTGCACTGTGTCTTGCGTCTGCGATCTCCAAGGACATCTCTGTTCTGACCTTGCGGATGCCGCGTCTCAGCTGCGCCCTCGCGGGACAGCGGGGCCACTTGGAGGAACCATAGCTTCCTAAGTTAAGGGATGCATGTGACTGGCTGGAGTTCGCTGGACATTTCCATCCCGTCTTCCTCTCTACAGAGACTTCCTGTTCCTTGA
Organism: Apodemus sylvaticus; assembly: GCF_947179515.1. Lineage (NCBI taxonomy): Eukaryota > Metazoa > Chordata > Mammalia > Rodentia > Muridae > Apodemus > Apodemus sylvaticus. The sequence continues at coordinate 3,393,543 of NC_067490.1, forward strand.
GCTCCCTTGGGCTGCGGTTTAAGGTTCCCGAAATTCAGGACCGAAAGGACCCTGGGCCACCACCTTCAATTTTCCTTCTTCAATGGAGCACCACCTCTCCACTTTCTGGGACACTCTGGGATGTGGTCTTGGTGAGTGAAACTTGGGGTGCTGACTGTTGGGAAGGAAATCTGAACATTGTGGGTGTGACCCTGGCCTTATCGGGCCCTAGAAGTCTTGTTAGCGTGTGGGGTGGCAAATGGATTTCTTCTCACCTCGACTGACACGGAAGCAGGCCATTTCACAGTAGGACGACATCACCAAGCAGATACCTCTTCTGAACCGGAACTGATTCTGGCTTCTGTGGAGAGCCCGAGAGTCTTAAGCAAAGTCAGGAAGGGGTCACAGATTTGGGAAGCTCAATTTGCACAGCTCAATTATGTTCCTTCGACGGCTTGGTGGCTGGCTACCTCGACCTTGGGGCCGAAAGAAATCTGCGAAGGCTGATTTGCCTGCCCCAGAACCCAGATGGGTGGACAGCTCCCCGGAGAATTCAGGGAGTGACTGGGACAGTGCTCCAGAGTCCATGGGAGATGTGGGACCTCTTAAGACCAAGGATTCAGGAACACGGAGGCCCCCCGGGGCTGCTCCGGAGCCTAGCAGGGACGTCAAGGTGGATCAACTGGGAAGCAAAAGAATGGATTCTCTCAAGCGGGACAAGACTGCCTCGACCATTCAAGAATCTGTAAGACGGGAGGCTGGAGGAGCCATTCCAGGACTGGTCTGGGGTCCTGTGGCTTCAGGTGACACAACGAACCTTGCAGTGTCCCCTCAAGGGGGACGAGGCACCACTGGGCCAGAAGCCCTACTGGAGAAACCTGGTCGCCGTCAGAAGCTGCTGCGTTGGCTGCGGGGGGAACCAGGGGCTCCCTCACATTACCTGCAGGACCCAGAGGAGTATCTCCAGATCTCTACCAACTTGACCCTGCACCTGCTGGAGCTGCTCGCCTCAGCCCTGCTGGCTCTGTGCTCTAGGCCACTCCGAGCCATCTTGGATGCTTTGGGCCTTCGAGGACCTGTGGGCCTCTGGCTGCACGGGCTACTGTGTTTCCTGGCCGCCCTGCATGGTCTCCACGCTGTGCTGAGCCTCCTTACTGCCCACCCCCTGCATTTTGCCTGCCTCTTTGGCCTGTTGCAGGCCCTGGTGCTGGCTGTCAGCCTCCGGGAACCTGTTGAGGATGAGGAGAGCGCTGATTGGGAGAGTGAGGGGCAGGAGAGGGAGGCCAAGGAGCAGAGGGAAGGTCCAGGAAGGGTGCTGTGACTGGGAGAGGGTGGGAGCAAAGGGTAAAGATAGTGGGGTGGCCTTTAGGAGGAAGGTGGGGAGACCCAGATTGTAAGCACAGCGACCTCAGGGATGGAACTCAGGCACAAGACGCTTCCGTCACAAACTCAACACACAGGGCTCTCTAGGGTGGCCAGTAGTGGACACTGGGGCATTACCATTGAAGTCACCAGCTGTTGTTACTTCTTGCTTTTACATTGAGCCACCGTTTTGTTTTTTAATTCCCACCTCCACTTTTTAAAAGTAAAATAGGATAAAAGCAACTGTAGAGAATGGACACAACAGGGCTCTTTCCAAGCCCAGGGGTGGGCGGGGCCAGAGGCAAGACAGAGATCTCTACATTAAGATGTGATGGGGAGTCCCATGGATCCTAGGACCAGAACCGTCTAGGAAAGAGTGAGGCTGTGAGGGAGAAGAAGGGGCTACAGGTGCTGTGGTGCCTGCTGGGAGGGTCTGACAGTCGGTGGAAGCCGGAAGAACCATGACTGCTGTGGGCCGGATTGGCATGAGGAGCAGCACAGAGGAACTGGCCGCTCGGTCAGGCAGTGGGGAAGCCCAGCGCCTGCCTCTCCACTCAGGCGCGGGCCTTGTTCACTCAGCAATAAATGTGCCACACTACATCCTAAATACACCAGTCCAGTGTGAGAGGTTCTGCTCAGTGTCCTTTCTGATGCCAGACGGCTGGGGGTGTGAGGTGGCAGAGGTGTCCATCTGGGGGAGGGGAGGGTCAAAGTGGAGAAATGGTGTCTTTGACGTCTGCAGACAAAACCCAGGAGATGAGGATCGACAAATCATCTTTATTATCCACGAGATGGAGCAGGAGTCTCCAGGTTCTCCCCTCAAAACTCAGCTCCTATCTTGTCTGTCTAGGACACAGGTGAAGTCACCGGTCACTTGCTGGACAGTGGGCAGGCCTCTGTGGTGGGAGGAGGAAGAGAATGAGGGTGGACGTCCAGGGGAGGGGTGCCGTTGGTACCTGAGTAGGGTAGGAGACCCTTCCTCTCTATATCTGGCCCTCTTCTCTCTTTATCTAAAGCAGTGGTTCTCCAACTGGGGGTCATGACCCCTGTAGGGGGATCAAACCACCACAGGGGTTGCGTATCAGATACCCTGCATGTCAGATATTTAAACAATTCATAAATTAGTTATGAATTATTTAAGTATTATTTAAACAATAACAGTTTTTTAGTTTTGAGGTAGCAACAAAATAGTTTTATGGTTGGGGGCGGTCACCACAACATGAGGATCAGTGTTGAAAGGTCGCAGCGTTTGGAAGGTGGAGGACCACTGCTCCAAAGACTTGGAAACCTATCTTTCACCTCTTTTCATGTCTGTCTGTCTGTCTGTTTGTTTGTTTGTTTGTTTGTTTGTTTTGAGACAGGGTTTCTCTGTATAGCCCTCTCTGTCCTGGAACTCACTCTGTAGACCAGGCTGGCTTCAAACTCAGAAATCCGCCTGCCTCTGCCTCCCAGAGTGCTAGGATTAAAGGCTTGCGCCACCACCGCCCATCTTTCATTTTTATTTTGGAGAGACAGCATCACTATATATAGTCTTAGCTGTCCTAAAACTCACTTGTATACCAGGCTGGCTTTAAATCTGTGGCGATTCTTCTGCCTCTGCCTCCTGAGTGGCAGAGATTGCAGTGTGTGTCACTATTCCTGACTCCACACACGTCCTGGTATCGTTCTAGCTCATGAGAATTAGAGGGGTCAGTGTACCCACTCTGATGATGTCTGCCTTTGGCCATCGCACAAAGCTCTTTACAATACCCACAGAGGACCTGGGGACAACTCACCTTGATTCCTGGGAGTCACTAAGAAGGCTTTAAAATCCAAGCAGGAGGTCAGAGACTGGAATTCCTCCACACACTTCTCTGGAGGGTGTGGCGATCGATCTGGAAGGACAGGGAACATTCAGGCCAGTCAGTGTTCCTGCTTCTCAGCCCTGCCTTCCCAGTTCCCCGAGGACCCGCTGAAGTGCCCACCTGTCCTGAAAGGATTTTAGAGAGCCCCCACTAGGGAGGCTCTTCAGCCTTCCAGTTTCCCTCGGACATTTCCTCCCTCGTATCCCACTCACTGTAGAGGAGAAAGCGCTGGTAACCCTGGCCCATCTCTTTCAGCGTGATTCCCCCTGGGCAGGAGCTCAAGAACAGGTCTGTTTTCATGTCTGGGCGTCCTGTTGGGATCAGGAGAGGATCAATGAGGACAGGTGCAGACACAGTGAATCAGGCTGGGACTATGATCCCAGCTGTCCAGCTGTCCAGGAAGCTGAGGCAGGAGGGTTTCACATTTAAGGCCTGTCCACATTCAACGCTCTGGGCTACATACAGGGTGAGCTCGACAACCATCAGGGCCACTTAGTGAAACCCTGTCTCACAATAGAAAGGGTCTGGGGACCCAGTTCAGTGATGGCAGGCTTCCCTGGCAGGCAGGATGATGTCCTAGGTTCAAGCCTCATTCCTGAGGGGGAAGACTAGACAAGGGGAGGGCTGGTGGGAACCAACCTTCAGTTCTGAGTTCCGTGTTTCCTTTCCCTTCAGTCAAGCGGTACGTCCATTTCCGGGGCACACAGACCCCGTTTTTCCTGCAGAGGTGGCAGTGTTAAGATAGGAAGACGGAGTGCCATTCCAACCACACAGTAATAACCTTTATGCCGTCTCTCGCTTCCCCGCACCCTAGCTCTTTGGGTTTCAAGCCACCAAGAGATAGCTAGGCCCATCCTGTCTCCAGAACGTGACTTGTAGTGCTATGGAATTCAGTGGGCTGAGAGTGATGGAGCCTGACGCTGGGTGGGGTGACCGTTCAGTTGGGGCAGTGAACACCCAGCAGCTCCTCTGTCTCCTCGCGTGGCGACACTCACGTGCGGATGGTAGCGCGAAGCTGCAGCTGCCTTGGGGCAGAGCCAGCAGCCATGTTGAAGACTATGTTGTCCACCGGATCAAAAGTTGCCAGCTCTTCCATGGTGGGGGCTGCTCCCGCGATAAAGTACCATAGGCCCAGATGGGGCTCTGGGGTCTGGAGGGGCAATGAAGGGAGCAAAAGGATACGTTTCTGGGCGCATCGCAAAAGCCCCAACATTCCCATCTGTCAGCAAAGCAAGACTCGGAGAGCTAGAGGTTCTGGTGGTCTTTGTTGTTTGCAACAAGGGACCGTCAGTGTGTTCCCAACACCCTCTTCTTCCTCCCTTCCTTTCCCAGCATGCTTTCTGGCCATCTTGAGCTACCCACCCACCCAAGACTTTCAGCTTCAGTCCATACCTCTGTGTCGTCTATTCCCAGTGTTGTTAGTTGACTGTGCTCAGGACACTGATTCACGGAGTTAAAGAGAAGGCCGTAGAGATAGAGCAGAGCTGCCCAAGCTTGGCGGAACATCTTGGAGGAGAGCTGGAGTTCTGCAGTGGAGGGGCCTCTGCCTTAACTGTTCTCTGCCAGCCGCTCAGTCCACGCTGCCTCCAGCCCCCTTACCTCGACCCTTGACCCTTTAACCTGCTAATAAGTAACTTCAACCTTGTTTTCCAACCCAAGCCCAGATTAACTATGGCACTGGGGCATTTCCCCCCACTTCCGGATGCAGCCACTCAACCCCACACCGTGGCGCGACCAGTGACTCCGAGGCTGTAGGAGGAAAGCGGAGCCCTACAGTAGAAACCTAGAGTCTTCCACACTGTGTCTGACCCTGATCGGAGCCCTACTGTGATGTGAAGAGAAGTGGCTGGATTAGGTCTTCCATTCATTCACTGAGCAAGTCTGGAATTTCAGATGTTTGCCAGGAACTAGCTAATCCTGCTGGACATTTTTTTTTAAAGCGGAAAACAGCTTTGCTTTGCAAACAATCCTGTTGCAATGCAAGCTGATAAGTGTTAGAACGTGCACCAGGGCATGGTGGATCTCTCTCTCTCATAGGGTTTCACTATGTAGCTTTGGCTGTCCTGGGATTCACTGTGTACGCCAGCTGGGATTAAAGGCGTGCATAACTACTTCCTAGCTTGTAACACAAGTATTAAGAGTGGATCTAAGCTGGGCAGTGGTGGCGCACGCCTTTAATCCAGCACTTCGAAGGCAGAGGCAGGCGATTTCTGAGTTCGAGGCCAGCCTGGTCTACAGAGTGAGTTCCAGGTCAGCCTGGGCTACACAGAGAAACCCTGTCTCAAAAACCAAAAAAAAACCCAAACCAAAACAACCCCCCCCCCCCAAAACTCAGGACCTCTGAAAGAGCAGTCAGTGCTCTTAACTGCTGAGCCCTGAAATTTTCAAGTCCCTGAAATTTTTATAATAAAATACTAAATGTGGTCTGGAGAAGTGGCTCGGCGGTGAGGGTGCGTGGTAGATGGCAAGCCAAACCGGAGGACCTGACTTTGATCCCCAAGTCCCCACACAGTGAAAGGACACCACATTTTCCCTCGGATCTCCACACTTGCGCTGTGCTGTGGCAGATGCAGGCCATGTGCCTCACCCCCACCTCTGAAAAGTATTTGGCAGGCAGAGGCAGGTGGATTTCTGTGAGTTACACGGCATCCAGACCTACATGGCGAAATCCTGTCTTGGAGAAAAAAAAAATCAAAACGTAAATATAGTCTGGTAGAGTGACACACGACCCTGCACTGGGTGGTGGTGTGGGGGACATTGTCCTTACGAGTTCCAGGCAATTCAGGGTAACAGTGAGATATCATGTAGAACTCTCATCATGCAATGCTTACTGGAACTCTCATCAGCACTGGCATTTAAGAATAAATGGGGAAGAATGCACAGAAACTTAACCGTCCCACCCTGTTCAGCTCCCTTGGTGGCGGGCCTTTCAGTCCCCTTTCTTAAAGTCTCGTCCTTTAATCCGATCCCCAAGGCACCCGTTTTCTTTCTTTCTTTTTTTTTTGCAGAGCTCTTAAAAACAGTAGAAATATCTCAAAAAACAAAAAATGTAATAGAATGCCTAGTTATCCTTAAACATGGCACTCCCTCGGCGCTCTCAGTCAAAGGCTAACAGGATGCCCAAAATCTGCTTTAATAAACGCCCAACCGGCCTAATCTCGCCAGGAACTAGAGTCAGGCACAAGCAAACACAGCCCGAGGAACGCCCACAGCAGTCCACCGAACAGAGTGGCTTCCGGAAGAGCAGGAATGACGCGAGGACCAGAGGGCTTGCAGAGTTTTAGGTAGTTAGAATTGGGCCTGTAAATTTCTCTGTCCGTCAAGATAGGAACGATGATTAACGAGGTGCAGTCCACATTAATCTCAACGCTTTTTCTCGGGAAGTTGCAGCATTGCACCCAATAATTTTTCCTCAGGCGTTTACAGTAGCCACCCTGGTCGGGTAGCGCTCTAGCGCGCGCAGGGAAGAAACGCACATAGCCAGAGGGGGGCAGGGAAATACTTTAAGTGTGCGCACGCGTAGCGCGGCTCACGCAGGCGCAGTGCGGTCCCCCGGGCGACGGCGGCGGCGGCTCCTCCGGGTGGTCGGCTCCCTCCCATCTAGGCCGGCCCCGGCCCGTCTCGCCCCCCAGAAACTCACTGTTCGGGGCTGTGGACTTTCTCATCGTGCCACACGAAAGTAAATCGGGGGAGACAGGAGGAGCCGGAAGTACCGCCTCGATATCCCCAAATACTATCGGGGAAACGGAAGTGGCCCTTGGTGCCAGGTTGGGGGAGACCGGAAGTGACGGTACCGTGGGGAAGTCGGGGGCGGAGCCACAGGGTGGTGGGCTGTGTATGTGTGTTTGTATGTGTTTGGCCGCGTGTTGGTTAAGTCGTGTTGCTGGAATACCGACGAAAGGCAGAGGCGGAAGGAGGGGGCCCGTCCAGCCTCCCGTGAGTGTCCGTGGTCTTGGGTCTGTGGTGATTTAGGCGGGTTCGATTGTGGTGGTGCGCGTGCGCGAAGCCACTTTCTCTGCCGAGTCTAGCGCGACCCTCCCCCCTCCCCCCGCGTTGTCCTAGGATTTCCCGATCTCTCGGGCGCTTGCTCGGTCGCGACCGGTGATGACACTGGTCTCTGGTGGGTCTCGTGCTTGCTTCCCTGATTCCTAGCCCAACTGGCTCTCCCTATTGTGATTGGCATTGTGGAGCCCCTCCCACCTCTCGTCCTTCATCTCCCTATGCCGTCGATCTCGTACCCTTTGTGTTTCTATTCCTGTGCCCCCGAATCAAAAAGGGGGGATGAGGAGGAGGATGAATATATGTGCTTGTGTATGAGAAATTTTTAAGGGATTGGGGCGGAGATTGGGTCCAGAGAGGCTTCCGGGTGTATACAATACGGTGCGACCGACATCGAACCATTCCCCCCCCCCCCACTTCGTTCTTCTTTAGAGAGCTGTCGGCCATGGAGCCGAGTGATAGTGCCAGTACCGCTATGGAGGAGCCTGACAGCCTGGAGGTACTGGTGAAGACCCTGGACTCTCAGACTCGGACTTTTATTGTGGGGGCCCAGGTGAGACACTACTACTTTTAGAGGTGACACCCCTTTTGCTCATTTGTCTTGTGAAGGATGCGCCTGATTTTCTAGTCGTTGACTCCTTTGTCCCTTACTAGATAGGACATCTGATGTTCCTGTTGAGTGAGGAGGTGTGGTTACTGTTGAGTGAGGCAGGCTTTTAGTTTGTCTGCACCTTGACAGAACTCAGTGAAGAGGGAAGTACTGAGGAGGAATCTATACCTATTCTGTGCAGACCCCAGCCCAAAGGACAGACACAACACAGGGGGCGCCTCAGACAAGTATGATATGTCACAGGGACCGCAGACCAAGTATGGGGTGTGTGTTCTTTTGGGTTTTTTTTGTTGTTGTTTGTTTGGTTGGTTTTTTTGTTTGTTTGTTTTTTTGGCTTTGGTTTTTTCGAGACAGGGTTTCTCTGTATAGCCCTGGCTGTCCTGGAGCTCATTCTGTAGACCAGGCTGGCCTCGAACTAAGAAATCCGCCTGCCTCTGCCTCCCAGAGTGCTGGGATTACAGGTGTGTGCCACCACCACCCGGCGTGTGTTCTTTTTTAAACAGATTGTTCACAGTTTTAATAGACTAATATATTTATAGATTACAGAAACCTGCTTTCATACACTGTGAGGTAGAATTGCCAATAGCTGAGGCATAATTTGAGTCTCTTGACCTTAGTACAGTGTGGCCACAATTATCTTTTGTTTTTCCTGCATAAGTCTTTGAGACACTATCATGAGCAGGTCATTTTTGTGGTTTTCTAAAGCAGATATTTAAAAAACCACATAGACTTTTGTAAGTAGGTACATGTGATAGTTAATTCTGCCCTACCAAGAATTACTTTCTTGTCTTTCTGGAAGGTGGGACAGGATCTCCTATAGCCCGGGCTGACTTTGGCCTCTGGCCATTTTGCCTTCATTGTCTATGTGCTAGGATTATATGCACTATAATATAGGATTATAGGATTGTGGATGTCTCACATCTGACTTGGTTTAGCCTTTTTTTTTTTTTTTTTTAAGGTAGCGTCTTACATAGTTAAATGTCTTAGAACTTATGGTCTTGGACTCATGATCCTCCTGTCTCTGCTTTCCACGGTTGGGGTTTCAGGTGTATGCTATTACTATTTTTATTTTGTTTGTTCCCCCTTCCTTCTTTCCTTCCTTCTCTCCTTCCTTCCTTCCTTCATTTATTTATTTACTTTTGCATGTATGTGGTTCTGCTGGGCATTGAACCTTGGACTCAGCACAGAGTACTTACTACTGAATCATATATACCCTGTGTTTCTTTGTGACCTTCTTCATTAGTTATCTTTCCAGACCCTGGCTCCCAACCCTGTATTACTTAACCATTGGTGGTGATGATTGTTTTGGGATGCGTGTATTTTTAATTTCTTTTAAAAGATTTTATTTTTATTTTATATGTGAGTGCTTTGTCTGGAAATGTATCTGTGCACCTTGTATGCACCTGGTGCCTAAGAAGGCCAGAAGAGCATATCAGATCCTTCACCCTGTGGTCTTTTCTTCATGTGGAAATTATGAAATTATAGTTCCTACTCTGTTATGGACAGTTGTAAACTACCAAATGGGTGCTAGGAATTGAACTCTGGTACTGTGCAAGAGCAACACGGAGCCATCTCTCCAGCCCTCATTTTGTGTTTTAAGTTGAGGTTTCACTTTGCAGTCATAGCTAGCCTGGTAGTCAAATCCATCTGCCTTTGCATCCTTGAGATTAGAGGCTTGTGTTGCATTTAGCTTTGAGATTTTGGCCATGAAGTCCTGCTATTGTTCTAGTTTAGAAAAAGATCACTGTATCTCCAGGAAGCCAGGAAGGGGGAAGGGAGAGCTATTTGGCTTCTTTCTTAAAAGATTTAGGTTTGTTTGTTTATTTATTTATTTATTTATTTATTGTTGTTACTTGGATTTTTTTTTTTTTAACAATTTAAGACAATCTCTACATAGATCTGGCTATTATAGAACTCACTATGTAAATCAGGCTGCCCTCAAACTCACAAGAGATCCATCTGCCTCTGCCTCTCAAATGTTGGAGACATACACCACCATGTCCCACTTATTTTTACTTATGTATTGGTGTGGGGGCAGGTCTGTGCCTCTGCCTCTGGGTACAAATGTTCATAGAAGCCAGAGACACTGGGTCTCCTAAAGCTGTATTTATCAGTAGTTGTGAGCTGCTGTCCAATGATCAGTATGAGCTCTTAACCACTGAGCCATTTCTCCAGCCTGACCCAATAACTATCGGCATGTTAATAGAGTGGGCTGATTCTGATGTCAGCGTCTGAGGTCGGGTGTCCTTCCCTCTTCATTCTCTCTCACTTTCTGATATCTGTGCATGGCTCTCCTTTCAGATGAATGTGAAGGAGTTTAAGGAACACATAGCTGCCTCTGTCAGCATCCCTTCCGAGAAGCAGCGACTCATCTACCAGGGCCGGGTTCTGCAAGATGATAAGAAGCTCCAGGAATACAGTAAGGGGCTAAGGGCTGCGGAGGTTAAGATTGCTGTCCTGTCCGGAGGCGAAAAGTTTACTGTGTATCTCTTTTTTTCTGCAGATGTTGGGGGAAAGGTTATCCACCTGGTGGAACGAGCTCCTCCTCAGACTCAGCTTCCTTCTGGAGCATCTTCTGGGACAGGCTCTGCCTCAGCAACTCATGGTGGGGCCTCCCTGCCTGGCACTCGGGGCCCTGGGGCCTCTGTTCATGACCGGAATGCCAACAGCTATGTCATGGTTGGAACCTTCAATCTTCCTGTGAGCCTGTGTTTCTTATGTGGGAGGTTTTGTTGGAAGAGTAGCTTTGGTTGTGGCAGCTGCAGGGAGCTTGGAAGACAGGGTCTTAAGAGAGTGCGTTGGGCTTGGAAAGCACTCTGACCTGTACTGGCCTCAGTTTTTGAAGAAAGGAGGATAGGGGCTCTAGGAAAGGGATTGGTAGTGTGAAGATCTTAGTATGTGGCTTCTCCCAGAGCAACTTCCCTTGCCCTTTCCCCAGAGTGACGGCTCTGCTGTGGATGTTCACATCAACATGGAACAGGCCCCAATTCAGGTATTGAGGGGCCTGGGAGGGTCAGGGAAGGGGATCTGGGAGAAGGAGGCCATGAGTTGTGGGAGGACCTGGCTGAGGAGATGCCTGGGAACTGGCTTAGTATGTTGTAGAGCTCATGACTTTGTCTCAGATCTGCCGTGAACATCCTTGTCTTATAGAGTGAGCCCCGGGTCCGGCTGGTGATGGCTCAGCACATGATTAGGGACATACAGACCTTACTGTCCCGGATGGAGGTGAGTGGGCACGTCTGTAGGCTAGACTTTGTTTTGTATTCCCCCTTTCCTCTCATGGTCTTGCAATGAGAACATTCCTGGCAAGGTCCACATTGGCTGCAGGAGGCTAGTCTGGGGTTTTCTCTGTAGTTCTGTTAGGCAGAGATAGTATCTTTGTGAGGCTGATTACTGCCAGTCTGCGTGCCTCAGCTTCTCAAGTGAGCTGTATAGGCGTGCGCCACTGTTCTGTGCTACTGCCTATCCTTCCGACCCCTGGTGTGGAAAGAGTTCATTTCAGACTTGCCAGATGATATCATAGACGTCCTTCACCGAAAGAAGGAGCCACTACCATCCCCTACTTTGACTCACACTGTCCTGGGCTGTCCTTGAACTCACAGTACCTCCTAGCTCCTCAAAGTGCTGTGAGTATAGGTTCAGGGGACCATGCATGGCTGCGTATACAATTTTTAAATTTCCTTCCTTTTTCTGTTTTTAGTTGTTGGTTTGGTTGTTTTGTTTTGTTTTTCTAAACGGACTTTCTCTGTGTAGTCCTGGCTGTCTTGGAACTCACTCTGTAGACCAGGCTGGCCTCGAACTCAGAAATGTGCCTGCCTCTGCCTCCCAGGTGCTGGGATTAAAGGCGTGCGCCACCACTGCCCAACTTGTTGGTTTGGTTTTGAGACAGGGTTTCTCTGTGTAGCCCTGGTTGTCCAGGAGCTCACTCTGTAGATGAGGCTGGCCTTGACCACACAAAGATAAGCTTGCCTCAGCATCCTGAGTGCTGGAATTAAGGTTGTGTGCTGTTGCCTCTGTTGCCGCCGCCACCTGGCACTTTTTAACTATCTTTTAACTGTCTTGTTTACGGTTGTTCTCAGTTTAGGGGCGCTGTAACTGTCTTGTTCAGTTTAGGGGTATCTTCGCTGTGTTCAGTTGAGGTGTATAATAACTGTTCAGCTTAGGGCTTGGTGGGGTACCCTGACTGTCTTGTTTAGATTAGGGGTATCCTACCTTTGTCAGTTGCAGCCTGTGACCATTTCCTCTATGGAAATTAGAGCATTTCCTTACTCTGAAAAACTGTAGATACTAACTGTACATCCTGTTTCTGCCAGTCAGAGGGATGCATAGCCCTGCTTTCAGGGAGCCATCTCCACTCTTGACTTGTTTTGTCTGCATAAACCTCAACAGCAGTAATATTATTCTGCCTTTGGTGTCCTGACTCCTTCCACTCTCAGTGTCGAGGGGGAACCCAAGCACAGGCCAGTCAGCCACCCCTGCAGACACCGACTGTGGCCTCAGAGACAGCAGCCTTGAACTCACAAACATCAGAACCAGCCGAAAGTGAAGCTCCTCCTCGAGAGCCCATGGAGTCAGAAGAAATGGAGGAACGTCCTGCAACCCAGACTCCAGAGCTTACGCCCTCTGGCCCAGCTCCAGCAGGCCCAGCACCTGCGCCAGAGACAAATGCACCCAAGTGAGAGAGATGCATGGAACCTTTGGGGACTTGGAGGGAGGTTGGTCATGGTGTAGTGCAAGGACTAGGAAGGCTCTGAAGAGAAGAAAGTGGTTGCTAGGGGGTGAGTCTTATGGTTGTAGGATTTTGGGGTCAGAAGTCAGCTCATGTAGATAAAGGTGGGTAGGACTGGCAGAAGACAGGATGATTTTGGCTGCCCCTGGAGCCATGGTTTGCACAAGCCTTGTCTGGGGTTGAGCTCCTTTGCCTCCTCTGCACAGGACTGTGCTGGGGGATGGGAACACTTTACTTTCTCCTCTGGGCTGCTCTTAAGAGAGCAGAGAGAATCCCTGGGGAGTGGCAGGGGTCCCTGCAGATAGGCTCCACTCAGTGCCCTGCTGTCTCCACAGCCACCCTTCCCCTGCAGAGCACGTGGAGGTGCTCCAGGAACTCCAGCGCTTGCAGCGCCGTCTTCAGCCCTTCCTGCAACGCTACTGTGAGGTCCTGGGTGCTGCTGCTACTACAGACTACAACAACAATGTGAGCCTTTTAGTGGCCCTTCCCTTCTAGTACCTCAGAGCAGCAGGCTGAGATGCAACTAGCCCTTCACTGTCCTCAGGGTAGCACAGTCCTCGGTGAGAGAGTGTCCTTCTGAGATGGGGATGGTGGCAGTCTGTGTGTCTGTCGTGTCCTTCATTGTTTAGGAAAGTGTACAGAATAAAAAGAACTACAGGTGGTTGCTCAACATTTGTCATGTTTTGTAGAAAATTCCATATGTGTATTGAATAGAATTAGAGATTTTTCTTGGAAAACTTTGGTTAATGCAGAAGCTTCCAAAGACAGAGGACATGGCAGAGTTTTAATTCCATACTTTTCTGGGTTTGACCTGGGCACAGCATGAGGGCCGCGAGGAGGACCAGAGGTTGATCAACTTGGTGGGGGAGAGCCTACGGCTACTAGGCAACACTTTCGTGGCATTGTCTGATCTGCGCTGCAATCTAGCCTGTGCACCCCCACGGCACCTGCATGTGGTACGGCCTATGTCTCACTACACGACTCCTATGGTGCTCCAGCAGGCAGCCATTCCCATTCAGGTGGGTGCTAGGAGCTGGGCTGGAGGGAGAGCAGGGGTGCGGTACTGTAGGAGGCCTCGCGGCTGCTGGGAGGCTGAATGGCAAGAAGTGTAGGGGAAGCTGTGCAGAAGCTCTGGAGTCTCTGGAGGTGACTCTCTGGGCACTCTGGTTAGACTCTTGTGTTTCTCATATCTATCTGACTGTCCATCTCTCTTCCAGATCAATGTGGGGACTACTGTGACCATGACAGGCAATGGGGCTCGGCCTCCACAGGCTCCTGGTGCAGAGGCAGCAACCCCAGGTTCTGGCCAGGCCTCATCCCTGCCTCCCTCTTCTACCACTATTGATTCATCAACTGAAGGAGCTCCCCCACCTGGGCCAGCACCACCACCAGCCACCAGCCACCCACGGGTCATTCGGATTTCCCACCAGAGTGTGGAACCCGTGGTCATGATGCACATGAACATTCAAGGTGAGTAGGACAGTTACTGGCAGGAAAGAGCGAGGGAGCAGGGAGGCAAGGCCAGTGCTATGTGGGAAGGGCATGAGGGAGGTGCTTTGGCCTTGGGTTTGTATGAAGAGAACCCAGCCTTCCTGTTGCCATGGGGGAAAGGCAGGGTTTTGCAGGCATGAAGGATGGATGGAACAGAGGAAAAAGAGCCAGGCCTGGGCCCCACCTTCTCACATTTTTTGTCTGTCTTTGCTTAGATTCTGGAGCCCAGCCTGGTGGTGTGCCGAGTGCTCCCACTGGTCCACTGGGACCTCCTGGTCATGGACAGACCCTGGGTAAGACCGAGGTTATCAGTGTAGGCTGAGAGCTCTGGGTAGAGAAAGGGGTAGGGCTGAATGGGTGGGCTGAAGGGGTCCAGGTTCAAGGTTACATCAGACCCACCCCCCAGGCTCCACCCTCATCCAGCTGCCCTCCCTGCCCCCTGAGTTCATGCACGCCGTCGCCCACCAGATCACTCATCAGGCCATGGTGGCAGCCGTTGCCTCCGCGGCCGCAGGTAATGACCTGGAGGGGAGGACTGGGCGGTGGGGCGTAGGTCATGGTGGTGGGTGTTGTCCGCTGGCAGGCAAGGACTGAACCCTCAGCTCTCTTTGATGTTTCTTTTTGCTACACACAGGACAGCAGGTGCCCGGCTTCCCGACAGCACCAACTCGGGTGGTGATTGCCCGGCCCACTCCTCCACAGGCTCGGCCTTCCCATCCTGGGGGACCTCCGGTCTCTGGAGCTCTGGTGAGCAAGGGGTGGAGGAGTACAAGTGGGGAAATCCTGATGGATTGTGGGAAGGACAAGACTGAATCCTCCTGTCCCCCAGCAGGGCGCTGGGCTGGGCACAAACACTTCTTTGGCCCAGATGGTGAGCGGCCTTGTGGGGCAACTTCTTATGCAGCCTGTTCTTGTGGGTAAGTCCTGTCCTTTCCTAGCTCAGACTTTAGGTGTTTCCCACTGCCACTGGGTTTGACAGTGCATGTATAACCCAGTGCCTGGGAGGCTGGGGCTGGGGATAATTGAGTTCAAGGACATCCTAGACTAAACTTAACTTCTACGTTTGCCTGAGCTAATATGATTTTGGGGCAAAATCCATGCAGCTGTGCTTGATGACCCTCCTGTCCTGCTCACAGTACACCTAGTCAGGCCCTGTGGAATAGTAGGTCTTACTTTCCTGCTGGAAAGATCAGATGGGAATGAGTCAGCTAGAATATGACTCTTGTTCACATTATATTCTTCTTGGTTCCTGACAGCTCAGGGGACTCCAGGAATGGCTCAGGCACAGGCTCAGGCACAGGCTCAGGCACAGGCACAGGCACAGGCCCCAGCTCCAGCTCCGGCTCCAGCTCCAGCTCCGGCTCCGGCTCCTGCCACTGCTTCAGCTAGTGCTGGCACCACCAACACAGCTACCACAGCTGGCCCTGCCCCTGGGGGTCCTGCCCAGCCTCCCCCTCCTCAGCCCTCTGCGGCTGATCTTCAGTTCTCTCAGCTTCTGGGAAACCTGCTGGGGCCTGTAGGGCCAGGGGCTGGGGGGCCAGGCATGGCTTCTCCCACCATCACTGTGGCAATGCCTGGTGTCCCGGCTTTTCTCCAGGGCATGACTGATTTTTTGCAGGTGAGTGGCTATACTGTCCTTTTTGTTCCCGGGCCAGTAGAGCAATGGTATTCTGTTGTCATCCTGTAGCTGCTCAGTGACAGTTCTTAGTTATGATTTTGCTAGGCCAGCAGCCAGTGCTGTCACAGCTCTGGTGTGACTTATCCATTTAGTGTCCTAAGAGGCTGAGGTCAGAGGTGTGGGGGGGTAAGAGGAGCACCTCTTACTGCTCTTGCAGAGGTTCTGGGTTTGATTCTTTTGGGTTTTTGTTTGTTTGTTTGTTTGTTTGTTTGTTTGTTTGTTTGTTTGTTTTGGTTTTTTTTTTTTGGTTTTTTTCGAGACAGGGTTTCTCTGTATAGCCCTGGCTATCCTGGAACTCACTCTGTAGACCAGGCTGGCCTCGAACTCAGAAATCCGCCTGCCTCTGCCTCCCAGAGTGCTGGGATTACAGGCGTGCGCCACCACTGCCCGGCTCTGGGTTTGATTCTTAGCACCCAAATGGTGGTTCACAGCCATCTGTAACTCCAGTTCCAGGGGATTCAGTACCCTCTTCTAGTCCCCATGGGAAACAGGCATACACATTTTAAAGTCAAGATCAGATCTAGCTCTCTCCCCTCATACTGGCCTGTTGTTTTGTGTCTGCAGTGCAATTTTATATTCTTGACCCCATGGTCTTTATCTTCTATTATTAATTCCTTCTTCTAGGCATCACAGACTGCCCCTCCACCCCCTCCCCCTCCTCCCCCTCCTCCCCCTGCTCCAGAGCAGCAGACCACACCCCCACCAGGGTCCCCTTCTGGTGGAACAGCAAGTCCTGGAGGCTTAGGTCCTGAGAGCCTGCCACCAGAGTTTTTCACCTCAGTGGTGCAGGGCGTGTTGAGCTCCCTCCTGGGCTCCTTGGGGGCTCGCGCTGGCAGCAGTGAGAGTATTGCTGCCTTTATCCAACGCCTCAGTGGATCCAGCAACATCTTTGAGCCTGGGGCTGATGGCGCCCTTGGTAAGCAAAATGTGGGTGTTACAGTCTGGGGAAATAGCAGCCAGGGAGGTAGTGGCCTTTCTCTACTAATCAGATGATATGTGGGGCTAGGCAGGGAGGCAGAGGCCACTGCTCACTCCGACCCTTTCCCTAGGGTTCTTTGGAGCTCTGCTCTCTCTTCTGTGCCAGAATTTCTCCATGGTGGATGTGGTGATGCTTCTCCATGGCCATTTCCAGCCACTGCAGAGGCTCCAGCCACAGCTGCGATCTTTCTTCCACCAGCACTACCTGGGTGGTCAGGAGCCCACGCCTAGCAACATCCGGGTTAGTGAAAGCCCAGATCCCAGAGGTTTTCTCCTTCCCACCTCTCTTTAATCCTGCCTGCCTGCCTGTCAGTGAAAGCTGTGTTTCAGCCCAAGCCTTGGAGTTGTAGGGGAGGGGCTAGGAGTAAGGCTGTGACTAAACGGGACCTGTGATGTTCCCTACAGATGGCAACCCACACGCTCATCACTGGGCTGGAGGAGTATGTACGGGAGAGTTTTGTGAGTGTCTTTTGTGTATCTCCTTCCTGTCTGTGTTTAGGTAGGGAGCGGGGTGGAGTGTCCATTTCTTCTGCCTTCTTGATCTTAAAGCACTGATCTGGAGTTCTTGGTGTGTCTCCTCTCAGTCTTTGGTGCAGGTTCAGCCAGGTGTGGATATCATCCGGACAAATTTAGAATTTCTCCAAGAGCAATTTAACAGCATTGCTGCGCACGTGCTGCACTGTACAGGTCAGGCCAGGGACCAGCCAAGCACGGGTGGTGTACTGTCCATGCGGGACTTCCAGAATCATGTGCCCTCTCACATCCTCCCCGCAGACAGTGGATTTGGAGCCCGGTTGCTGGAGCTGTGTAACCAGGGCCTGTTTGAGTGCTTGGCCCTGAACCTCCACTGCTTGGGGGGACAGCAAATGGAGCTTGCTGCTGTCATCAATGGCCGAATTGTAAGTACCACCCAATTCAGGTCTGCAGCTTTTTAAATATATCCTGTGGGTTTTAATTTTCTTCTCCAAACACTCTACCTGTGGCCCTGAATGTAATAGATTGCAAAAGTAGGTTGAGAGTTACATGGTCAATCTGCTTTCTGGCCCTCAGCGCCGCATGTCTCGCGGGGTGAATCCATCTTTGGTGAGCTGGTTGACAACTATGATGGGACTGAGGCTTCAGGTGGTCTTGGAGCACATGCCTGTGGGTCCCGATGCCATCCTCAGATATGTTCGCAGGGTTGGTGACCCTCCTCAGGTAAGGGACCCAATAGGGGGTGGTTTCGGGATGTGAAGAAACTGAAGAGATGCACTGGACGGACCTTTCCCACCACAACCGCTTAGATTTCTTTGACCAATTTCACAGGCACTTCCTGAAGAGCCAATGGAAGTTCAAGGAGCAGAAAGAACTTCCCCTGAACCTCAGGTACAGCTTGAGAAGCCAAAAATATGGAGTAGATGGTTGGAAGAAAAGGGGCTCAGGAGCAAAGAATTCTGAAGTCTGAACCTTCATGTTATATGCCTTCCAGAGAGAGAATGCTTCCCCAGCACCTGGAACAACAGCAGAAGAAGCCATGTCCCGAGGTCCGCCCCCTGCTCCTGAAGGAGGTTCCCGAGATGAACAGGACGGAGCTTCAGCTGATGCAGAGCCTTGGGCAGCTGCAGTCCCCCCTGTAAGTGGCAGGATGTGATCCAGTGGGTTAAAGAGCTGTAAGTTGTGGGAATTATGGCAAATCCTTTCCTCCCCAGGAATGGGTCCCTATTATCCAGCAGGACATTCAGAGCCAGCGGAAGGTGAAACCTCAGCCGCCCCTGAGTGATGCCTACCTCAGTGGCATGCCTGCCAAGAGACGAAAGGTTGGTCTCTGTGCTGCGATGTGTTTCTATCTAGTACCCTTGTTGAACCAGAGGCTTTTGCTTGCTTGTTCAGTCTCTTCATCTAGTTAGGAAGCCTGTTGTGAGTCAGACTTGTTAATGGTCACTACATTGGTATATGGGCCTTCACCTTACTGTTTTCTGGCAGTTCTGGTTCCTCAGCTGTGTCATCTCCCAAGTGATTAGGTGTGTAAGATGGGCTTTGCCTTGAAGAATAGCTAGCTCTGAATCCCCGGTGATTTGACCTGCTGGTGCCTTCTTTGCTGTCAGAACAATGTGCAGGCTGTTCCCTGTCCTATACTAGTAGTATAGACACTGGTTAACTAATGCAAATGGTGAACTGGGTGGTGGCACTGGGTCTGATGTTGATCCCCTTTTCCCTCTCAACCTGTCCCCCAGACAATGCAGGGTGAGGGCCCCCAGCTGCTACTCTCAGAGGCAGTGAGCCGGGCAGCTAAGGCAGCGGGAGCTCGGCCCCTGACAAGCCCCGAGAGCCTGAGCCGGGACCTGGAGGCACCAGAGGTTCAGGAGAGCTACAGGCAGCAGGTGCCCCCACTTTGCAGCAGAATAGGGATGGTCTATCGGGAGGGGTTGGGCCAGGTTCCTGCTTCCCTTGATGGTCAGGGTTTTCCTTGTGGCATTTGGGAAGGCTTAGCAATCGCATATTGGGCTTGCCAGCATGGCTGGCGGGGAAAGTATTTCCTATGGGTTGGTCTTTGTGTTTTCTGGGATCATAGGTCTAAACCAGGGCTCCTCTGACCTGCTTGTGTTCTCTTTCTAGCTTCGGTCTGATATCCAAAAACGACTGCAGGAAGATCCCAACTACAGTCCCCAGCGCTTCCCTAATGCCCACCGGGCATTTGCTGATGACCCCTAGCTTTCTCACCAGGGGACCATTTCCCCCTTCCTTCACAGTATTTAAGAAATAAAAGTCGGATTTTCCTGGCTCCTTTGTCTGGTAGTGTTGGAGTACCTTTTCTTTACATGCTTCTTTAAACATTCCATAGAAACTTAGCTACTCATATCATACTCTCCTTATGGTGTGCAAGTCTGTCAGTGGTTTGAGCATTTATATAAAAATCATGCCAAAGAAAACCAGAACATGGGACACCATTTGGTACTGTGACTTATATGAAAATGGCCCCATAGCAGATGGCAGTAATAGGTGTAGAAGTGTGGCCTTGGAAGAAGTGTCCCTTGTGTGTGTGTAGTGGTCGCGGGTTTGAAGTTTCAGAAGCTCAAATCTTTGTTGTCTGCTGATCCACATGTACTTGGCTCTTCTAGTACTATGTGATAATGGATTAAAACTCTCAACT
Organism: Apodemus sylvaticus; assembly: GCF_947179515.1. Classification (NCBI taxonomy): domain Eukaryota; kingdom Metazoa; phylum Chordata; class Mammalia; order Rodentia; family Muridae; genus Apodemus; species Apodemus sylvaticus. Next base: position 3,413,343 of record NC_067490.1, read on the forward strand.
TGTAAGCCAACCCTAATGTTTTTATGAGTAGCTGTACTCTTCACAGCAACAGAAACCCTAACTAGGTCAGAAGTTGGAACCAGTATTCCCAAGATCTGAGATTGTTTGGAGAAATGTGCACTTTGGTTTAGGAAAGAAGTTGAGCTCATTAAATGTGGTTTTACCGGCCATGCTAGGAGCATGGAAGACTGGTTCTGAGGGTCATTTGAATTCTAGGGGTCTGGTTTTAGTATGTGGGCCCTCAGACCTTTCTTGTGATACTATACCAAAAGATGTAACTTGCTGTCCTTGTTATCTACTTGACACTAAACTGAAGAGTCACCCCTTAGCTTTGACAGGGAATTTTTTTATTTTTTTGGTTTTGGTTTTTTCAAGACAGGGTTTCTCTGTATAGCCCTGGCTGTCCTGGAGCTCACTCTGTAGACCAGGCTGGCCTTGAACTCAGAAATCCACCTGCCTCTGCCTCCCAGAGTGCTGGGAGGTATATTGGTCCACTGTTCCCTTGCTATGCACCCTTTCATAATGGTAATGAATACTCTATGCCACTGTGTGTTGAAAATATATGATCTGCCCTTTTACAGGGGTTACAGCTAAGAGATGCAATGAATGTCAGAAGAGACTTTGGACTTTTAGACAGGTTTCAGACTGATAAGACTATGGGGACTTTTGAAGTTGGCCTATGGGGGCCAGGGAGTGGAATGTGGTGGTTTGAATGAAAATGGCCCCCATAGGCTCATATGGAGTCACATTAAGAGGTATGGCCTTGTTGGAGGAAGTGTCACTTAAGAGTTGACTTAGAGCCGGGCGGTGGCAGCACACGCCTGTAATCCCAGCACTCTGGGAGGCAGAGGCAGGCAGATTTCTGAATTCGAGGCCAGCCTGGTCTACAGAGTGAGTTCCAGGACAGCCAGGGCTACACAGAGAAATCCTGTATGGAAAAAAAAAAAAAAAAAAAAGTTGACTTGGTCATTGCAATAGAAACCCTAAGACAGGTCTCCACTGACTTCATCCAAAATCTTAATTCTGGAACCCTGAAGCAATTAATGAGTAACCAATTATTACAGCTAATCCCCCCCCCTTACACACACACACACGCCCATGACTTTCCCCCCTTTTTTTTTAAATTCTTTTATTATTCTTTTTTAACAAACGGCCCCAGGGATAGGGGACTAGGGGAAGAGAAGAGGGGAAGTGAGACTCCAGACCCACAACCCCTCCCCACCCACCCCTTTCCCCCTTATATATTTATAATCTATATACAAGCCCCGGGGATGGGGGTCAAGGGGAACTCCCTCAGCGGGGTGGGGGCAATCCAGGCTCCTTCTCCCCCCGGGACCCAGGCTCCTCTGCTCTTCGGGGAGGCCCTTCTCGAGAAGGTGGCCCTGCCCGCTCCCAAGGCTTCGGCATCCAGCGCAGGGCATCTGGTGGGGAAGCCTGAGGATAGGTGCACATAGAAGAGTAAGTCAGCAATCCGACAGGAGCTCGGAGGGGACCTGAACCTAGGCTGGGGTCACTGGTTTTCCCTTTCACCTGCTGGTAGAGGTCAATGCGCTGAGTTCGGAATACTCCACTGTAGGTGGAAGGTGGGGCCTTGAGACGGGAATTGAGACCAGAGAAGGGCCTAAGGGAGGAAAGGTGGTCAAGGTAAACTCAACACCTGCCCAGGTTTCAAAGAAAATCCCTGGGGATGCAGAGCCTATATCCCATTCCTGTTTACCTTCCAGATGGGGGAGTCCGTGATGATCCAGGACCCCCAAGGTTGCTGCTCAGCTTTCGGTAATCCTGGAAAGGCTTTAGTTCTACTGGGTGCAGCTGGAAAGAAACATAATTTATACTATAAACTTCCTGAACCATTTACCCTTTTTCCCCTTTGGACCCGTAGACTCCCACCTTGCCATCCTTCAAAAACTTGAAATACTGAACCTTACACCTTACCTCTGCTCTCCCCAAGCTAGGGGGAAAGGGCCTGGCAGGTGAAGGTAAGACCCGAGCAGCAGGAGCAGGTGGGGGCCGCACAGCTAGGTTGGGGGGCTGGAGAGCAGGACCCACGGGTAACAGAGAAAGAGGAGGTGGGGCAGGAGGTGGCGCTGGTGGCAGGGAGCCAAAGTTCACCACTGGCAGCTGTGAGTCTACCACAGGTAGAAGCATCTACAACAAGAAATCCCCAGTGAGCCCATTAGGACAGGAAGGCAAGTGGGAAAATCCAAACTAAGCCAGAGGCAGAAAATGAAGGTAAGTGGGAAGATCAAAGACACCTGCTGAGCAGGGGCCCCCGAAGGAAGAAAGCCACTCTGGCCACCAGGCTGCAGAGGAGTAGAGTAAAAATCTGAAGGGGACGGCAGATCCTGGCGTACCTGTCGGAAAATGGGGAAAAGGTCAATTTTCAGGTGTGTGTGATGGCTCAGATTTGTAATCTGAACTACATGATGTTTTCCAGGCTCTCCTGGGCAACAGAGTGAGAAACCAAACAGGTCAAGTCCCCCAAGAACATCCTCTCTGCTGCCCTAACAGCTGCCCACCTCATACCTGAAGCAAGGGTGGATCAGGCAAAGGGCTGGGGCAGAAAGCTGCAGAGTAGAGGAAGGATGGTGGAGGGTAGAGAACTCCCCCAGCAGGCAACTTCCCCAGCTCTGTGGCTTGCAGTGCTGAGAAATCCAGAAACTGGCCCTTGAGAGCTACCCCAGAGAGTAGTGCCGAAGGAGGTGCTGGACCTGGGGGCAGATACAGAGGCTGTGACCTGAAAAGAATTGGGGGAGGAGAGGTGTTACTCCTTAGCTTGAGTGATACCTTAATCCACTATTCTTTGGTATCCTCTCCCCTGCAATCTATCTCTTTGTAATCCCTTTGTAAGTCTGCAGACAATCTAGTTTTACCTGTACTGGTGCAATGAGGGTGTCCCAGGACGGAAGCCTCCACTGTTGGGATGTAACTGAGAGTCGATGGGTGCACCCCCAGAGACCTGCTGGAGAAAAGCAAGACAGGGCAGATCCAGTGCCTTTGTTCAAGAGAAGCTAATTTGGGCTGGATCTGTATAAGCACAGGGGTAGAGGGCTTGACTGGCAGGTGAGCCCAAGTCTGTCCTCTAGTGCAGTGTGGTGGGTAATCTTGGCTGTCAACTGGGTTGAGAAACACATAGGTGACTACACATAGGTGTTTGGATGCTTTAGGAGTAGAGTTATTAACCAAGGGAAGAGCACCCACCAGTGGGCAGCACCATCCTACAGACCAAGGGCCTGAACACAATACAAGTGAGAAAGGAGCCTGGTGGGGCCTCAGTTCCTAGGAAGACAAGTCAAAGGCAGCAACCATCAAGTTCAAGGACGGTCTATACTAAAGAGTAAGTTCAAGGCCAATCTGATTAACTTGGCGAAATACTGTCTCAAAATAAAATGAGAACTGGGCATGGATGGGGGCTGGAGAGATGACTCAGCAGTTAAGAACAGGCACTACTTTCTCCAGGCCTACAGCCATCTACTGCTAGCTCCAGGGAGACTGGACACCTCTGGCCTCCATGAGCATCAGCAGTCATGTGTACCAACACACTGAATATACGCAATTAAAATAAATAAAAATAGAGAAATATCAGGCTGGAGAGATGGCTCAGGGGTTAAGAGCACTTGACTACTCTTCCAAAGGTCCTGAGTTCAAATCCCAGGAACCACATGATGGCTCACAACCATCTATAATGAGATCTGATGCCCTCTTCTGGTGTGTCTGAAGACAGCTACAGTATACTCATATAAAACAAATCTTTAACAACAACAAAAATAAAGAAATCTCCCAGTGGTTAAGTAGGTACACTGGCTGTTCTCCCAGAAGACCCTGTCTATCTTTACCATCCACATGGTGGTCTATAACCACCTGTGTAGTTCCAAGGGCACTATACACACGTGGTGCAGACACATGCAGGCAAAACTGCACATGAAATAAAAACTTCTTGCGGGATGGGGAGAACAAACCACTCATCCTCATTGGTGGAAAAAGAAAAACGGAATACAATGGAATGTTTTATAAATTAACCAACTCCAGGGCAGGTGAGAGAGCACAACAGGTAAAGGCACTGCTACTGGCACTTGGTCACCTGTAACCCATCCATGTAGAGGTGGAGGACTGCAGAGTTGTCCTCTGAACTCTGCTTGCAGTGTATGGGGCACATGCACAAATTAAAAACATTTAAAAAAAAAATAAGGAGGAAGGAAGGAAGGAAGGAAGCAAGCAAGCAAGCAAGCATTATCCAGCCAGGCACTGGTGGCGCACGCCTTCAATCCCAGCATTTAGGAGGCAGAGGCAGGAGGATTTCGGAGTTCAAGGCCAGCCTGGTCTAAAGAAAAGGCAGAAAGGGGGCTTATGATTAATAATAGAGCTTACTTGGGAATTAGGAGGTCCAGGGCTGCCATAGAAGACCTCAGGGTACAGACGCTGAGCTGAAGGGCTGGGCTCTGGACCACACTGCCCAGAACCCAGGCTCTTGGACTGTGGCTCAGCTGGAGCAGAAGCACTAGGGAGCAGCTCCCAGTCTCTGGATATGGGAACGGCCTGAGCAAAAGAAGCCTTGTCAAAATGGAATGCTTACATTCTACACCAGTGGTTCTCAATGTGTTGGTCACACCCCTGAGGGTTGAACCAATCATCACAGGGGTCCCATATCAGATATTTACACTACAATTCATAACGGCAGCAGAATGAGTTATCAAGCAGCAATTAAATAATTTCAGGGCTGGGGTTACCCAGCATGAGGAGCTGCACTAAGGCAGCAGCAGCGTTGGGAAGGTGAAGCCCGCGGCCCTAGATGCTCATTACTCTGACTTACTGGCATTAAAACTCATGGGCTTCCCACCTACCTCTGTGGCTGATGCTGCCAACTCCTTCTCTCCTTTTAAAGTGTCTCCCACCACTAGGCACAAGTCTGAGTCCTGTAATGTATAGGGAAGATTATAATGGAATTCAAACTCCCATCCCACTTGTAATCATCTCATACCCAATTGAGGACATGTGCACATGGAGCCCATTCAGACCTTGTTGGTAGTGCCAAACTCAACTTGAGAGCCCGGTCGGTGGGCTGGTCGGAGAGGGCCTGGCTCTGGGCCTCGGTCTGTGCGCTGTGACCGTTCTGTGCCTATGGGACCAGGGGGCAGAGGCTGCTCCCGGGGTAGTTCCTAGATTGGGAAACGAAGTGTTATTTGGGTGACAGAGAAACAAACCAAAAAAAAAAAAAAAAAAAAAAAAAAAAAAGCAAAGCCCACTGGCAAAGAAAAAGCAGTTAAAACACAGGGAGGAGCGAGGCAGGGCCCTGCAGACATCCCTCGTCCACAGCCACCCTTGCTCACCTTTCCTTCCCCCTCATGGGAGGCAGGGGGCCGTCTCCTAGGAGGTTCAGAAGGTTCAGAGCCAGATGCACTCTCACCAGGTACAGCATTCAGGGGTGAGGGTCCTCCAGGTCGCTTGGGGGGTCCCTCTGCTGACCCCTTAAGTCCTCCATCAGGGGAACTTCGCTGACTGCAGGGACCTGATGACACCTGAGAATCTCCACTCAGGTCCACCCCACTGTCAGACTGACTCATCTGTGGAGTGGAGAAGGAGCTAGGTAAAACACCCCCGACCGATACCAGAGAGGTGTCACACTCCAACTGAGTTAAGGAGACAACAGTAAGAACAGCTCCAAGATATGTGTCTATTCAGAACAGGTGCAGAACTGTGACCAACACTCAGTAAGTTTACTGCCACCCCTTTCCTAGCGTCTCCTTACCTCTGTGCCTGCCACATCCTCAAAGGGACTCAGGGGCTCCATCCAGGGCTCTATGGAGCCAGGCTGGAAACTCTTTCGACTTGTGGCTGGAGGAGAACACCAACCACGAGGCAGGCAGTGAGAAAACTTAAGACCCACCTCACAACACCTAGCCCCATGCCAATCTCCCCTCCAGCAGTTTCACTCACCAGTATGTAAACGATTCCAGATGTGGGGAGTCAGGGCTTCTGTGCCTGAATCTCTGGACTCTTCCTGAGGGCCTGGGACCTCAGGCTTAGAGCCCAAGAATCCAGAGCTATGAGAAGCTGGCACAGTTTCCTGAAGAGGAGAAAACCCAGAAGGGCAAAATACAAATAAGCAGGGAGGAGACTGAGAAGCAGCAGCAGCAGGGGAGACAGATACATGGGAGACAAGTGGTGATCGCTAATGAGAGTCTGGGGTGAGAGCGAGCGAACAGAATGTAAAAAGCATACAGAAAGCATAACCAAGAACCTTCAAAGGTGGGAGTGCAATGAGGCCCAGTCTCCAGCCCCATCCCTCACCTCCTGCAGCAGCTCCGGTTTTCGGGGAGGCCGCTCCCGCCGTTTCGGGGGGAAGGGATTAACCCCGGCAGAGTCCCGGGGAGTCCCGCCCACCCCCCTCGGCCCTGGCTCCTCGAAGTGGGGGTCTGGGGAAAAGGGGAAAACTGTCAGCATCTACCTCATTCTACCACTGACCCTAGCCTGCTCTCCCAACTCCACCTCCCAGTCCTTCCAGTTCTGCAGAACCCAAAAGCAGGGGCCCCGTGACAAACTTCTGCTCCCCACTCCAGCACCTGACCTCTGGGGATGGAGTCATTCCCACCCACTTGCCTCCAGCTTACCAGAACTGATGGCGTTGCTGGCCCTCGGGGGGTCATAACGGGTTGGGGGCCGAGGGGAGGAGCCCTGAGGGGCTTGGGGAGGCCCAGGCTTAGGCCTTGGGTGCCCCCCTGGTGCAGTTACATTTCCTTGGCGGCTGCTAAGTTGGGCCAGAGCCTGTTGGATGCCAGCAGGGTTGCTATGGATAACTTGGTCCAGGCGGAAGACAGCAGAACTGCTGGGGGGTGGCGGAGGCAAAGGGAGTCCAGCAGGTCGCTCCTCAGGAGGACGGCTGGAGAAAACAGAGCATCAGCTCCAAGGCTCACTAAACTCTGACTCTGCCCCCTATAGGTCAAGCCTCTACTTTTTTTTGTTGTTGTTTTTTGTTTTTGGATTTGGTTTTTTGGAGACAGAGTTTCTCTGTGTAGCCCTGGCTGTCCTGGAACTCACTCTGTAGACCAGGCTGGCCTTGAACTCAGAAATCCACCTGCCTCTGCCTCCCAGAGTGCTGGGATTACAGGCATGCGCCATCACCGCCCGGCTTAAGCCTCTACTTTCTAACTTCTCCACTAGCATCCTATCCTGTCCCTTGATAAAACCCTTTCCAAGTTTTCTGTTTACAAAGTTGTGCTGAGAAAATCACAAGGCATGCTTGGGGACTGCCAACTCTTTAGCTAACTGCCAAGATGGAAGATCTATGGTGTCTTCCTGATTCCTGATACCTGACTTATAAAGCTCAACCCAGCAACCATAAGAATACTTAGCCATCTACCCTTACCCACCTTCGGTTCTTGGGAGAGGGCCAGCTCCTCTTATCCCCTCGTCCTGGGCCGGTCCGTCCCCCAGGGCCTGCACCACCACCTCCACTACTGCCACCACCACTGCCAGTCTTGCCCCCAGTGCCTGGGCGTCGGTTTTGACGATCCATGCCTGGCCGCTGACTCGAGAAACTCCTCTTGCTCAAATCCTTGGCTCGTTGGCTCAGGTCTCCACGAGACAGGGTTGAAATGCCTGGTCCAGACCCACCTGCATTGCCCCCAGGAGTCCCCACAGCTTTAGAGGTCATAAGTGCTGCTGGGGGAGTCTCCTTGTCACCACGGCGCTCACTGGCAAAGTCGCTGCTCTCTGATGCAGTCTCCCATTCCTCATTAGCTTGGTCCGAGTTCTGGTTTGACAGATCAGGAGACTTAGCAGCTGTGCGGCGAGGGGGTGGGGGAACTGTGACTGTTGCTAGTGTCTCCTCAGGTCCAGGGGTAGAGGCTGGAAGGGCTAGGGGAGGGGGCTTGCCATCAGCTCCTCTGGCAGCGTTTTCACGTTCTTGTTTCAGCCTTCGAAAACGAGGTGGTTTGTCCTGCTGCTGGGCCCTGCCATGTCGCCTCCGTCGGGGTCGCTCCCCGTCTTCCATGCCCACACCCATGTTGCCAGCTCGAGACATGGGAGACAGAGGCCCTGAGATCAGCTTCTCTTTCAAAGGCTCCTTACTTGGGGGCAAAGGACCTGTTGGCGGTTTCTTTGGAACCAGGGACTTGGCTGGAGGGCTCCAGCCAGAGCAAACAGGAGGGGGCCTCCCCCCACCTCGGCCACGGCGAGATGGCACTCCTCTGGGAGTGAAGACACGACCACCTCGGGCAGTGGAGAATCGGGCTGGGGCTGGTGATGGAGGAGCTCCTGGCTGAAGTGGGGCAAGAGGAACCTGAGCATGCACCCCCTCTTTGGGTGGAGGGGCTTCCTTGTCAGAGGGGGCCAGGTCGCTCTCGTGAGTCTCACTGCCTGTTTCAGAGCCACGCTGGCGGCGTCTCTTGGGGATTTCTTCATACTCTGAACCCTCACTTCGTGTCTCACTGGCAGTGCGGCCTCGGGGAGCAGAAGGGTGGTTTGTTCCCCCTGCACCACCCCCACGCCCATCGTCTCCTCGGAACTCTCGGTAACTTCGGAATTCACGGCTCCGGGCTCCTCGACCCCGGCCCCCATAGGTCCCCCGGAAACCCCTTCCTCTGGCAAAATACTCGCCTCTGCCCCGACCGCGACAAGATGTTGGGCCTACTCTTTCATAGGAATAGTCCCTCCGAAGCCTAGGTGCAGGAGACAGGTTCCCACCCGGTGGGGTCTCTTTGGGGCCCACCTTGCCCTTAGCTGTCTTGAGTGCATCTGGCTTTGGGACCTTGGGGGTCTCATCCCCCTGTTCTAGGGACTTAGGAGGCAGCTCGTCTACTTTTACAGGTGGTGGTGGCTTCTTTATAGGCCCAGCTCGGCGAGGAGGGACACCTGGCTCCTCTGCAGGGATTCCACGCCGACAACTGCCTGGTCGGGGGCCCCAGCGAGTCTCAGTGCGATTCTCTCTGCGTGGTGGCGGTGGGCCTTGACCTCCACCTCCAACTCCACGGGCAGGCTTTCTGCCTGCTTCTGGCCCAGACAGCTGTGGCGGTTCCTCCTTGGGGGGCTCCTTCTTAGGGGGTGGAGCTTGCATCTTGGCAGCTTCATCATTGCCTGGAGGCCAGGGTAGTGGACGGGATCCTGCGGGAGCTGATTCCTCCAGAGGGAATCTTGAGATTGGGGGCCCAGGAGTTCCATTCTCTGGAAAACCTGGATAATTAGCCAGATAAGGTGGGGGGGGAGGTACCGGAGGAGTCTCGCTCCTGAAGAGAAACAGAAGAGAAGTTTGTTATGAGGAGGATGAACACAAGCAGATGAGGGTTAGGATCTAGACACTCTGCCCACGTGCACCCTATCACCTCAGACACTCCACACTGCTCAGGCCTGCCCAGTTCTCCCTAGCAACTCACCTCAGACTCTTCTCCTCCTCATCTGCTGCCTGGCGCAGTGGTGAGGTAAGAGGACGAGGATCAGTGGGTGTGGTGGTAAAGACATCTCCTACCCAGGCCAACTTGGGGTCCACTGGTGGGGTGCCCCGTTCCCGCAACAACGGGGGTGCGTGACGTTCAAATGGCTCTGAGCTTGAGCCCCCACTGTCTGAGCGTTCCCGGGGAACCAGGCCTATGAAAACAAAGATGTCACGCTGTCAAAGGCCTTCGACGCCAAAAGCACCTCTGTTAAAGCAAGCATCATCTGCAGCTCCTGTTCTGTGAGGGCTTTCTGCCTTTCTCATGAAAACAAGTCAACTACTCAGCTTTCCTATGAAGTAATCAAGCCCCACAAATAAATTGTGCCCAACGAAGGAGCACTACCTCTTCCCCAAGCCTGTTCTCACAAGACCCCAGAAGTGCTAAGCAGCTAGAACACCATGTTTCCTAGCTGTCATATGAAGGCAGTATTCCCTCCGGGGACTAAGGAGGTCACCAGCACTCCCATGGACCCGTACGTACCAGAGGGGTGCACACTAGGAGGGTAGAAGTCCAAAGGGGGCCGGCCCTGGAGAAGCCGAGGGTCCACATAAGGAGGAATCATCATCCAGCGGGGGTCAAAGTTCATTGGAGGCATAGGTGGGGGCCGGCCCAGAGCACCTGGGTACAGGGCTTTGGGAGGTGGGGGCGGTGCCTGTGGGGCAGGTACAGCTCCCAGAGTCACAGGCTGTGGTGGTGATGGGGGCACTGGGGCAGGAGGGGCAGTGCCTTGTTGCTGCTGCTGCCACTGCTGCTGCTGCTGCTTCAGGAGCTGCTCCTGTAAGGAATGAGACAGAATGAAAGGTTACCATAGCCTACACCCAAGTACAGAGAAAGTTAAGGCAATAACATGACAAAGATATGGCGAAGAAGGAAGTGGGCTACAACAAAGACAAACCCAGTCCTGAAGACAACACATGGAAGGATTGTGAAGAGCCAGAAACAGCCCCAAAGTGGAAAGAACTTGGCCTCACCTGTTGCTGCCGCTGGAAGCGAGGTGGCAATGACTTCTGGTATTTGGGGTAGCCTAAGCCCTGACTGGGGGGCTGGCGAGCAGGACCAACCCCATCACCCTTGGGTTCCACCTTTGGGGCTGGGGGTGTGGTAGGTGGAGGAACCTCTTCTGGTGGTTCAGGACCCTCTTTTGAAGGCAGTTGGGGTTCCACTGCATGAAAGAACAGAGTGACTTGGTCCATTACAACAGTCAAATATCCCAGAAATTTCACCCCCAGTTAAGTAAGTATTCAACAAAATACCAACTATACAAGTGCTCAGCCTGTTTAAGAGCCATAAAAATACTTTCAAGCCTCAAGTGCTCCTGTGATACTACCAGAAAACACAACAGGAAACAGAAGAGTTCTGTTCTATAAGATGCTTGGATTCTCCTCCCACATATCCTGCATGCCACCCACACTTCAATAAAGTAAAATCACTCTCTCCCACTGGCACCCATCTTTACTATCTGGTATCCCCTAAGCCTAGCAGACTTGACACCCGGTAGGCCCTATTTCTTTCTTCATACCTGGGCTGGCTTCGAAGCTACCACTGCTGGTGCTGCTGGCAGTGCCACCCCCACTCACTAGAGTGGGAACTGGAGCCACACCTGGACTGGGGGCGGACTGCACAGGAGGGACTTGTGCTGGCTCTTCAGGTTCTTTCTCAGGTGTTGGGGTTGGTGTTGGTGGCAGAGCTGGAGGTGTAGGGATTTCTTTGGGGGCTACTGGTGGTAGAGCAGGGGCAGGAGGGGTGACAGGTGGGGCTGCAGGCTCTGCCTTGAGCCGCTTGTCAGGTGCCCCAAACTTTTCATCAAGACGCTTAAGTTTCTCAGCACAGGCCGCCCGGCGCTCCTCCTGCATGCGTCGCTCTTCCTCTTCTCTGCGCCTTCGGGCCCGTTCCACGGCCAGGGAGATCTCTGAGGAAGATTGCTTCCGACGCTGCCGCCATGCCTCATCCTCATCTTCAGGTGCTGGGGGTTTGCAGGGAGGACCCCCTCGATCCTGGCAATGGGCAAACCCAGCAGGCCAGGCATGTCAGTCACTCTACCTTCTACCACCTCTTTCAAAGATCAAACAACTGTCTACAGCTACAGGATAAAAGAACCAGGCCTTGGAATTAATGGTCTCTGGGGTGGAGACAAATTCCTCACCCTCATCTCTGTTCCTTTTTTACTTTAGAAACCTAATCATGCAGGCCCTCCTTCCCAGAATCCTAACTCATCTCTGCAACTCCCCTAGAAGCAAAGGCCCCCAAACTTTTCTCAGATACAACCCTAGCCCTGCCTAGCTTCTTGTCATTATTGGCAATTATTCAGTTGATGTCCCCCACAACTGACCCAACTCTACCCCAAATTGTAGATACTCACTGGGTAGTCCCCAGGGGGCCCCCAGTTCCCAACAGGCCCCCGGTGAGGTGGTGGCGGGGGAGGCTTTGGGGTAGGAGGAGCTGGCTCTGTCTCTGAAGGCCGAGAGTTCTCTGTCCAGGCTGTCTTGGGAGGGGGCAATTCGCTGCCAGGAGAGGTGCCCTTTTTGCCCTCTGTCTCGGGCTCCTCAGCAGCAGCTGACTGGGAATCCTTGCTGTGGGCAGATCACAGTATAACTAACCTGCTGTAACCAACCTTCTATGAGGCTATTACACCACAAGAAAACCAGAGCCTCCCTCCTCTGTGCCCTAACTCACTGGCCCTCAGCTCCCTCCTCATCGGAATCTCGCCCATCTTCCTCATCGCTGAATTTGAGCTTTTCAGTGTAGTCGACCTCTTCATGGGCCCCTGAGGTAAAAGAAAATGGACATTAAGTAAACTAAAGCAATGTGTTCTCCAATCCCAACTAGCTTCCCAGAACGCAGCAAACAGTCTGGACCTACAACTGCAGGTACAGTCAATGCTGACCATCCTCACCTCCCGTCACCCCCACTCCTTAGCAGCACTAAGGTTTTTATAATTCCCTCTTTTACCCTTCCACATCTGCCTTCCACTCACACAACCCATCATTTCTTCATCATATTTTACATTTGAGGACCCAAATATTCATATTCACCTGCCCAACCATCATCATTTTCCTGGTCCAACTGGTCAAACTCTTTGAGATTATCCTCTTTAAGAATAGAAGGTCGACCCACAGGCTCTACAAGGCGCATTGGTGGCCCTGAGCCCCGGGGGCCCGCCACACGAGGAAAACGGCTGTGTATTGGAAAATGGGGGGGAGGGGCAATGTTAAGTAGAGCATGTAGCAGAAATCACATACAAAACTGAACCCCCTAAGTAGAAAGACCTTCCCAAATAGTCTTACCTTGTCCCCCCCAAAACAAACCCAGAATTTGATTACTCACCTCGGCCCATCAGGAGTCGGGTATCTGTAAGGCCCCTGGGGTCCATAGGGCGGAGGGAATGGAAGATATGGGGGATACATCTGCAAAAAGGCCCCACAATAGCTGCTTAGAGGGATAAGTATCCTGCCAGCCCTTTAAACATATCCTCCCATTCCCCCCACTCCCACCCCCAATCTCATTGGGGCCTACTTTCTGTGTCTTCCAAAGATGAAGCCCTAATTTTTAACACTCTGGCTTTCATCACACCACTCCAAGTAACATAGCCAAACTCACAAAGGGCGGCATCATTCCGCGGTAGGGAGGGAACTGGGGTGGGCCTGAAGGCTGCAGCCCACCCCGGGGATCATGACCATGATGAAGTTTGGAGTCCGGGCCCTCCAGTTCATCAGGGCCACGCCCACCTCCGTCCCTCCAAGTTGTAGAATCTGTAGTTTAGAAATGCAAAGAGGGAGGAAAAGTTACCACTGATTTGGGCCAAGTGGATGCACCAAAAAGATGGGGAAGGCAGCAAGTAGGACAGCTCGCTGCTTGTCCACAGAACAGGTACAATCCTGGTTACAAGGCAAGCACTCACACAAGGTAGCACTCACTTTGGGGGCGGAGGCTTGGTCCGGGCCCAGACGACTGTTCGGCAGACTCCCTTTCCTTGGCAGCCTTGTCCTGGTCGCCAGCCGCCTGCAGGGTCGGAAATTCCTCTCGAGAGAATCGCGACAGTAGGCTTGATGCCCTTCCACCTGTTGAAATGAGGGTGTACACCCAACGGGTTCACTTTCTGAGCATGTACATGAAAGTGGAAGTCCTGGGTGATTGGACACAAGACGAAGGCTCTCTCCTGAAGCACGCATGGCCGCTGCCCCCCTCCCGTCGGCTCCAACACTCCTGCACTCACCATCTCCATGGGCTCCATGGGTGACACTGGCTTGTGCCCAGGACTTTACCCCGCTTGGAACCGAAGGAGTGTTCTATGGAAGCAAAGTAACAAATAGTCACCAGGAGAGCAGAATTAGGGTCGTTCTTCCTCCTCCAACCCCTCTAGTTCTCCAGGCACCTCGGGGACTGTTGGGGGTCGTTTCGGCTGGTTGGAGGCAGGCGTCTGTGAAGCCGGCAGTGGCTGCGATTCCGGCGGCTGAGCGGTTGAGGCATCGGAACTGGAGTAGCAGGATGGAAAGGTCATGCAGAGTGTGAGATGTCACTTCCTCAGTTCTCTAACTGTTCAAAGCTGGGCCTGACCCTAGCCTAGCACTACCATCTACAAATACTTGGACAAATAACTGTCGCACAGGTTCTGTCTGTTCCTTCCTGTTTTCTCTCCATCTAAGTTTAAGGTTTCATTTCTTTGTCATCTAACAAACTAGGTACAGAAGGTGCTTCTGTCTCTGGCTGAAACAGACGGTGCCTTAATACACTCCTGAATTTAAAGCTAAAAGACTCTCAGATCCCACAGGCCTGTCTACCTCTTGGGGTCGGACTGCTCCTGTTTGCTTGCCCATCCTGTTCCGTCTTTCGGCACTAGTGAGACATTGGGGTCATTGCCTTTGTTCTCGGCTTTCAGGCTTGGAAGGTTGGCTGGGGGTGGCATACGCCGGGCAATGGCAACTTTTCCGAGACTCTGCAGGCCATGTCGAGGGGCAACTGAAGAAAAGGTGAAGAGAAAAGGGGTTAAAAAGACCATCTAACTGTGTCCCACCCACAGATCCCATGTAGACGATCCTACTACCTTTTCACTATAGGCTTCTCTCAGAAACCATTCCCTTGCTCAATAATCTCTAAGCTCTCCTGGGAAAGGTGAGATACAGCATAATCATCGTTCCTCTGTGGGATGGTTGATCCTGAGCCTGCGGGGTGGGCAAGCTGGTCCCAGGCCTTTCAAAATCCACCACATTTCTTTGCCTCCAATTCTTACGTGTCCAAGGACAGGGAACCAAAAACACGCCTTTGTAGGAGGAAGAGCTGTGCTTTACCCAGAGCCCAACACCCCCTTCATCACTGAAGATGAAACTGAGAGCTCTCCAGTACTCCTCTGCTCTGTTAGTTGCCTTTGTTGAAGAGTTCTAAAGCTTATACCCCACACATGCTCAGCCTGCAAATATCAGGAACTTCTTTACAGGACCCTCACCAGCGGGTTTCTGGATCTCTAAGGACTTGCCCTTATACGTATCAAACAGGTTGAGCGAGGAATACTTCTTTCCATCCTTCCCCTTGGCAGTCGGCCCCGAGCGATCGGACATTGCGCTGGAAGCTCATTGAGTACGTTGGGTCCTGCAGGCACCTCCCCCAAAACGAGCCGGTGCCTGTGGGCCAGACAGTAAGTAGATAGACAGCTCAGGTTCTGCCCCTTTCACAGACAAAAGCCTAGAAGCTCTCTGCATTCTCTTTAGGGACCAGATATGTGGCACTCTAGCTTGTATAAACTACTACAGTCTCCTAAAGCAACCACAATCTACTCTGCTTCCATAGCCACAGTCCCTGACATATCCCGACAAAGAAAACCTAGTAACAACCTAGCATCTTCCCGTTCTATCCTTTGTACCACTTTAAAAATGGCAGCTCATCTTTCAAGCCTCCAAAATAATTTCAGAGATATATGATAAAATTGAACAACCAAATCAAAGCCCCAGAGAAAACCAGAATGAGGTACACAAATCCACTGAGCAAGCAGGAGAACTTCAGACCGCCAACCTATTAGACACCAGCTCCCTAATCACACCCCAGGGCCCTGTGGCCCAGGTTCCATTCCCAGCAGTCTTAAGTCCCATCTGGGGAGGTTTGAAGGAAGGTATGCTGGGAGCTGAAGGACTTTTATGAGCTTGCTCTGCCAGACCGGGAGCTGCTGCCAGAATAAGCCTTACTAAACAACAGGGGCTCCACACACTCCCAGGCCGAACAAAATCCCTGTACAAAGAATATTCCATCTAGTCCTTAACTAGCCCCCACTGTGGCTCTTGGAAACAATTCTGCTTCCAGGGAAAAAAAATACTAGTGGACCATGTGTAAAACTGAGGGAAAACACAGCATTATGGAGTTACCTCGAAAATACCCTGTAACCATGGGCCAGACAGAGGGCCAAAACCAGAAGCAACTACAGCTTTTATCCTCAATCCAATCTCTTCATAAGCAGTCGTTTGTTTCCCTAACAGCTCACTCCCCGGACAGGCCAACTCTACATCTTACTCCATACTAGGGTGACCAGGCATTCATTTGTGGGTGGGAACAGTGTGAAAGACAGAGATGGAAGATAGCAAGAAAGCATGCAGGCCTAGGATGAAAGCCAAAATCGGGGAGAGAACTTTACCCCAAGCCAGAGAAAAGAAAATGGGGGTTGCTCTATAGGCACTTAAGGAAGCCAATCTGAAATCTACCATGGAAAGGGGAACAAGCAGAAAAAATCGTAGAGCAGACAGATTTAAACTAATGAAGAGAGTCAACGAGAAAGCAGGGAGGGAAGCAGGAACGGCGGAGGAAGGCTGAGAAGGGGGCAGTGTCAAGGGAGCGCGGAAGAAAAGAGGAAAAAGGAGGAGACAGGGCTATCAGGGGAAAAGGGAGAGCGGAGGCTTGGGGAGTGCAGAAAGGCAAAGATGCTGGGCGAAAGCAGGGCTCCAGAACGGCAGTGACTCGACGCAAAGACCAAGAAAGACCGGGCGCCGCAGCGCCGGGTGGAAGGGAGGGCTCAGGGATACCGAGACCCTCAAAGGGAAGCTCTACGGGTGGCGGAGGGAGAAGGGCCGAGGGCGCGACGCAAGCGGGAGCGCGGCCTGGAGCGCGGTCGTGTCCTGAGGAGACGGCTGCTGGGCTGCGGTCGGCCCCGGGCCCCGGCCCATAACAGCGGTCTGGGAGCGGCCGGCGCAGGCCGAGGGGGAGGGGCAGACCGGCGGCAGGAGGACAAGATGGCGGCGGCTGATGGCAGCTTCTCCCCCGGCCCGCCGCCGCCGCCGCCGCCGCCCCGCGCCGGAAAAGGCGTCAGCGCCCAGCTCGCCCAGACTCACCTGGCCGGGTGCGTGGGGGTCCGGGACCCGGGCTTAGAGGCTTCCCGGGGCGAATGGCGGCGGGGCGGGGGCGGATGGCGGCGGATGGCGCCGCGCTCGGCTCCTCCCGTCTCCCTCGCTCACTCCGCGGCTGGGCTCCGACTAACGGCCCATCCGGGCAACCGCCGCCCCCGGGAGCACCCCCCACCTCCCGCCTCCCTCCGCGGCTGGGCACGCCCCCTGATTTGCATAGGGGGCGGAGCCCCTTTCTCTCCTACCCCCTCCTCTCTTCAGGGCTGTCCCTACTTTAAAAAAATAAAGGCAGTGTGTGGAGGATATTTGCATAAAGGGGAGGGACTTACAGACGCTAGGACGCCGGTTGGCTAGGGAGACGCCTTGGCGTCGGCAGTTGAGACGCGTAGACTGGGCAGAATGCGAGGCCGTTGGGGCGCAGAATTTACACGACGGATGGTGGGAGAAAAAGGATGCGCATGCGTGGTGCGTCCGCGGAAGGCTAGGCTCGGAGAGAAACGCAGGAAAGGGATACTAGGCCCCGGCCACTTCGAGGAGACGGAGAGAACTGCGACGAATGGAAGGGATTAGATAGTCGAAGGCGGAGTTACAAAGACCCTGAAAGAATTTCAGGTCTGGTGTCCTTTCTGGAAAGGTAAATGCGTCAGGGAGGCGGGACTTTCTAGTTATCAAATCACGACATGCAAATGAAGTGGATAGGCAAGCCAATCAAAGGGTCCAGAGGAGTGTATCATTGACTTTCTTCGAGTAGGCGTTCTTCGAGTGTTTCTGGGGATTTGCATAATATATGCAAATAATTTGAACAAAGACAAGGAATGACCTACTCTTCCAAATTTTAGAAGCGAGTAACGACGGTGGACATTTGACATTTAATTTTATGCTCAATCATTTTCAAAACAGTTTTTATACTTAATGTTCTTTCAACAGTGAGTTTCAGCTTTAATGGTAGTACTATTTCCTCTCTTTGTTTCTTAGTACTTGACTGTAGAATCCTTTGCCTCTCACCACACCTACTACCTACTCAACATTTTCCTGTTAAGTTTTATGTATATTGGCCTTTACAAGGTAGAGGTTGACATCCAGACGTCTCCCCCAAACACTTCATTCTTTGAGACATATTCTTTCATCTTTTCATCTTTCAGTGAATCTTGATACTTGGATGGGTGAAAGCAGATTCCTTATGGATTGGCCAGTGAACTCCAGAGATCTTCCTGTCTCTACATCCCAGTGCTGGTTACAGACACAAGTGACATGCTCAGCCTGTACAGGGGGTCCAAACTTAGGTCCTCATACTTGCATAGCAAGCATTTCATCCAATGAGCCATTTCCTCAACTCTAGAAATAACATTTTCTAACTTATTCATTTTTATTTTACATGCATGCATATCTACATATATGCATGTGTACCAAGTGGGTTCCTGGTGCTGAAGAGATCAGAACAGGATGTGGATCTCTTTGAATTGGAATTACTAGTGGTTGTAAGTTCCCAGATATATGCGTTGGGAATCAAATCCAGGTCCTTTGAAAGAACAGCAGCCAGGCAGTGGTTGCAAACGCCTGTAATCCCAGCACTGTGGAGGCAGAGGCAGGAGGATTTCTGAGTTCAAGGCCAGCCTGGTCTACAGAGTGAGTTCCAGGACAACCAGGGCTACACAGAGAAACCCTGCCTCGAAAAACCAAAAAAAAAAAAAAAAAAAAAAGAAAGAAAGAAAGAAAGAAAGAAAGAACAGAACAGCAAGTTTTGAGCCAACTCTCCAGTGGCCTTCAGTAACAGTTTGAGATACCAGAGACAGGCATGGGATATTGTAGAGGAACAACCTGACTGTCCTGGTGGGAGCAGGTTAAAAGATATATGCGGAGAGAGAGGAGAGAGAGAGGGAGAAAGTAGCACTTGATATCCACAGTAATTCCAGTGCTGTACAGGCAAGAGACGGTGGATCCCCTAGGACTCTCTAGTCTGCCAGCATACACTCTTACGCTAGTTCATGGCCCAGGAGAGAACACATCTCAAAACCACACACACAACCAAGGTGGGTACAGTCTGAAAAACAGCAGCCACGGTTGCTCTCTGGCCTCCGTATGTCCCTTCTTTCTCTCCTTTCTCTCTCTCTCTCTCTCTCTCTCTCTCTCTCTCTGGCCTCCGTATGTCCCTTCTCTCCTCTCTCTCTCTCTCTCTCTCTCACACACACACACACACACACACACACACACACACACGGTGCAAATCTTAGTCCATTTTGTGACATATTGAAACTGAAATGCTGACTGGTGTCAAGGGCTGAAGAATCCTGATCCTCTCCCTACCTACACAAGAGCTACATGAGAGTTTTACACTAGGGGAGCCATTGCTGCAAAATATAGCAGGTACAGGAGACAGGAGTAGAGGTTTGCAGGCCTGTACCTAGCTAATGTAGGTAAATAAAAGATTCACTCGTCCAATAAGGACAATGAAGATGAAGAGTGAGCAGGACACAGTTAGGAATTAGCATGTGGGGGCTGGAGGGATGGCTCAGTAGTTAAGAACACTGTCTGCTCCTCCCGAGGTCCTGAGTTCAAATCCCAGCAGCCACATGGTAGCTGCACGCCCTCTTCTGGCCTGCAGACATACATGCAGGCAGAACGCTGTATACATAATAAATGAATATTTTAAAAAAAAACTTATTTAAAGAATTTGCATGTGCTTATAGATCTTGTAACATAGCCGGGCGGTGGTGGCGCACGCCTTTAATCCCAGCACTTGGGAGGCAGAGGCAGGCGGATTTCTGAGTTCGAGGCCAGCCTGGTCTACAGAGTGAGTTCCAGGACAGCCAGAGCTATACAGAGAAACCCTGTCTCGAAAAAAAGCAAAAATAAGTAAATAAATAAATCTTGAAACACCCCACTTAGGGCACTGGGTACTCAGCACTGTTAAAATCTGTCCAAATTATTAAGTAACAAGTTCTTTAAGTACTCTTCTGATCACTTTCCTGTGACCCAAAGACACTGGAGCATGGGACAGTTTGATTCACTCACTGGTGCCTTGTTAGACTCCCCCTTCCTACCTGCCCTGGCTCTTTAAGAGGAGGACGATCAGTCAAAAGCTAACCAGACTACTCTTTGCTAATATAACCCCCCTTTCCTTTTTTTTTTTTTTTTTAGTGTTTTTGGTTTTTTGTTATTTGGAGACAGGGTTTCTCTGTGTAGCCCTGGCTGTCCTGGAACTCACTCTGTAGACCAGGCTGGCCTTAAATTCAGAGATCCACCTTCCTCTGCCTCCCACGTGCTGGGGCCTAGGATTAAAGGTGTCTACCACTATGAACCACTATACAGTCTTTAGAATACTCTACAATATTGGAGAAACAACTTTAGCTGTTTGTCCTCATCCAGGGCTACTCAGATAGTTTATACTCATCTTTTTTGCTATCACAGGCATCCATAAACTCCGAATGACCTTCTGCCATTTCCACAGTGGCCTAGTAGAGATGCTGCTAAAATTGGTAATGAGGGACAATTGTGTAAGTTTTAAAATTCAAATCGTTTGCATGAGAGATTTACTGTGATTGATGCTACCCCTTCCCTGGGTTTATAAGCAAAGATGTCTGGCTCACTTGGAAGCTGCCTGGGCTGCGTCCGTTGGTGTTAGAATACTGGGCCCAATTAAAGACTCCTTTTCGATGATCCTTTCTTGCCTGGTTTTAGTAGTGTGGGCTGAGCTGGCAGTGGAGAAAGCAGCAGAGATGGCGGAGGCAGTCTGCCTGACAGCTGAAGAGGCGGCAGCCCATCAGTTTAAGAGCATGTAGACAGGAACAAGGGGAAGAGAGGGTAGGAAGGATGGAGATCGGAGGCTGAAGAGTAGGAAACTAAAATAAACCAGAGAAGAGCTGGCAGTGCACCCACCAGTCCCAGCACTCAGGAAGCAGAGGCAGGCAGATCTTTGTGAGTTCTAGTCCAGCCTGGTCTACATAGTGAGATGGTGCCTCAAAGCAGGGGAGAGGGTAACTGGTGGGATAGCTCAGAGGTTAAGAACACTCGCCACACTCTTACAGCCTACCCGGGTTCACTTTCCAGCACCCACATGGTGGCTCACAACAGTCTGTAATTCCAGTTCCAGGGATCTGATGCCCTCTTCTGGGGAGGCACCAGACACGCATGCAGTCCATAGGCTTACAGGAAGGCAGAACATTCATATCTATAAAGCAATAATTAAAAATAAAAGATCCAGAGAGAAGAAACTGCAGCCCCAGTCATTGTTAAGTGTGACGGAGAACTGTCAAGTTTTCAGGTCAGGACCTTGGATACCCTGGGCAACAGCTGTAATGCTGTCTGGTGTCCCGGGCTGAAGGATCCTAGGCTCACCTGCCAGGAAGCTGCAATTCCAATTACTGCCAAGGAGTTAAGAATCCTGATTCTGGGCTGGAGAGATGGCTTTGTGGTTAAGAGCACTGACTGTTCTTCCTAAAGGTCCTGAGTTCAAAGCCCAGCAACCACATGGTGGCTCACAACCATCCGTTATGATGGTTAAGACTCCCTCTTCTGGAGTGGCTGAAGACAGCTATAGTGTACTTACATATAATAAATAAATAAATCTTTTCGGGCGGTGGTGGTGCATGCCTTTAATCCCAGCACTTGGGAAGGCAGAGGCAGGTGGATTTCTGAGTTCGAGGCCAGCCTGGTCTACAAAGTGAGTTCCAGGACAGCCAGGGCTATACAGAGAAACCCTGTCTCGAAAAAAAAACAAAATAAATAAATAAATAAACCTTAAAAAAAAAAAGAAGAAGAAGAAGAAGAAGAAAAAGAAAAATCCGGATTCCTCTCCTTACCTACACAAGGGCTACATGAAAATTTTACACTAGAGGGCGTCATTACTGCAGAAACAGCGAAGACCTTTACTTACAGAGCTGATGGTCATTATCTGGGTAGAAAAAAAGGACTGCAGATTGGGACCCTAAACCTGCACTTTCCAGACTAAAGCAGAATCGTGAATTTGAGTTCAGCTTATGCTACTTGTGAGTTTGGGCCAGCCTAAATTACAAGTGAACTTAAATTACAAGTGAACTTTGGAGAGGGAGGGAGAAGAAAAGAATAAAAAGGAGAAGAGAAGGAGGAGAGGAGAGATGGATGAAAGGAGAGGAAGAGAGAGGAGGGGTGGGGCACTACGGACATGACAGCCTGTTGGTTGGTGAATGTGACTGATTTTGCAGAGGACCAGAGTTTAGTTCCCAACATCCCTATCGGGTGGCTCAAACTCCAGCTCCAGGGAGATTCTGTCCCTCTGGGGTCCTAGGGCACCTATATTCACGTGCAACATGCTCCCATGTACACACACAATCAAAACTAGGTTTTAAAAACTGCAGTCTTGCCGGGTGGTGGTGTCACACGCCTGTAATCCCAGTACTCTGGGAGGCAGAGGCAGGCGGATTTCTGAGTTCGAGGCCAGCCTGGTCTACAGAGTGAGTCCCAGGACAGCCCGGGCTATACAGAGAAACCCTGTCTGGGGGGGGGGGGGGAATTAAAAAAAAAAAAAAAAAAAAACAAAAAAAACCAACAAACAAAAAAACTGCAGTCTTGCTTAGGAATGTAGCTTAGTGATAAAGCATTTGCTGGAGTCCTTTAATTCCTAGCACCAAATAAAATTTGTGTGTGTGGTATATTTATGTCTGAGTCACTGTGTTGTCCTGGCTGGCCTGGAACTTACAATATAGACCAAGCTGGCTTCAAAGTCACAGAGATATACCAGCCCATGCCTCCTAGAGTGTTGGGATTAAAGGCATGCACCACCATGTCTGGCTTAACCTCGTTAATTGTATGCATATGTGTTTTGGGAAGGGTGTATGTGAGAGCATTGCCCACAGACAACAGCAGAGGGTGTCAGAACCTCTGGAACTGGAGTGGGTCCTAGGAACCAGTTTTTGTTGTTGTTGTTTTGTTTTGTTTGTCTAGGGACTAAAGTGAAAGGCTCAAGTATGCTCAGGCAGGCACACTGCTCTGAACTCCATTCTCAGCCCTGGTCCTCTTTTAAGAGCAGTGTGTACACCTCCCCGATGAGCCCTTTCCAGCCCCCACCTCTCCTGAAGCTTTGCACAGTTACTGGATCTTTCTATGGGAATTAACAAAAGGACCTCTCCCTCACTTCCAGGCCTGGAGATTGGGGCTGCTGTATATGAAACTATTTCAGGGAGTAAAGCAAGATGGCCTGGGGATGTATTTTACTTGAGTGGGAAAGCCCTGGCTTGAACCAAGTATTGCAAGAAGGAAAGAAGAGTGGGTGAATCTAAATTCTGTGGCCAGGGACAACTTACCTGGATCCCTAGGGAGGGGGAGGCCTGGTCCTTAGGTCCCTTGCTTTTCCTGGTTTGTTGGCTGCTCCACAATGTCTATCATTTAGACATGCTCAACTTGCCGTATTTGCCTCTGGGTAGCTTCCCAATATACCCCCTCTTCCCTTCATTAGTAGACAGGGGCTTTTGATTTTGGAAGTACTGGGAATTGAACCTAGGGCAAGGCAAGCATTCTAGCCATAGCTGCAGCCTGGACTTGGTGGTTCTTCCTCATGAGAATCCCAATGGTATCATGAGGCCTTCACCCCATCCGTTCACTCAGGTTTCAAACATTACTGAGGACTTCTGATAGGCCAAGCACAAAAGCTAGGCTCTCAGCTCGGCAGTGGTGGCACACACCGTTAGTCCCAATACTCAGGACACAGGCGGATCCCTGAGTTCGAGGCCAGCATGGTCAACAGTATGGGCTCCAGGGCATCTGGGGCTACACAGAGAAACGTCTCAAAAAACAAAACAAACAGAAATCTTAGCTGTCATTCTCATTTCCAAAGTAAAGCTCGAGAGACTGTGTGATTGTCAGGGTCACAGATGGGGAGATGAGGACTCTGTCAAGGTCACTCTCACCCCCGAGAAGCTCCTGTGAGCCTGGACAGATAAAAGATATCACACAAAAGATATTCTCTTTTGTTTTGTTTTGTTTTTTCTAGACAGGGTTTCTCTTTGTAGCCCTCATTGTCCTCACTTTGTAGACCAGGCTGGTTGTGAACTCGAACTTGCAGAGTTCTGCCTCTCCCTCTGAATGCTGGGATCAGGGGGGTGCACCACCACTGCCAGGCACACACCTATATTCTTTGAGGTCAAAGCTATCTTGAAACTCTGGAATCTCCCCTCAATACAAAGTATCAGCCATAGCAAACCCATCAAATAATAAGGATGGTGAATCCTTTACCCTTCCCTCAAAGATGCTTCCTTTTCCTCCCCAACATGTCCCCAGTAACTGCAGAGCTGGCTTGGCCCACTAGGGAGCATTATTTATTTAGTTTGACTCTGGCTCACAACTGCTTCTTTTTTCCATGCTGCTGTCCTTAGAAGCTCCTCAGTCCCACCATGTTATATCCTCCTCCAATTAGGGCAACTCCGAAATAGCTTTCTTGGCTGGGGGACCAGTCGGCCTCTGGTGGTCTTTGTTTTTCTCCTCATACATCAGAATCCTGGGAGAGACACAGGCGTCAGGGACAAATCTCTCAAGAGTGCAGAAGGGAAGGAAGAGGAAGGGCCAGGAACACAGCACTGGGGACTGCGGGGACCAGAGCTGTGGGTGGGTTGGGGATCATGAAGGTCTTAGAAGACTTCCTCTGAGAAGGGTGGGTGACTGTGGGGACAAGACTGGGGCTATGGAGAAGACAGGCAGGTCCCGGGAGGGAGGCTGGGATCTCACATTCTCAAGATGGCAGATCTCTTGCCCAGCATCATTCTGAGAAAGTCAGAGTAGCCGAGCGTCTCCTCGGAGCCACTGGACACCTCTCTAATTAATTTCTTCAGCTCTAGGTGGGTCTTGGGAACCCCAAGTTTCTCCAGCATTCGCTTCAAGGACATAATATCTGAAGGTGGAAAAGGAGGGTCTCCTCTCTCTGCCATCTTGTACCTCTACGTACCCCCCCACCCTTGTATTATTGGTTGTGGCTAGACCTTTTCCTGTCTACAGGGGACAGAACTAGTATACAAGGCCTCCATTTCCCTAGGTCCATACACTAACCCAAACCACCCTTTTCTCACCGATATCTCCATTTCCATTCAGATCAAACTCCATGTACTTCGCTGGGTGGGAAAGAGAGCAGAGAGAGTCATTGCTGTTGTGGGGTTGAGGAAGAGGTGGCTGAGCAGTGCCAGGGTAGAAGATATGGAAGGAGGTAGCGTGGGATAGAGGCTCGTGAGGGCCTGTGGGGTGCGAAGATGGGGAGAGCAGGGAAAAGGGCCATACATGGGAAGGAGGAACTTGAAGGCAGCCTGCCTCCTTCTCCACAACAGTCAGGGCCCCCCTCCCGTCTCCAGCTTCCCTCTCCACCCTCAGCCCTCCTCACTCTTGAAGGCTTCCAGTTTGGACGGCAGATCCTCATCAGTGCTGTATTTGGGATCATCAAGGAAGTGCTGTTGAGGGGCAGATAGGAACGAGGGAGGGGGCAGGGGGTGTCATCCTGGTCAGCCTGAGGAGCACCCCCCCACACAATGACTCCAGCTTTTACCTTGTTGATCCCATCCAGCCTCTCTTCCTGCTGGGCCTTCAGCAGTCCAAAAGCTTTTCCTCCTGAGGGGTACAGAGGTTAGCAGCCTCCCTTTCCTCCTCCCCGTGCCCAGCCCAAGGGTTACCCAAGTGCTGCCCTCTGAGCTCCTCCAGCAGCCCCTGCTGGCTCCCCCAGCCAGGCCCAACTCATGCTGGCTCCTGGTTCTGTGTGGCCCACCTTCCCTACCCTGCAGATCTCTGCTTTGGCTCATAGTTCCTCAGACGCTGGTAGCCTTAGGTGGGAGACACCGAGGAGGCTGGCAGTCTGTCTGCTGGCTCCTCTCTCCGCCAGCTCCCGGTCTCTTGTGGGACTGTTCTCCTGCTTCCCCTTTCCACTCATTCCCTCCTTGCTAACTCCCAGGCATCACTTCCCCATCAGCTTCTGCTGACACCAGCACCCCAGGAGAAGGCAGAACGGGTTGAAAAGGGAGATAAAAAAGTAACATACTGAAAAATTACTTTGGGGGCTGGGGCGGGGGCTGGGTCTCATATCCAGGCGCTTGGGAGTTCAGGCAGCCATCTGGCCTCAGCCTCCCGCAGCTGGAACCGCAGCCCTGGGACACACCTAGCTCCACACAGTTCCTCCAGGAAAGCAGATTGTACATGGGAGAAAGACTTAGATCAGCTCCCGGAGGTGTGGAAAGGCACCAGGATCTGAGGGACCAAGCATATACCCTAGGCCTGCAGTCTAGCGCCTAAGAGAGGTTGAGGCTAGAGGATGCTGGGAGATAGAGACCAGCCAGGCCAACACAGTAAGAACCTGTCTCGGACCCAAACCAAGGGAGCCACAAATGATGGCTTTCCCCAGATCCTGAGGTGGAAGCTGGGAGGTTTACTTGAAATTTCCTCAGGCTTCATGATGCAGGTTAAGACAGGCAACTGAGGAGAACCGGCTGACTGTCTCCCGTATGGAAGAGAGAGGCTGAAGTCTGCAGGCTGCTCCAGGAATGGGATGAGCTGAGCCTAGGGCCCTGGAAAGGAAGAAACCTCTCTCTCAGGGCTACAGAGGAACACCCAGGACACGGAGATCTGTCCCAGGAGGACTTGGGTTTGTGTTCTTCAGGCTCTTGAGTGCCAGCCTCCTGCCTCACCTGTTTGAAATCTTTAGTTGAATCTACAAAGTCATTTGAGAGTTTAAAGAGAGCTTTAGAGGAACAGAAAGTGAGACTGAAAGAGACAGCAGACAGAGCCACTTCCTGTCCCTACCACAGGCTGAGCAGGGGTCTAACTCATGCAAATGCCCTCCCCCTTGGGGGGGGGTAGCCTTGGTTCCCTCAGTCACTGGGTCACAGGGGGAGGGCAGGCTGTGACTCCAGAGCACTCAGATCCCTTCCCTTGTGCCCCACCCCCACCCCAAGCTATGTCCCCTTGCACTGCAGGCAGTGTCTGTCTGTCCACTCTGCAGAAGACTCCAGCTTCTTGCCTGCCTTTGTGGTGGCTACCGTCTGGCCCTGTGAGAGGCTCTGGTGGGGACAGCTCTCTAACCACGTTCATGCAACAAATGAAGACTGAATGCCTCCAGTTTGCAGGGCACACTGCTAGGCCTGGGGAGCCAACAGATGAAAAGTCTAGTCTTGTGGTCTCCGTACAGAACACTGTATGGACAGGGCAGGTTTGAATAGCATGGTCTTGGGAGATGGCCGAGAAATTGCTCTCAGGGATGGAGGAGATACATGGGTAGAAAGGAAAAAGGATGCTGATTTTCTTTTTTATTTTTAAACTTTTTTTATTTGTACTGTGTGTGCAGGCATTCCTGGCACAGGACGTGTAAGGAAATTAAAGGAGAACCTGCAGGAGCTGGATCCAACCAGTTCCCCAGTTGACTTTATGGGAGGATTCCTCCAGCAGCAACCTCAGTTCCTGGTGGAAACTGATCACACATCCTACAGTAGAACTCAGTTCTGACACCTTAGACGGCCAATCCTCTGTGTGGAGGGGTTCTAGCCTTACAAGCCTGCTCTAGGTTAAGATGCTGGTCTCCAGTCCAGGCCTCTTGTACTTCGGGCCAACCAGCCCTATAAATCAAGAATGCTTCAAGCCCCTCTCCAGACTTGGTAGTTTGCCAGGCTGCCTCACAGGACTCCAGGAAAGCGCCTCGCCCACATTTGTGCTTCATTATAAAGCATCCATCACTGTGGCGGCCAGGTGGAACTGTGAGACAAGATACTGGAGGGAGGAGTCTGGAGCCTCCATGCCCTTCTGTACTAGCAGTCCCTGGCAGCCCTCTGACCCGCATCTTCATGGGTGTTTAAGGAAGTACCAGCAGACTGGGATCTGGGATGGCCCGTTAAATCATTAGCTAATTAAATAACCAGCTATTGGCTACAGACCAGTTGAGTTGAAAGTTATAGCCCTCTTCCTCTTCCCTGCCCTTGGCAATAAGATTCCTATCTTTAGGGACTTTCCAAAAGTTACCCTATTAACAAACTCAGTCAAAAGAGTGTTAGTATAGCAGACAGAAGACACTGTATTAACCCTTTATCAGTGAGCAAACTCCGGGGGCTTTAGGAGCCTCGCCCTGGAGGTGACTGAGGCTCTGTATCTTGGTGTGAGTGACATGGGAAGAGTGAGAGCAGCAGCAGCCCCAGGGCCCGGGAGAGCAGTCTGTGGCTGGAGCAGGCTTAGAGCAGCTGCAGACGGAGGCGGCGGCCTGGAGCTTGTTTGGGGAGTAATGAACGAGGAAAGGGAGCTTTAAAAAGTCTGCCAAGGAGATGCAGGACTGTATTCCAGCACTGGGGAGGCCGAGTCAAGACTACAAAGGTTTGAGGCAAGCAGCCTTATGGAGTTCTAGGTGAGCCTGAGACGGGGTCTGGAAAGAAAAGAAGGGCCAGGGTGGGTCCCTGTGAGTGAGGTGCCACCGAGCGTGACCTGAGTAGCAAGCTGAAAACCCACATGGTAGACAGGAAGGAACAAACTTCCACAAGCCGACCTCTGGTTAGTCCAGTCATGCCCTTGCACACAGTCAGAGAATAAATAAATTTAAGAGAAA
The DNA here is from genome assembly GCF_947179515.1 of Apodemus sylvaticus. Classification (NCBI taxonomy): domain Eukaryota; kingdom Metazoa; phylum Chordata; class Mammalia; order Rodentia; family Muridae; genus Apodemus; species Apodemus sylvaticus. The sequence goes on from NC_067490.1 coordinate 3,441,617, forward strand.
AACCAAAACCCCAAAACAAAATGTAGCAGATGAGGCCTGGGGATGGGATCAGGGCAGGAGCTGTCAGAACACTGAGGTTAGAGACCTCCTGCTGGGATGGGAACCTCTGTCAAGTCCTGCTCTCCAAGGGGGGTGACTGTGCAGCCTGGGAAAGAAATGCACTGTCCAGAAAGTGAGGGAGACAGAACGTGTGTGTGCTCATGGATGTGTGTGCACCACACAGGTGTGTGTGCGTGCATGTGTGTACATGGGTGTGAGTGTGTGTGTACACACACTTGTGGGTGTACTGAGAGTCTTCTATTTACCCTCCATTCTCCCAGCCCTGCTATTTGCCCAGGAGACTGACCTGTGCAGACCACATCAGAGGGTGCGTCTGGCTTCCAGTTAGTTTGGGCCTTGGAGGAGCCTGACAGGGAAACAATAGGATGGAGGAACTGGGTGCCCATCACCATGGCTACCTTTCCATGAGGTCACAGTGGCCCAACTCCCATAAGGCCAGCAGTCCTCCTGAGGTACTAGTGTTGGTAGCCCATAGGCAGATCGCAAATGATCAGTGATGGAAAAGCCATACAGAGTTTTCTTTTCATCTTGTCAAGACAGGATCTCATGTAGCCCAGGCTGGCCTAGGATTCACTACATAGCTAAAGAAGAACAACCGAACTTCGTGCCTCAGCCTTCCAAGTGCTGTGATTTGAAGTCACTGACATTTTTAATAAAGACATACAGGACAAAGTGCCATTGCTTGGTTTGAATAATAATTTTAAAAAATGTGTGTGTAAGCCGGGCGGTGGTGGCGCACGCCTGTAATCCCAGCACTCTGGGAGACAGAGGCATGCGGATTTCTGAGTTCGAGGCCAGCCTGGTCTACAGAGTGAGTTCCAGGACAGCCAGAGCTACACAGAGAAACCCTGTCTCAAAAAAACCAAATTCAAAAAATTGGAAAAAAAAAAAACCATAAAAAAAAAAATGTGTGTGTAGGAGGGGGAGGTCAGGGGGTCTTTTGCCTGCATGTATGTCTGTATACCAGCTCTGTTCCACAGGCCAATTGAGGGTGTTAGATGCCCTGAAGCAGGGGCGTGAGAGGGTGTGAGCTGCAATGGACCCCCAAGTCCATTGGAAGAGCACCCAGTGCACTATTGGGCTGAGCTATTTATTTAACCCCAAGAACTACTTTTTAATTCAGGAAGTTACTTAACGTGCCGGGCAGTGGTGGCGCACGCCTTTAATCCCAGCACTTGGGAGGCAGAGGCAGGCAGATTTCTAAGTTTGAAGCCAGCCTGGTCTACAGAGTAAGTTCCAGGACAGCCAGGGCTACACAGAGAGACCTTGTCTCAAAAAAAAAAAAAAAAAAAGTTACTGAACATTTGAGGCTAACCTGGTCTACATACTCAACATTCAAGCATCCTGGGTTACCGAGTAGGACATGTCTTAATTAAAATACAAATTGAAGGTTGGGTGTGTTGGTACACACATTTAATCCTAGTACCTAGGCAGAGGCAGGTGGATCTCTGTGAGTTCCAGAGTGAGGCCAGTCTGGTCTACACATAGAGTTCCAGGGCCAGCCAAGAACTATATAATTGAGACCCTGTCAAAAACAAACAAAATAAAACAAAAAACAACCAATAATAGCACAACTATTAAAGTCCCTAGAAAGCCTAAGATAATGAAAATTGTTCTTGAATACACATATGCCATGGCTTAGTCTAGGTGGACTGCCCTGGGTAGTTTTCTCAACTTGATACAAGCAGAACCATCTGACAGAGGGAGAGTCAACTGAGAAAATACCTCCAATGAGTCTGATTGGAAGAGGTCCCGCCCCCAGTGGGTGGGGCCATCCCTGGGCTGGTGCTCCTGGGTTCTCTAGAAAGCAGGCTGAGCCATGATGAGCCCCCTAGTAAGCAGCCCCCCTCCACGGCCTCCGCATCAGATCCCGCCTCCAGGTTCCCACCGGTTTGAGGTCCGGCCTTGGCTTCCTCAGGGGACTGTGCAATTCAGGACCGGTAAACCCAATAAGCCCTTCCTAGGTTTCTATTGGCCGTGATATTTCATCACAGCGATAGTGACCTGCCTAAGATGTGGACTCATATCAAGAGCCTTCATGCAGTGTCTGAATCGACAGCCATGGCAAGAGGGTTGAAAAGGGAAGGGGGAGCAGAGTCCCCTTACGTTTAGGCCCAGCCCTAGCCCAAGAGCGGGAGGAGAGACTTATACCCTAAGTCGCTAGGGCTGGAAGTCTGGAAATTCATAGTTGTGGTTCCCTATTTACAGATGTGCACACAAGTAGTGCACACAGAGTCTAGTTCAGAACGATGACTTGTAAACCATTATTTCCTAAGCCCCAGAGCACTGCCCTGTGTCAGAGTGTGCATCGCGAAAATAGAGGTTAGGGGCTTGAGAGGCGTCTCAGCACTTCAGAATGCCTGCTGCTCTTCCAGAGGGCCCAGGGATGACTCCCAGCACCCATATGGCTATGGTAATTCACCTGTATCTCCAGTCCCAGGGCATCCTATGCTATGCCCTCTTGTCTCCGTAGACACCAGGCCCACAGGAGGCCTGACATACATTTAGACAAAACACCCATACACATAAAATGAGGAAAGACAAGAAAGTACAACGTTCATCTCAAACCAGAAGGCCATTGTACCTCCCTTCCCAAATGGGCTGAAGAAAAGTGTTCTTCACAGCCACTCTGCTTGGGAGGGGGAAATTGAGGCCCTGTGGAGAAAAGCCTAAATGCTCCAGGTGCCCAGCAGGGGGCAGCACGTACCTGCCCATGGCACCCGGGTCCCGCACCCTCGGCTTAGCTACCTTACTGAGAAGGCCTCTCCCACAGCTCATGGGTGGCCAGATGACCCAGGGAGGCCTTCCCAGGTGGTATGGCTGTCCAGGTGGCTTGGGAGGGAGCTAGCCCCGGAAGTGCTCCAAGCCAGCCTTCTTAACAATGAGACAGAGTCATGTGTCACTTCACAGTGGGAAGCAACTGGACAGACACAAGAAGGGAAAAAATACATTAGTTTCAGGAAGGGGTCAAGGACTAGAAAGATGGCTCAGTGATTAAGAGAACTTGTTGCCTAGAGGCAACAGAACCTCCAGAATTAGAGTTACAGATGGGGCTGGAGAGATGGCTCAGCAGTTAAGAGCACTGTATGCTCTTCCGAAGGTCCTGAGTTCAAACCCCAGCAACCACCTGGTGGCTCACAACCATCCGTAACAAGATCTGACTCCTTCTGGGGTGTCTGAAAATAGCTACAGTGTACTTACATATAATAATAATAAAAAACAAACAAAGCTAAACCTAGAGAAAAAAAAAAGATTGTGCTAGCAAGATTGCTCAGTGGATAAAGGCCCTTGCCACCAAGACTGATGACCTGGCTGCTGTCCTTGGGACCCACGTGGTAGAAAGAAAACCCACTCCCACACTCCCACAGGTTGTCTTCCCGACCTCTACACGCATGCTGTGGCATGCATGCCTGCACACACGCAAGAATAAAAGGATCCCGACGACGGATGGTGAGGCTGAGCCCGCGTTCCCCATGGCACGCTACAATTTAGGCCTCTCTCCAGGTGCTTTCACCTCCTGTGGGTCTGTAAAGCACATTCTAGGGCATAAAGGCACCCACGTGACCTGCATGCAGTCTCGAGCCGTCCGCCACGTGTACCTGTGAAGAGCATCTCGTGTGACTCGCACTTTGTAGATTGTAGATTGTGGTAGTGCACACCTCTAATCCCAGCACTTATGCAGAGGCAGGTGGATTTCTGAGTTCGAGGCCAGCCTGGTCTACAGAGTGAGTTCCAGGACAGCCAGGGCTACACAGAGAAACCCTGTCTCGACAAAACCAAATCCAAAAAGCCAAAAAAAGAAAGAAAAGAAATGAAACGAAACAAAAAGAAAAGAAACGAATGGATTTCTCATGTGTAAGTCCGTGAGGAAGGCAGGGTAAAGCAGGTTTCTGCTGGCAATGTTCCTTTCCAGATGGGAAAACTCAAATATATCCCTTGATAGCTCTTACTCCTATGTTAACACTGCCAGGGGAAGAGGTCTAACCTGTACAGGTGAAGCTTCCAGGCACCGTCCTTGACCATCTCCAGGAGCTTCCCTGAAGGAAAGGCAGACTGGGGAGGGACGGAGGCAGCGGACCTGGGCAAGGCTGAACGAAGGAGAGGGGAAGGAGCCTAGTCTCTGAGCTGGAGGGCGTCAGAGGTTTGTTCTGGGTGAAGGTCTGGTCTTGAACCTCAGAAGGTGAGAGAACCACATCCTGGTCTCACTTACCCAATCTTGTCAAATCAGACATGAGGACATCCTGTCCTTCTATACCACCTGTCCACTAGCCGCCTCTGGAGAGCCCCAGGCATGTCCTTTTTTCTTCAGCAGGACACGCACATGATGCTTGAAGTCCCAAGCAGTGGAGGTTCTTGGCAAGCCTTGTCCTAGGCTCCGGTGCTCAGTCCTCTACGTAGACCGCACCCGTGGGAGACATGGCCGAGGTGCTGTTGGCCATCTTCATCATGGTTTGTTCAGGTGACTGGGTATTTGCTTGGAATCCAGGGTGTGGGGGCAGGAGAAGGAGGAAAGGAAGAGGTGGGATTTAGATGCTCCAGGGGGTGTCTGGTGGGAGCCCTGAGGGGTGCAGAAAGCACTTTAGAACACGGTCTCCTGTGGTCTCTTCCTGCTAGGTCACCTGCCGCCCAAAAGGGTCATTTCTATCATCCATTCTGTAGCCCTTCTTCTTCTTGGCTTCCTTTTAAGAAAGATACAATCTAAAGTCCCCAGGGGAAAGGGATAGAAAGAAAGGGCTGGTATGTTGAGATTGACTATTGCTGTTACTTTTGCTCTCTTCTTTTGAGACAGGGTCCCGGTAGCTTAGGCTGATGTCAAACTCATATGTAGCCAAGGATGGTCTTGAACTGGTTCTCCCATGCTCCCTTCTCAAGCGCTAGGATTACACTGGTGCACCACTTTGCGTGGTGCTGGGGATCAGAGCCAGGGCTTCCTGCATGCTACCAGGAGAGTTAAATCCCAATAGCCCTGGCTGTGTAGCCCAGGTTGGCCCTGAACATCCAATCCTTAGCCTCCTGACTGCTGGAATATCAGGCTTGGACGGCTGATTTTCTTTCTTTAACTATTTTTTTTTCTTGGTTTTTCGAGACAGTGTTTCTCTGTGTAGCCCTGGCTGTCCTGGAACTCACTCTGTAGACCAGGCTGGCCTCAAATTCAGAAATCCACCTGCCTCTGCCTCCCAGGTGCTGGGATTAAAGGCGTGCACCACCACTGCCTGGGCAACATTTTTTCTTTTTACATTTTTAAAGACATTTATTATTATATCTAAGTACACTGTAGCTGTTTTCAGACACACCAGAAGAGGGCATCAGATCGCATTATTCCCATTACAGATGGTTGTGAGCCACCATGAGGTTGCTGGGAATTGAACTCTGGACCTCTGCAAGAGCAGTCAGTGTTCTTAACCACTGAGCCACCTCTCCAGCCCCACCCAGCAACATTTTTAATGTTTAAAATTACATCAAGTTATTTTGGAGGTGGAACACACAGCTGTCAAGGGTCACTGAGCTCAGAGAATAACCTGTAAGAGTGTTCTTCTTCTGTAGCATGGGTCCTGGGACTCGAACTCTGGGCACCAGGCCCTGTGACAAGTGCCTTTACCAGCTAAGCCATCTAGCCAGTCTGATTTTCTTTCTTGAGGGTTTACTTCTATGCATAAGAGGTCTATTAGATTGTTAAGTTTATTAGATAGCGTACAGATATATAATTAGAAGTTTGAGAGATAAGTCTAAGGTCAAAAAATGTTACTGAGATTGATTTTAATTAATAAACTAAGCGCTGTGTCTGTTGAATATATGCATCACCTCTCAGACTGCAGACTGCAGACCTAAGACCATCAGCACTGGAGCGCTGGGGAATCCCTGGGCTCGTCTGAAGATCTCCAGTGAGCTGGCCCATGGTGATATTCTACTGATCGACTGATTGATTGATCAGGCTTTCCTTTTATGAACTAGGGTCTCACTGTGTTGCCCTGCATGACCTACAGCTCTCTGTAGTTGAGGCTGACCTTTGAACTTTTGGAGATACTCCTGACGTGGGCTCCAGAGTGCCGGGGTTACCTGCCTATCATCAGATTCAGCTTCCAATTATTTTTTATTTAAATGTTTATTTGAAGACAGGGCTTCAAATAGCCCAGGCTAGTTTTAAAATTAATATGTAGGGGCTCAAAAGATGACCCTGGGGTTAAAAGCCTTAGCTGCTCTTCCATAGGACCAGATTTAACTCCCAACACCTGGCTAGTAACCATTTGTAACTCCAGTTCTGGGAGAGATCTGACGCCCTCTTCTGGCCTCCACAGGCAGTGTGCAGGTTTGTGATGTACAGACATACATGTAGGTAAAACACCCATACATAGAAAAATAAATACTTTTTAAGTTAAAAAATAAAATCTCAAAAAAAATAGACAATATGTATCCTAGGGTGACCTTGAACTCCTGATCCTCCTGCCTCCATCTCCTGAGTTCTAGGATTATAGATATAAATTCCACACCTATGGTTTGAGACAGTCTCTCTTCGTAGCCCTGGCTGTCCTGGAATGTGCTGTGTAATCCAGGCTCAGAGATCCTCCTGCCTCTGCCCGCCTGAGTGCTGGGACTGAAGGCGTACGCCATCATGCCTGGCCCGCTACTACTTTATGTGTATAAGAATTTTGCTAAAGCCGGGCGGTGGTGGCGCACGCCTGTAGTCCCAGCACTCTGGGAGGCAGAGGCAGGTGGATTTCTGAGGTCAAGGCCAGCCTGGTCTACAGAGTGAGTTCCAGGACAGCCAGGGCTATACAGAGAAACCCTGCCTCGAAAAAAATCAAATCCAAAAAAACAAAACAAAACAAAACAAAAAAACAAAAACAAAAAAGCAAAACTAAAAATTAAATTGGTGAAAAGGAATGGGTTTAATGAGACACCTCAGGGATGTTTTCCTGACACTCCTCACCACCACATACGTGGGGAAGGAGAGCTGTGGAGAATGCTTTTCTTTTTGGAATAACTGAGTAGGCGTTCCCTGGATATTTGCTTTCTCCCCAGGATCCTGTGCTCTCTGGGTGTCTCAGCCCCCTGAGATTCGTGCGCAGGAGGGCACGACTGCCTCCCTGCCCTGCTTCTTCAATGCCAGCCGAGGAAAAGCGGCCATTGGCTCTGTCACATGGTACCAAGACAAGGCAGCCCCGGGGAAGGAGCTGAGCACTGGGACCCCAGGGTTCAGGGGCCGCTTGGCCTCTTTTTCTGTTTCCCAGTTCATGAGGGACCACAAGGCAGGGCTGCTCATACGTGACGCCCAAAGCCATGATGCCGGGATCTATGTGTGCAGGGTGGAGGTGCTGGGCCTGGGCGTCGGAACGGGAAACGGGACTCGGCTGCGGGTGGAGAAAGGTGAGGTGGTGGAGCCCTCAAAGATGCAGTGTTCCTGGAAGCTAGGCACTGTCCCTGCTCTGAGTTCCCGAACTCCTTCCTCTCCTCCATCTCCACCTCCTGCTGTAGGGCCTGCTCACCAAGCCTCCACCACAGAGCAGGCGGCCCACATCAGCATCCTCCTCCGGGCTGGAATCTACGCCCTCAGCTTTCTCTCTGTGGCACGGGCAGTACCATCTATTACCAGGGCAAATGTGAGTTGCCGAGCAGGGGCAAGGGAGCAGGACTGCGAACGGAGAGAGCTTCAGGCCTGTAATTCTGAGCAGCCCCTGCTATTTCTCCCCAGGTCCCTGTCACGTGGAGAACACGGTCACACCTCCCACAGCCTCGAAGGAGCCATTCTAAATCCCGGTGATCCAGCACTCTCAAGAGGCCAGCAATACATTTGAAATGTAAATAAAAAAAATATATCGAATAAAAAAAAAAAGCCAGCAATAAATCCTTACCTGCTCCTCTCTCCTACTTAGGACGCTTATATTTTCTTCATTCTCTAGTCACAGCGCGCGTGTGCGCACGCGCGCGCGCACACACACACACACACACACACACACACACACACGCCTCCGCTCTTAGCTCTCCCTTCTCAGGGACTACAAGGTGTTTACTGGAGCTCCTAAATACTCTTGCTCAGTGACCACTGAACCCCAGCAGGTGGCGGGAGAGCCATGGGCTGGACACACGAGAAGCCTGACGCAGAAGCGGGGAGCCAGACTTTACTAGGTGAACCCAGGGTGACTGAGCACGCACTCAGGCGAGAGAGACATTTGGGGGCGTTCAGGTGGGTTTGTTTCTGGCGATGCAGGCATAGTCGGTGTTGTGGTCTTCTTTCACGCCTTCACCTTCCTCTCTGTCTGTGATATCACTGCTGGACGCCGGCAGCTTCTGGAGAGATGCATAGTGGGGCTCCTGCCCCAGGACATAGGCCTGGCGTGCAGAGGATGATGTGAGGACCCGGGTGGGCTGGGTACCGCCATCACATCCTTCCCCAGCCTGGCCCTTTCCCTGTCTTTCTCCCTGTTCACTCTTTCTCTCCGTCTCTTCTCTTTATGTCTCTTGAACCTGTTTTCTCTTGCTTTTCCTCTTTCTTTGTTTCTATATAAGTGTGTCTGCCTGTGCTCGGGTAGGCCCGAAGCGGATGCTTGGACGGCAATCTTCCAATTGTTTCTACAAATTATTTCTATCTATCTATCTATCTATCTATCTATCTATCTATCTATCTATCTATCTATCTGAGACAAGGTCTCTCACTAAGACTGGAGTTTCCCATTTCCACTAGAATGGTTGACCAGAGCCCCTGGTACTTGCACCCCACCCATGGTACTGGGGTTCCAGGAACACCATACACCATGCCGGGCTACAGCCAACACTCTCTCAGAACCTCTTCTGTCTCCCCCACGCCCGTCCCCCTTTTATTTACTTTATTTATATGAGCACACTGTAGTTGTCTTACACACCAGAAGAGGGCATCGGATTCCATTACAGATGGTTGTGGTTGCTGGGAATTGAACTCAGGACCCCTGCAAGAGCAGTCAGTGCTCTTAACCTCTGAGTCATCTCTTCAACCTCCAAGTCTCCTCTTCTTTTGAGACAGGGTCTCATGTACTCAGGCTAGCCTTCAACTTGATATGTAATTAAGGATGGACTCCCTGCCTCTACATGGGATTTCAGTCACATACCAGCGCTCTGGTTTTGTTTTGTTTTGATTTGTTTTGGTTTAGTTTTTTGAGATAGGGTTTCTCTGTGTAGCCCTGGCTGTCCTGGAACTCACTCTGTAGACCAGGCTGGCCTCGAACTCAGAAATCTGCCTGCCTCTGCCTCCCAAGTGCTGGGATTTGTTTTGTTTTGTTTTTTCGAGACAGGGTTTCTCTGTGTAGCCCTGGCTGTCCTGGAACTCACTCTGTAGACCAGGCTGGCCTCGAACTCAGAAATCTGCCTGCCTCTGCCTCCCAAGCGCTGGGATTTGTTTTGTTTTGTTTTTTCGAGACAGGGTTTCTCTGTGTAGCCCTGGCTGTCCTGGAACTCACTCTGGAGATCAGGCTGGCCTCGAACTCAGGAATCTGCCTGCCTCTGCCTCCCAAGTGCTGGGATTAAAGGTGTGCACCACCACCGCCCTGCTCTGAAGTGTTTTATATCCTTATAGACACACCTTTTCCTCCCTCTCCTCTGGTTTGCTTCTTTCTTCCTGCCTTCTCTTACTTCCTCTTCCCTTTTCTCTTGGCTCCACCCCTTCACCCCACCCCACTCCCTACTCACACCCCCAACCTCCAGTCTCCCGCCCCCTTGCCCCCAGCCCCTCCTCCTTCCCCCACCCCTTCATCCCGTCCACCCCTCACCCCTTGCCCCCTTCCCCCTTGTCCCCTCATCCCCCAGACTCACATTCCTTTCCAGTCTCTTCACTAGAAGGGAAAAAAAAATGGTTCAGCAAGACCCTTCCCGATCCCCCAGCCAGAATGGCACCCGACTTGGCTCATCTAGGACAGCATCTCACATTGGATCTGCCACCTCAGAATAGCGCCCCACACCAGGCCCCCAGCTCCAAAACAGCCACACACACACACACACACACACCCTAGTTCCCCAACCCCGTAACACTCAACCCCAGGACAGCCTTCCACCACACAGTGACCAGACCCCCACGCCTTCTCACTCGCCGGTTTCTGTAGGAACCACAGGCAGAGCCTTTTGGACAACTCCTCTGGTCTCTCCTACCCCGGGGACTCTTGGGACTTCTGCCCCAGCGGTAGGAAGGGTGTGGAGGGCAAGCTGTGGGTGTCTGTGAGAGGTGCTTTAGGGCTTACCTTTCTGACTGAGGCGGCACAGGCAGGTAAATAGGATGGCAACAAGCAGCAGCAGGAGTCCTCCCAGCCCCAGGCTCCCGTAGAGCAGGTAGTCACCTGGAAGGAGGATCAGTGAGAGGATCTTTCTCCCATCAGTTTCCCAAACCCCAGGTTACATATAAGTTTCCCAGCTTCCTATATTTTTCTTGGGTTCCCTCTCCCCCTTTTCTTTTATCTTGTCTTCCTCTCCCAGATCGATCCTTCTTTCTTTCTATTTTTTTGACAATTTCATACATATATACAAAGCCTCTTGACCATATCCACCCCAAAGCCCTTTCTCCCTCTTCCTCCCCACTCCCAGCCCATGTCTCTCCCACCTTTCTGTCTCTCTGTGTTGACAGTCTCATGTATCCCAGGAGGCCCCAGGTTCTCCCAGTAGCTGAGTGTGCTTAAACTGGTGGTCCTCGCACCCCTGTGTCTTGAGTGCTAGGTTGGCAGGAGTGTACTCCCACGGCTGTTTGCTCCCATGGCTGTTTGTGTGGCTCTGGGGTCAAAGCCAGGACTCTCCTCTCACAGTTTTAGAGACAGGAAAATATACTCTAGATTTGGGGGTTTTGTATTTTTGTATTATCTTTGTTTGCTTGCTTGTTTGTTTTGTTTTTCCAGTCAGTTTCCCTGTGTAGCCCTGGCTGTCCTGGAACTCAGTCTGTAGGCCAGGCTGGTCTCGAACTCACACACAGAGATTCTCCTGTGTCTGTCCCCCACCTCTCCTCCAGCCACCTCACCCCTCCTCCCCCACTCTCACTCTGGGAGTGCACCACCACTGCCTGGTTTGTTTTGTTTTGTTTTGTTTTTTTAAATGCAGTGTCTTCTATAGTTTCAGCTGCCTCCAAATTCCCTGAAGCCTCCCGCAGAGACAGGTCATGTCCTGGATTTCTGGACCCTCGGACCCCTCTCTGGGGCTGGGATTACAGAAGGCACTATATCCCGGGACTTCATGCCTGCTGAGGAGCTTTCTCAGCTACAGCCCCAGCCCAAGACAGTTCGTTACCCAGACTTCAACTTCTCACTTCCTCTGGAGATTCACCTCCTGGGTTACCTCTCCTGACTCTATGGTCACACCCTACTGTTTCCGGTCTCAAGAAGCCCCACTCCCACCTGAACTGCCTCATCCTGAGGGCTTCTGACCGCCTCTGCCAACCCTGAACCCTGCCTTTCGCCCCTCACTCTCCAGCCCTCACATCCCTCCCCCGCAGAACAGAGCGGTCCCTACTTACAGTTTATGGGTTTGCCACACATTGTCATCAGACATAGTCCAGGGACTGAGAACAGGCTTGAAGGTCAAGACTAAACTAATCCCTCTTCTGCTGAGCTTAATGGCTTGGGTCAGTCACGTGCCCCCAAGTTCCCCATCTCTGAGGCAAGGGGCCCCATTGCGATCCTTGTCCTCACTGGGCTGGACATTTTATGTTTGTCTTAACATATTGTGGTGCCCATTTCCTAGGCCAGGAGCCCCGAGATTTTAACCAGGAAAGCCCAGCCCTGCCCTATTGGTAGAAATGGATTTCTGTGAGGTCAAGCGCAGTCAGGGCTACACAGTGAGACCCTGTCTCCAGAAGCAAACAAAAAGCCAAGGGAGACTCAGAAGTAGCAGAGAGGAGGCTGGAAACACCGCACAATCCTGAGTGCTGGGGAGAGGGCTGCTGAAGGCTTGGAACCAGAGTAGGCAGCAGGTGTGGGAGCTGCTGGAAACCAGAGAAGGGCGTCCGTACCCAGGAGAGAGAACCTTATTCGGCTGGTGTGGGGTACTGGGCTACCAACAATGCGCTAACTTCTTCTCCTTGGGTGCTTCCTGCCCTTGAACTGCTGGTTCCTGTTTGAGGGCAGACAGAAGGCTCTCACTTGAGGGACAACAGCATGAAACCAAGAAATAAGTTATAAGAGGCATGCTGTAGGTTTGGGGGGAACCCTGAGGAGCTGTGATGAATCAGGAACAGATCAGCTTATTGTTATTAACTAAATTATTATTATGAGCAGGATTTTGCTATGTAGCCCAGGCTGGCCTGAGGCTAACCATCTTCCTGACTCAGCCTACAGTATTCACCAGGGGCCCCCACTTTCAGCTGCAGAGTCTTTTAACATCTCTGGGAAACGAAGGCACGGGGGCTCAGAGGATAAGGTCTGAATGCAGATCCTTCCTACCTGGGGAACCCCACATCTGTAGTCTGCCTCTCCTTATCTCAGTGGGTATCACCTCTCACCCGGGATCTCCACCCACCCACTCCCAGCTGACCCAGACTCTTGGTTTACAGAGGGGACACACTCAACTGTTCAGAGTGGAAAGAAGTAACCCACCTTGGGCATTTTGCCCCTCCTACAGTTTTAGCTTCTTTCCCCTGCTTCTGTACCTCCCTGCATCTAGGAGAGGAAGGATAAGCATTGGGAGATGGTGTTCCATCTTCCCTTTGAGAGTCCTAGTTATCATGTGAGTAGTTACTCCCTTAGCTCCAGCCTTCCGATTCATCCTGTGGTGGTAAATGCATGTCCGCCTCCTCCGCGCCGCTCTCCAGGGGCCCCTTCTGCTGTGTCTGCTTAGGGTTCATGATCTTGGCGTTCGTGCATAGGCACGTGTTCCCAGCACCTCGAGAGCCAGACAGCTCTGGGGTGTCTCGGGGCACCTCTCTTGGTGTCTGGCAGCTATATGCAGCAGGATATTGCTGTTACCTAGGGAGCAGGGGAGTCAGAGGTAGCCAGAGTAGATCTGCTGACAGATGCAGGACAGGAAGTGGGTGATGACAAGCTGGCGTTGGCATCGGAGAGGACTTCCCACAGAAGGCAGCATTCTGGCATTGAGCAGTAGGGCAGTAGGGACCGGGGTGAAGGTCTCTCAGTGCCACTGTGACCAAGAGGGAAAGGGACGCTAGAAGACTACACCCCAATCTTTGAATAGAGTGAAGACTGGTAGCTAGGATGGAGACAGAGGCTGGGGGAGTCTGGTGCCTGGGTCCCTGTGCGGGTTTTGTTAAACAAATTCTGTGGTACTTCCTTCCCGTACCACCCGCACCCCAGTGTTTCCCCCTAGAACAAATAGGGCACAATTTAAGTGGGTTTCTTCATTGTTATATATTTTTTTAAGATTTATTTATTTATTATATGTAAGTACACTGTAGCTGTCTTCAGACGCACCAGAAGAGGGGTCAGATCTCATTACAGATGGTTGTGAGCCACCATGTGGTTGCTGGGATTTGAACTCAGGACCTTCGGGAGAGCAGTCAGTGTTCTTAACCGCTGAGCCATCTCACCAGCCCTCGTTGTTATATTTTATAATTACTTTTTTAAAAATTTTAAACATTAAGTGAGGAGAGAGCTCTGTTGGTAAAAGCATGAACACCTGAGTTCAAGTCCCCAGGGCCCACATAAAGATGGGTGTGGCAACTACTTGTGAAATCCTGTATTTATTCCTAGTGTGAGATAGGAAGTGGAGAACAGAGAATTCACGGAAGATCACAGGGGGTAGGAGTGTCTGGACTGGAATGCTCAGAGAAGACAGCAGCTAGACCCTGTCTCAGGCAAGGTGGAAGGCCTGCTGGGACTAGCATTCGAAGTGACTGTGAACTCATATTCAAGAACACATACACATGCACACACACACACACACACACACACACACACACATGTATATATACACACCAAGGCAGCTCAGTCAATCAACAGGGTCTCAAGAGACCTGAGGCCGAAGCAGCTTTAGTGCTCTCCAGCCTGCTTTCATATCATTCTAGGTACATCCAAAACCCATGGTCAGGTCTTAGATCAAAAACGAAGTAATCAAGCGAAGTAGTAAACAAGGAGGTCACACAAGATAGTGATTAAGTAAAGTAGTAAGCAAAAGGATCTCACGCATGCACACAAGAGCATACACACACACACACACACACACAAAGGATCACACAAGGTAATAAGTAAAGAAGTAAACAAAGCCCTGTGGTCACTGTTTGTAATTTTTTAAAGATTTATTTATTTTTTATTTATATGAGCACACTGTAGCTATCTTCAGACACACCAGAAGACGGCATCGGATCCCATCACAGATGGTTGTGAGCCACCATGTGGTTGCTGGGAATTGAACTCAGGACTTCTGGAAGAGCAGTCAGTGCCCTTAACCACTGAACCATCTCTCCAGCCCCTGTTTGTAATAGTCTCATCAGCGCCTACTTCCTTTTCTGAGCCTAGAAGCGGCACCAAAAGCTCTCAACACACACACATACATACATATATATATATGTTTTATTCTTAATTATATTTGTGTCCATGTATGTATACAAACTTGACTGGGCGGTGGTGGCGCACACCTGTAATCCCAGCACTCTGGGAGGCAGAGGCAGGCGGATTTCTGAGTTCAAGGCCAGCCTGGTCTACAGAGTGAGCTCCAGGACAGCCATGGCTACACAGAGAAACCCTGTCTCGGAAAAAAACAAAAAACAAAAAACCAAATCCAAAAAAACAAAAACAAAAACAAACTTGAGTGCAAATACCATCAGAAACCAGAAGAGGGTACTGGATCCCCTGGAGCTGGAGCTATAGGTAGCCTGACTATACCTGGTGCTGGAAACTGAACTCAGGCCCTCTGCGGGAGCTACAAGTGTTCTTAACTGCTGAACCATCTCTTCAGGCCCCATAAACACATTCTTAGAGCCTGGATCATTGTTTCTCAACCCGTGGGTCCCGAGCCCCACCACACATCAGGCATCCTGCATATGAGATATTTACATTGTGATTTGTAACAGTAGCAAAACTACAGTTATGAAGTAGCAACAAGGAACTTTACAGCTGGGGGTCAGCACAGCAGGAGGGACTATATTAAAGGATGGCAGCATCTGGAAGGCTGAGAACCACTGACCTAGAGCTACAGCAGCTTTGAGAGTCCAATGCTTCTCCCTCTCCCTCCCTCCTTTGTTTGTTCTCAAAAACCCGGTTTCTCTCTTTGTAGCCCTGGCTGTCCTGGAATGTGTTCTGTAGATCAGGCTGACCTTGAACTCTGATCAGCCTGCCTCCACCTTCCCAGTGAATGTTGATTCCTTCTTCCCTTCTTGAGACAGGGTTCTTTAGCATCTGAACCTGGCCTGGCACTTGCCAAGTAGTCAAGGATGGCCTTGGATTTCAAAGCATCCTGTTGGGATTACAGCCCTGCAGCACCTGATGATTTAGTGCTGGGGACCAAAGCCAGGGCCCAGGGCATGCTGGGTAAGCGCTCTCCCAGTGAACCCCAGGATCCCCTCCCCCCCTTACTTCTCACTTCTTTCCAAGTTGTGAGCATTACCTCATGTTACCGCTGAGTTGCTCAAGTTAGGCTTTGTTTCCTCATTTTTTTGTTTCAGGAAGATGAAATTTACATCTAGTAAAATGTACGCTGGAATTAGCGCTGTTTTGCCTCTTACAGAATCAAACCCACTGGCCAAGCGCCGCGTCAGGGAGTGCCACAGACATCTCTGGACCTCAGCGGTTGCATCTTAGGGCTTTCCCACAGAGACCCAGCGGCTAGTGTAATACAGGCTGTAGACCAGCAGGCAGCACTTTCTCAGTGTTGTTTGTCTGTCAGCCATATTAAGTTTGTCTGGTTTGGGACACAGAGACTGAAGGCCTCTGGGAAGGGGATGTAACCTGAGACCTCCATCCACCTTCCTCGGACCTACTTCCCTAGGCTCCAGTCAGCTGCCCCTCAGCCACCATTAATTTGGTTCCTGATGTTCATTGAATTCCACGAATTGCTCATTCATTCATTCATTCATTCATTCATCCTGCTGCTCATTTATAAGCATGTAATGCCTCCTAATGGATGAGGCTCACGGCAGACCCACTCCCCTGAGGCGGAGTGTGCATTTATCTGCAATGCTCCATCCTTTATCAGTTCATCGAGGGAGGTGTCATCACCTCTGTCCTTCCCGAGAGAGAGAGAGAGAGAGAGAGAGAGAGAGAGAGAGAGAGAGAGAGAGAGAGAGAGAGAGGCACTGAGCCCCCTTCATAAAGTCATAACCACTGCGGACCCACTTAATTCCACCTTTCCCACCTGCTTGTAAAGACTGGAACTGGAAGAAGTCAGCCAGTGTGGGGGGAGAGGGCCACCTCAGGGATGCAGATGCACAGCCGCCCCTCATCGGCCTCCCAGCCCATCTCCTCACACCCACGTGTGCATGCGCGTGCAGTGCATGTGTGTGAGTGTGTGCGCGCGTGTGTGTGTGCGCGTGCACGTGCATGCATGTGCGTGTGTCTTTGCAGCCCTCCCGCCAGCACTGGCCTGTGAGGTCCAGAACCATGGAGACCACAGGAGATATCTGGAGTCCTGCCTGGCTATTGCAACCTTGTTTGTCGCCTGACCTTCTGCAAGCTACCTTCCTTCCCTGGGCTTCATTTTCCCTCCCTGCTAAGCCCCCCTTCATCTTTACCTTGAAAACCTCTCTCTACCCCATCTCTGCAGTTCAGAGAACCCAGGCATCCAGCCACCCAACCCTGGCCCCAGCGCTGGGTAAACAGGAAGCCAGTGAGGGGAGAAAGGGTGTTCGGAAAGTCCCGGGCAGGGGGCAGGTGTGTGGGTCTACAGGGAGGGGTGGCCCTACCCCTAAGGTATGAAAGCCCCTGCCCCGGTCCTAGTTCTGAGTCTGGATGGGGACTCGGGGACTGCAGGGCCTGGGTGGGAGGCCCCGGGGGAGGGGCTGCCTCTTGCTGGCTGTGGCAGGAGCTACTTCTCTGGTGACCCTGTTGTTGGCAGTGCCTATCACTGTCCTGGCTGTGCTGGCCTTGGTGCCCCAGGATCAGGGACGCTGGGTGAGTGGCTGCACCAGGCAAGCATCTACCCGAGGGCTGCCTCTTGAGGACGCTCTCCCCAGAGGGAATGTTTCTGGTTTGTCTTTGCCCACTCTCCAGGCCATCCTAGCCTGAATTTGCAAGCCCCTTCTTGGTTGGCTTCTCTTCCAGATACCCGCTGCGATTTGTCTTTCTGCCTGCATACATAGGCTTTGTTCTTCCAGCAAGATGCATTCTAGGGAGAGCACTGCAGGCCCAGGCCTCAGGGCTGGGCTCTCCGGTGGGAGGGGTGGAGTTGCCGATAGCCGAATCTGACCTCTGGGCACTGTAACCCTACCTACCCATCCAGGTTGAGAAGATTATTGGCTTGGGAGCACAGGCTCAGAAAAGACTGGATGACAACAAACCGTCCTCTTGCGTCGTCTTGCCCTCACCCTCCAGTCTCTCAGACACTCCGGACCCCCGTCTGCATCCGCGGAGATCCCATGCTTCCAGGGATCTAGGCTCCACACCCCAGGGCCCTGTTGCACAGTTCTCACAGGAGGCATATGCGTGGGTGACCACCCTGTCTCCAGCTGTGGATTCTACACCAGATCCAGGGGTTCAACAGCTGCCAAAGCGGGAACCAGAAACTGACCTCAGCCCCGAGCTTCCTGCAGCCCACCTCATAGGTAAGCATCTGGTATTCCTGAAGAGTGCCAGCTATGCGCCCCCACAGTAAGCGAGAGTCCTTTGGCTCTGCTATGACACGCCTGGTACTTTCCCAACTCCTTCACCACCAACTTCTCCCTCGGTAGGGCGTCTCAGGAAACAGGTAAAAACCGGTTGGGATCTCACTTTAGTCCCCTCGGGTGATTGCACCGTTATTCCTGCCCCTCCCCGTTGAGTACCACAGGGGGTGAAGAAGATCCCGACCCTTCTCATCCTGCCCAAGTCCCAGACCTAGAGATCACGGCCCGAGAGCTCATGCGTGTCCCGTTCTGCAGGCGCCTGGATGAGCGGGCAAGGGCTCAGCTGGGAGGCGAGCCAAGAAGAAGCGTTTCTGAAGAGCGGCGCGCAGTTCTCCCCCACCCACGGGCTGGCGCTGCCGCAGGACGGCGTCTATTACCTCTACTGCCATGTCGGGTACCGAGGCAGGGCGCCCCCTGCCGGCCGAAGCCGCGCTCGCTCACTCACTCTGCGCAGCGCCCTATACCGCGCGGGGGGCGCCTACGGGCGGGGTTCCCCCGAGCTGCTGCTGGAGGGCGTGGAGACCGTGACCCCTGTCGTGGACCCCATCGGGTACGGGTCTTTATGGTACACAAGCGTGGGGTTCGGCGGCCTGGCGCAGCTCCGGAGCGGCGAGAGGGTCTACGTCAACATCAGTCACCCCGATATGGTGGACTATAGAAGAGGGAAGACCTTCTTCGGGGCGGTGATGGTGGGGTGACGGCCATCTGCATTCCTGCAGGATTGACTGACGGATGCGAATATGTGAATCGTGATGTCCAGAGAGTCGGGAAGCCCGGGACTCCCACAGTCCCGAGCGGAGGGGGCGTGGCGGGGGGGGAAATGTAGGACACGAATTTTGAAAATAAAGAATGTAAACTATGCTGGCTCGTGCCAGTGTCTTCGCGGAAATGCAGAGGTGGTTTTTGATTCTGGGGCGGGGGCAGGTGTGGATGACCCAGCTTTGAACTGTGGACACCTGTTGCACCCACGCCCTGGCTCTAAGGCCAGGGGTCCAAGAGGACCGAAGAAGGGACATTTAAACCCTGAGACTTCTCCCAGCATCCTGATTGACAGGATGCTGGCAGTTTAGGGAGGTTGGTTGTGGCTTGTTAGCAGCTGTGGGTTGAAGAAGAAATGAAAGGAAAGATATTAGGCTCAAGTGTTTTCCTAATTCCTTTCTCTCTATCCTTATTTCTTTGCTATCTAGTGTTAGGGAGTGAAACCAGGGGGAGAAAGGGTGGGAGAAAGAACCCACAAAGTAGCAAAGACCTGGTCTCCACAAGACACCCCTCCATCCCCACACACCTTTTCTCTTGGCGTCTGCCTCGCTGTGAGAACAGTCAACATGAGAAGGTAGGCAGGGTTGGTTCTCAGAAAAAAACTCCAAACTGTGGACCAAAGCTCTGTGGGGTGGTCATTAGTTCACTGCTGCTGGCTGCCTGACAGCTTGTATGTATGTATGTATGTACGTATGTATGTATGTATGTATGTATGCATGCATGCATGTATGATCTGTCTGTCTCTCTATAGGCAGGATCTCCTATATAGTTTTGGGTTACCTGGAACTCACTATATAGACCAGTCTGATCTCAAAACTCAGAGACCGGCCTGCCTCTTCCTCTCCAGGGCTGGGGCTGACGGCGAGCACCACGGTCTCGGACAGCTCTTCTTTAAGGGGCGTCGGTCAGCCGCAGCAAACTAATGAGGAAGGCAAAGGAGCAGAAAATGGTGGAGGAGGGAGAGGAGGGGGAAGACTCTCATCTGAGGAGGAAGCGTTTGCCCTGGGGTCCTTTCTAGAAATGGAATGTTCTCACCCTTGGTTCACACTTAAGGCACCCCTCCGCAAAGCTGGGCAAATGGGGGGCCCCTAAGATGAGTAACAGCCGTCCCCCCCACGCCATGGCTGGAGGAGGCGGAGGGGAACCCAGGCTCTATCTAGGTCACCCCAGTGGGTCACCCCCCATCCCCCACCCCTCCCCCAGCATACCATGTGGTTGGTTTTCCCCTCTCTGGTGCAGGAAGGCCCAACCAACAATGAACCCAATTTAGTGCTGTCACCCTCTGGGGGTTCCATTTTCAGTTCCATTTTCTTTCTTTTCTTTTCTTTTCTCTTCTCTTCTCTTCTCTTCTCTTCTTTCTTTCTTTCTTTCTTTCTTTCTTTCTTTCTTTCTTTCTTTCTCTCCCTTCTTATTCTTCTTCTCCTCTTTGTTCTTCAACTGGCCTTGAAACCCTCAACCATTTACCTGCTCCCACCTCCTAAGCGTTGGGATTAAAGGCACAGCTACACACCCACTCCCTATGTGCCTTTGACCTTCTGCACAAGAGCCTTCCAGTGGGGTGCGAGGGTAACCAACTTTGTCTAAACTCTAGACAGGCTTCTGAGTCTTCTATACCTAGTCATTGCCTTCCTTGTAAAATCTAGTTTTAGTGGAAAAACCCCATTAAGTCGGTTCAGCAAGCTCCCTCTCCTAGACCGGGTCATCCTCAGTCATCCCTTACAGCCCCTGAGGTGATGTCTGCTCACCTGGCCTGTCTTAACAGGCGTCTTGTCTGATCTGTTTAGACAGAGTCCCCCTACCCCTGATTTCTCTTTTCTCTTAGTCATTCGCCATCCCCCCCAACACCTACCCTGCTGGGGCTCTTAAGACCCACTTGCTCTCAATGATCACTCGACAACAAGTCTCTGCCCCGATAGCTAATTCTGAATAAAGTCGCCCTTACATGCTTCAGCAAGTACTATTGAATAACAACAATAATACATTATTATTATTATTATTATTATTATTATTATTATTATTATTATTGGTGTTGGGATCAAATCCAAAGCCCTACATGTGTGATTAAGTAATTAAAAAAAAAAACAAAGTATTTAAACAAGGTGTTTTTCTCTTTCCAATCCACCCACCTCAATACATTCATCATTTGTCTGAAACATTGGGAAACCAAAGCCAGCAATGGCTCCTTCTTTGTTGTGTTGTCGTGGGGTTTGAATTCAGGGCATCCCACACACTGAGCACCGCCTTGCCCCCCTCCACTCCACAGAGCAACGCTTTCAGCCCCCGTGTCTTTTTAAAAATATTCTGTTCATCTTCAGAGGTTTGGAAGAACAAAGGACTGGTGACCGGCAGGCAGAGCCAGCTGAGCCCAGCCTGCCAGGGAACAGGTTAGGTCTCAGCCCCATGGACCGTGCCCGCTCTGTCGTCTGTTCAGAGGGCAAGTTGTGTGGTACAGGGTGCGCAGTTAGACACCTGAAGCTCCCAGGCTCTGCCTTGGCCGTGATTAGGGTGCCTGAGAATGTAGCCCCTCCCTGGCTCCCTTTGGAGCCACAACTGCAGGAAGAACGGCAGTACTTTCCCAGCAGGTATTTGGAATTCCCAGAGTGGGAAATTCCCATGCCCTGGGGCAAAGGTAATTAGGGTTAGGCTCCAATTTCCGGGGAGAGGTAGGATTGCTGGCTGCCTTTTGTTTCACCGGGGTCTTGGGGGTCTTAACGACCCAGGGGTATAAAGACTGAGATCTGAACCCAGATACTTTAGGCCTCTGCAGAGAGATGGATGCAGCCTTCATCCCAAGACAGAAATCATTATTTCTTTTCCAAGCGATCTTTATTTCTCTCAATGACCCGTAGGGCGATTACAGTCACGGCTCCCGTGGGGAGCAGAGGTTCAGTGATGTGGCGACAGCCTGGTCACCAAATCAGCGTTATTAAGACAATTGGGTTAGATAAATATTTTGTTTTAAACATAAGCAAAACAGGAGGTGATGAGGCAGGGAGGCCAGGCGGGGATAGCTCAGCTCTGTTTTCACAGAAAACATGTCGGTCTGAATACAGCTCCCCACACTGGGTCCTCCAGGATGCCCGGCCTTCCAAATAAATACATTCATAAGCAAATAAATAAATAAATAATAAATAAATAATCATAAGTGCAATTATAAATAGAGGGGGCTGGCTCTGTGAGGAAAGCTGGGCCTTGTGCCTTAGGGAAGGATCTGGAAAGCCCTGAAGGTAGGAAGGCCTGAGATCTTCTCCAGCAGTGTTCTGAGACAGAGGCAACCTGACCCACTCTCCCTTTGCAGAACTCATGGATCGACATTTGAGGCTCCGGTGGATTCCGAAAGCCCAT
The DNA here is from genome assembly GCF_947179515.1 of Apodemus sylvaticus. Classification (NCBI taxonomy): domain Eukaryota; kingdom Metazoa; phylum Chordata; class Mammalia; order Rodentia; family Muridae; genus Apodemus; species Apodemus sylvaticus. Next base: position 3,463,491 of record NC_067490.1, read on the forward strand.
TTGAGTCCTTGCTGGTGGCGTGTGAGAAGCCCAGGCGACTGTCCCTGCATCTTGTGTTTCTGAGTGTCGTAGTTGTTGAAAGTTCTGAGTCCGGAGTTGGACCCCGAGGCCGTAATTCCCTTTCTAAGTTAGAAGGACATGGATTGGGGGTTCTGAGGAGTAGACAGTAAAGGGGTCAGAGTAAAGGGGTCAGAGTGGGGGCTGAGTAGAGAACAGGTGGATGACCGCTCGCTTCACAGAGCAATGACTCCAAAGTAGACCTGCCCGGACTCGGCAAAGTCTAAGTACTTGGGCAGGTTGACCTCAGCGCTGAGTTGATCCCCCTTCTCTAGCTGGAAGACGCCTCCCAGGTACATGGGCTCGTACCAGGGCTTGAGTTCAGCCCCGTCAGGGGTGTCCTTGACGCAGGGGCTCTTGATGGCCGAGAGGAGGTTGACTTTCTCCTGGTATGAGATAGCAAATCGGCTGACGGTGTGGGTGAGGAGCACGTAGTCAGGGCAGCCTTGTCCCTTGAAGAGAACCTGGGAGTAGACGAGGTACAGCCCGTCTGCTGGCACCACCAGCTGGTTGTCCTTGAGATCCATGCCGTTGGCCAGGAGGGCGTTAGCACGCTGGCTCAGCCACTGCAGCTGCTCCTCCGCTTTGTGGTTTGCTGAGGGAGGAAGAATTGAGTCAGTGTCACCCTGTGAGTTCACATCCTGAGCCTCAGCTTCTACCCACACTTCACTTCCGGTTCCTGCACCCTGTCTTTCCACATCCCATTGGCTATGAGGCCCCGGTTGCCTCCTAATGCCTTGCTTTTGAATCACTCACCTGCTGTCTCTAAGAGCTCTGTTCTCTCTCAGCCTGGCTCGATCCCCACCCCACCCCATTCCCCAAATCCTGCCCCTGCATCCCCAAGGTGCACGTGAAGAAATCTTACCTACGACGTGGGCTACGGGCTTGTCACTGGAATTTTGAGAAGATGATCCTGGAGGAGAAGAGACAAAGCAGGGGTGAGACCCTTAGGCTTCCCAGCCAGCGTCGATGCACTTCGACCGCTATTCCCTTTCCTCCCAAACCAAAGTTCTAAGTTCTCCCCCTGCCCCATCCCATGTCTGACTGCCCTTTCCCCACCTTAAATTAAGAGAGAGGCTTGGAAACACTTACTGAGTGTGAGGGTCTTGGCCATAGAGCTGATGAGAGGAAGGCCATTTGGAAACTTCTAGGAAGGAAAAGAAGGAGATTAGTAGACCGAGTCACCCCAAAGGAGGACCCTCCCCGCCGCTTTCCCCCCTTCCAGCTCCTCTTTGCCCCTGAATCTGGTGTTTTTCTTCTTCATTCATCCATGCATCCAACCCGCAGCATCTTTCTGCGGTGCCCTCTGCTTGATCTCCCATTATCTCCTCTTCATCTCCCTCCTTATCTCTCACGCCTCCCTCATCTCCATCTCAGATTTTATCTCTTGCTTCTCCCCTCTTCCCCTGGCCATGTCTTTCCAGATCTCTCCACGTGTATACACACTTATTCGTTCATTCATCCTTCTGTGCTTCCCCCGAAGGATGTTTAGTCAACCGGCTGTGTGGATCCGAGGTCCTGCCCCTGCCCCCTTCCCCACTCTCCTCCACATCACCGTGCTCATTAGCCACCCTCCTCCCTGGCACCCCGCCCTTCTTGCCCTCCTACCCTGCTTTGCCTGTGAGTGAGAATGAAGGCTGCCCAGGGACTCACCTCATCCCTGTGGGGACCGATCACCCCAAAGTTCAGCAGACAGAAGAGCGTGGTGGCCCCCGCCACGAGCAGGAACGAGAAGAGACTGAGACACAGACACCGCCTGGGGTTCTGGAGGCCCCCCATCTTTTTGGGGAGTGCCTCCTCTGCCAGTTCCACGTCGCGGATCATGCTTTCTGTGCTCATGGTGTCCTTTCCGGAGGGAGATGTGGCGCCTCGGGCCAGTGTGTGAGAGGGACAGAACCTGCCTGGCTGGTTGCTTGCTTTTCTGGGAGCTATTTCCAGGGAGTTTCTGTTCCCCCTCCTGGCTGGTCCCTTGGTGTCCTCGGTGAAGGAGCTTCTGCTGGCTGGCTGTGCAGACACTGCCTTTATAGCCCTTGGGGAAGAGGGCGGGGAAAAGCTCTCATTCAACCCGCGGAAAACTTCCTTGGTGGAGAAAACCATGATCTCATGTGGAGGAAGCGGTAGTGGCCCTACACCTCTGTCTCGGTTTCTTCTCCACCGCGGGGGCAGAGGTTTGGAAAGTTGGGGACACCCAGACATCAAGGAATCTCCTCCCCGTCCCCACCAGGATTCTGTGGCCATCTGGGGGCAAGTCAGGAACAACGTGTGTGTGTGTGTGTGTGTGTGTGTGTGTGTGTGTGGTGTATAGGACCCCTGAGAACTGAAACCCATTTCCTCTCTGCCCTCCAGTGCTAATCATTGTCTCTCTGCAGAGAGACCATACCTGTGTCTATTTCCCTTTTGATTTCTAAATGGGACATCCACAGGGAGGACTTAGCATCAGGGGTGCTTCTGAACGTGGGATGCATAGGGGGAGACAGGATATTGAGGAGGAAAAGCCCCCTGCTGAGTTCTTGGAGGAAGTGGCTGAGGCAGAGCTGCTGGAGAGTTAGAAGTGTGCATGGGCTTCGGGAGAGATGTGTGGGGGTAACAGGACCAGCATGGGGCAGCCCCGGAGGGAATGAACTCAGCCTGGGAATTCACGGACCCCACAAGCCTTCCCCTTTCATTCTGATCATGGGTTCAGGCTGCTGCTCTCAGTCCCCTCTCCCAAGTGAGTTTTCCACAAAGCCTCTGCCATCGTCCCACAGCTCTGCTTCCAGGGTTTCTTCCAACCCCTACGGCTCCCAGTCTTCCAAGGCCTCCCCTCCCTCACCCTCCCAGCCCTGGATGCTCTCTCTCCCACCCCCTGGCCACGGTTCCCCAGAACCCTCATCTCTCCCCAGCCTTGGGTGGCTCCCCCTAGCTTGCTTATCCTTTAGGTCTCCTCCAGGAACTAAGCTGCCTCACTCCCACAAATCCACCATGTCTCTGGGAGCTGCCCGCTCCTTCATGTCTTCTTGCTCTGCCCAGAACCCATGGTCCAACTGAGGCCTCTGTCTCCTGCTCCACTCCTTAAAGAAACCAGGAAGATTCTCCCCCAATCACAGACAGACACAAGCAGACAGAATTCCAGAGAAAAGAGGTTTATTGGGTTTCACGGATGGTGCAGGGTCTCTCGTGGATGTCTAACCAAGCAGCGGCTGGCTTTAGAGCCCTGTGCATCCTTCTGGAACCCTGGTTACCCACGTCCACTTCTCTCTCCGACTCTCTCTTAGATGAGTCCTGTCCGAGGTGAGACGCCTTTGCATCTGGGACCTGGCTGTCATCTGACAGCTTTCCATTTCTCCCTTCTTTCTATTCTCTATAAATAAATAATTTAACCTTTCTCTTCATAAATAGTCAACCTTCCCCTGTTCCCAGGCACCTCCCCCATGCCTGTCCCTCCTTCACGTCCAGGTCTCTGCCACACCTAGACCCACAAAAACACTGCTCTGTGCAGGAACTTCTAGGCAGGCTGGAGTCTTCCCCCAAGCATCTGGAGTGGCCCTGAGGGAGATGTGGTCCCCTGAAGTGCCCCAGACTCCTGTGAAAGCTCCGGGTTATTTTGGTGGGGAAGGCTGGAGACTGTTGGGGATGTGACCCTTGAAATTGTCAGGATGGAGGCCTGGAATCCAGTTCCTAGGTTTCTTTAGATTCTACAGAGCAAAGGCTCCAAAGAATACACTGCTGGGGCTGAAGTGTAGATGGGAGATGCCATCCGTGTGGGTGGACAGCTGGTCTCCCTTGCTGAGCAGAAACACAGCCCCCTGGTACATTGAGCGCACCCACGGGCCTTGTAGCCCCGGATACACGGACTTCTGTGCGCTGAGGAGAGGCACGTGGGAAGGGTATTGGGAGGAAAACAGCTGGACCTCGTGGGCCAGGTAGACGGGAGTAGGAACGGCCCTGGAGGAGCAACTTTCTCCAGAGAAAACCACCTGGGAGTACACAAAGTAGAGGCCACTGGTGGGGATCAGGAGGGAGTTGTTGTTCAAAGAGAAGCCGTGTCGGAGAAAGGCGCGGTCTGTGTTGGCTCTCCAGAGCAGTGAGTTCTGTTTGCTGGGGTACCCTGGGAAAAGGCACAGGGCATGGGGCGGGATCAGGGGCAGGATCTCCATCCCTGAGGGAGCAGGCACTGGACAACTGGAATGGTTGGTGGGATGGGAGTGGGGTGCCTGCCTTTAGGGGTAAGAAAAATTAGTGTGGGGAGATGAGAAGATGGCTTGGGCCCCTGGGCAGGTAGGAGGGAAGGCGGGGACTGGACCTCTGTGGGCAGGTGTTTACCAACAAGATGAGCAGCAGGCTTCAGGATGCCGTGGGTTAAATGCTTCTGCAGGGCTTGATGAGCTGTCCTGGGAGCGGAGACACGAACCCCAGACACCTAGGAGAGAAGAGAGTTGAGAGGGTTCTAGGACTCTGAGTTGGCTAGGCCACCCCAGCACCCCCAATCTCTTGCTGTCTCACCTGGGCCCCTAGAGGCAGGGCCAGCAGCAGCCCCAGGAGGAAGACAGGAGGGGCGCCAAGCACCCTCAAGAGGTGGAGATGTCTGAGTGGTGTCATGGGGAGAACCTGCAGAGAGAGAGAGAGAGAGAGAGAGAGTGTGTGTGTGTAGGGGAGGCGGGGCACAAGGCGGAAGACAGACCTTACCTTCTAGCTGAGACAGCCACTCTGAGAGACAGGGCGACAGATAGAAAAGGGGACAGGCAGGGGAACCCTGAAGCGAGCGGGGTTAAAGAGAGAAAGACAGGCTGGAAGAGGAAAACACCGCAGAATCAGACTATGGCTGACAGGGGCAGAAAGAGGGAGAGACTGATAACACCCGAGTCAGATGCCACAGGCGGGGACAGACCAAAAATCAAAGCCACAAATTAAGGCTGGGGATCCAGGCAGGCTGTACAGAAAAGGCTGTGACTCAAGAGAAGAGGCAGGATCCTGAGGGATGCCTGTTACCAGGGTAAGCCCGAGGAGACAGGGCAGGAGAGGCTCACCTGCTGTGCGGGGTCCTGGGCACTGGCGCTCGGTCCCTTTATAGAGGAAGCGGCAGTGTGGCAGGCAGCGGGCGGGTTCTAGGTCGGGACTGGGGCCTGGGGAAGCCCCCAGGGCTTAGAAGATGCTGCTGTTTCAGTCGAAGGCAGGAAAGGCTGGGGCCTAGGAGAGAACCGCAGGCTCAGGCCTCAGACTACTGCGTTCTGGGAAAGGGAGTCGGGTCCGGGGAACTGTGGGCTGCAGGGACTAGCAGGGAGCAGGGTCAGGCCGAGGAGTTCCAGGGAACGGACTGGCACTTCGTGGAGAATGAGGGGCACAGCTGGGCTGTGACTGGAAGCCTGGTTCCCTGAAGAGCGATGGTTTATGACACTCTGCACCCTTGACTGCTCACAGGCTCCTTCACCCGGTCACGTCTGGAGGGCTCTGAAGCCACATGTGGTTAGTGGCACCTTTTTTTTTTGTTTTCCGGGTTCGAACCCAGGCCTATGTATGCTTGACAAGCCTTCTGCCATTGATCTATACCCTTCAGGTCCATTTCCTCTCTTGTCTTTGGGGGTTCAAGTCACAGCTGTTCCAGTATACCTGTATTTTCTGGTCATCTGTCAGTTTCATGTCAACAAGTTCCATTACAGTGTCCTCTCCCCGAATCTGGGGCATCCTGGCGTGTGACAATCTTAACTGTGTCCCCTTACTCTCTGGAGAAGCAGTTCTCAACCTGTGGGCGAGGCCCCTTTGGCAAACCTCTATTTAAACAAATATTTACATTATGATTCACAACAGCAGTAAAATTACAGTTATGAAATAGCAACGAAAATAATTGTATGGTTGGGGGTCACCCCAACATGAGGGTCATGGAGTTAGGAAGGTTGAGAACCACTGTCCTAGAATGGTTCAAGTCTGGAAGATGATTGGGGGGTATTCTCTTAGAACCCCAAGACACTCATGTATAGTAAGGTCTCAGCCTGTCCCTGCAGCCCCTGCAGATCAGATCTACATAATCCCAAATGCGCACCCCAGGCTTCCAAAGCTCTCTGTAGAGGGAGCTTCAGAATTCTACACAGGTAAAGACAGTTAGAGGGCTTGTTCAGAAGCGGCGTCTGAGGAGCGCTTCTCTGTTGGAAGGGCCTGGGACACAGCTCAGGCGGCTGCTTGCAGGCATGTGTGAGCCCCTGGCTCCGTTCCTACATACCCAGCAGCCACACTGATGGGCACTGGCTGTTCTTCCAGAGGACCAGTGTTAGTTCCCAGCACCCCATGTTGTTTTATTGCATCTGTACCTGCAGTTCTGGGGGATGTGACGTCCTTTTCTGGCCTTTGCAGGCACTACACTCAAGTGGTGCTGAGACATACACGCAGGCAAAAATCCTATACACACAACAGAACATCTTTTTAAAGATTTATTTATTTAGTTTACATATGTGAGTACACTGTAGCTATACAGATGGTTGTGAGCCAACCATGTGGTTGCTGGGATTTGAATTTAGGACTTTTGGAAGAACAGTCAGTGCTCTTAACCACTGAGCCATCTCCCCAGCCCTGAGACTCCTTTTCAGGTGACTCTAGACTGTCTTAGTGGACAGCCAACGTCAACAAAATACTGCTGATGGCCATTAGATTTGTTTCTAATTTCTGTCTGAAAATCACTAAGCAGGAAGCTCCTGTGCAGAACCAGATTTCTCTCAGCTGGTAAGATACAGCTTTCAAAAAGCAAGGTTTGGCCGGGCGGTGGTGGCACACACCTGTAATCCCAGCACTCTGGGAGGCAGAGGCAGGCAGATTTCTGAATTCAAGACCAGCCTGGTCTACAGAGTGAATTCCAGAACAGCCAGGCCTATACAGAGAAACCCTGTCTCAAAAAAACCAAATCCAACAAAACAAAACAAGCAACAATAACAACAACAAAAACAACTCAAAAGGCAAAGTTTTTGAAGGTGATTTATTATTTATATTTTGGTCTTTTTTTTTTTTTTTTCTTGAGACAGGGTTTCTCTGTGTAGCCCTGACTGTCCTGGAACTCATTCTGTAGACCAGGCTAGCCTCGAACTCAGGAATCTGCCTGCCTCTGCCTCTGCCTCTGCCCCCAAGTGCTGGAATTAAAGGCATGCACCACCACTGCCCAGCTTGGTCATATTTTTTTAAGATTGAGACAGATGACAACAGCTGGCCACCTCAGATGTCACTGAGGCTGCCACATGGCTGTCAATATTGTAGTAGGCTGCAGCTGGTGATAGTGGTGGTCAGGCTGGCTGCTGGGCACATTACTGTTCTCGGGTCCAAACAACTGAGAGGGAAGGGAAGCTGGCCCTGTGTTCTCGCTTCTCATGATGTCTGATTAGCAGTCCTTCCTCCTCAGGACGCCACAGGACCCTGGAACATGAGGCCTCTGACTAGAAATTTTTGTTAGGACCAGTTCTGACACCAAAGGTGGGGGGAAGGGCAACACTTCGATGTCATGGAAAAAAGAGGATTCTAGTCTCAACGACCCAGGTTGGTAAAGAGGAATTCCAGTTTCGATGGCTTGCCTTGGGGGAAGATGTGGGCAGGATAGAGGCTAGAGAGGCACAGAAGTGCTTCTTCTTACGTCTTATACTGTCACTCATTCCGAAGTGTCCAGCATACTCAGGCCCCTCCTTTGGTGACAGTGCTGTGAGCTCTGTAGTTCTCATCCAGTCTCTTCCTCCACATCCCATAAACACTATGTGCACCTGGAACAAGGAATGGGGAGACAGCTCTGAGAGATGGATCCCTGACTTCAGGGATCTCAAGTTTAGTGGAGTATGGTCAAGTTTCATGGCCTTGGCAAGGCAGCCAACAGGAAATCCATGGAACCTGGGGGACATTTCTAATGGAGATAAGAAAGGTAGGGAGGGACAGTATGTACGGTCTGCCTGAGAGTGCCCTCCTGGTCTGCGGTGTGCATGGGTGTACATAGAGGATAAGCAGAGAAAGACTGTGGTAAACAGAGAACACACCCTGCAGGGTTTTGTTGTTTGTTTGTTTTCTTTCAAGACAGCTGTTCTTTGTGTAACAGCTGTCTGTCCTGGAACTTGATTTGTAGACCAGGCTGGCCCTGAACTCACCTAAAAGGTTTAAAATCTCATTCTAATACGATAGAGAGTCACCAACAAATTTACATAAAGGTAATGTTATAAAGTGGAGTCTGGAGGAAGGTGAAGAATGGACGAAGGTCTGGAGGTCACCATGTTGACCAGTGAAGACCATTTTACAATGACCCAGCAAGAGCCCATGACCAGAGCCTGCATCCTGGGGAGAGTGGGGTGGAGAAAGTGTTTCAAGGCAGAGCCTACAGCGTTGGTGGCTGCCCAGATGCAATGGAGGAAGAAAGCGCATCAACGCCTCTTTCAGGGCTTAGGGATGTGGTTCAGTTGGTACAGTGCCTGCCTAGCGAGCAGAAAGTCTGGGGTTCTATCCCTGGCACCAGGTAAGCTAGGTGTGGACGCATGCTGTAACCCTAACACTGGGGAAGTAAAGTCAGAAAGCTCAGAGGAGTTTAATTCAAGGTCCTCTTTAGCTGCAGGGATTACACAAAACATTTTGTCAAAACAAACAAACAGACAGTAAAGTCCTGTAATTTCTTGTCTAAATCTTGTCTTAGTTCTTTTGGTCTTTGGTAGAACTGGCCAGGGGACCCATGGCCTGAGCAGGCTTGGCAGGCTCTCCTCCAATGAGCCCCGTTCTCTCAGACATAATTTTAATTGTCATTGTGTCATCTTTGGCTCCTTTTCTGTGTTCCTCTTTCTCTGGGAATCTTTATGCTTCCTGTTGTTTCTGCCTCTTAACTGGTAGCTGATGGGCTGAGACTATGCTGGCTGAGCTGTATTAAAATGAAAAATAAAAGAGAGAGGGGGAGAGAGAGAGAGAAAGAGAGAGGGAGAGGGAGGGAGAGAGAATGAATTAGATATTAGATTTGGGTCAGAGCAGAGGAAAGGGGAGGGGGCCTGGAGCCTGAGGAGATGATGGAGACAGAGGAAGGAAGGGCAGACTCAGCTAAGCTGTGTCACGGGAGCTGGCAGCGTGCTGGAGGATGTGCCTTGCCATGAGCCAATTTTGGTTTCAATCTCAGTTTTAGAGGTTGTGTGAAATTCGGTTTCTTTCTTGGGGAGGCCAACAGCTGTCTGGGACTTTCCCCGGGTGGGAGGGCTGATGACTGGGAGTCTTGTGCAGTGTCTATACCACTCTCAGAGAGGGCCCACAGAAATCTCCGGGGCCTGCAAACTAGGCTGAAGTGACAGTAGTCACAGACTGTGAGCTTCTGTTTTTTTAGCTTCAGACTTTACCCAAGTTTAACCTTCACCCAAATCACAATGCAAACTCAATCTCAAATCTACCCCTCAAAGGGGTAGACTCTCAAATAAAGTCCTTCCTGTGAAACAGCTTACCATCGCTGGTGTTATTCAGCTACTGACCCTAAACAAAGCATGATACTAGGTGGAAACTCCTACCCGAGCCAGAAACTACAGCTGGACATTGTTCTACCTCACTTTGCCCTCCAACAGCCTTTAATCCGTGTTTACTGAGTACCAACCAGGAAGTTTGTTCAAGGGGGTAAGCATACTGAGGCACAAAGTCGAGGCAAAGAACCTTTACTCTTAGGGATCATGTTCCAGCAAGGCCAGATATAGGAAAGGCACACCAAAGGGCTGGGATGTGTCTTAGAGGTAGGGCACTTGCCTAGCTTGAGTGAGGCTCCGGGGCCATCCCCAGCAAGGCCATAAAATAAAATGAATCTGTAAAACAGGGAAAACAAGGCAGGATGGTGTGGACAGTGGAAGAGAATACTCTTAGATACACTAGTCAGGAGAGAATATTCTTTTTTTTTTTTTTTTTTTTTTTTAATTCTAGACAGGGTTTCTCTCCATAGTCCTGGCTGTCCTGGAACTCACTCTGTAGACCAGGCTGGCCTTGAAATCAGAAATCCACCTGCCTCTGCCTCCCTGAGTGCTGGGATTACAAGCATGTGCCACCACTGCCCGGCAGGAGAGAATATTCTTGGATACAGTAGTCAGTGATGTCACTCTCAGCATGGGTATCATTGAAGAGAAGGCCCAGGTGACAGGTAGGAAGGAGGGAGGAAGCCAGGGATACTGATGGACAGTAAGAAACTCAATTGACCATATCAAAGTATCTCCATTTTATTCAGCTGTCATCTTTTAGAAGATACAAAGTATTTTCATTTTATTCAACTGTGATCTTTTAGAAGATACAAAGTATCTCCATTTTATTCAACTGTGATCTTTTGGAAGATACTAAGTATCTCTGTTTCATTCAACTGTGATCTTTTGGATTCAAGAGGGATCTTTTGGAAGGTGTCAGAGTGTGTGTGATAGAACAGGGGCGGTGGAGGAGGGATGGTGGTAACTGGGAGGCAGGTGGATCTCCGTGAGTCTAAAGCCAGCCTGGTCTACACTGTGGCTACCTGGTCTATGCTGACTTGAAGGAGAGCAAGAGGAGAAACAGGGGTCTGGGTGACGAGGCTGGATGGGAACTGAGGCAGGATCCTTAGGCGTGCTGCTATGGGTGTGTGAGGTCTAAATCCACCCTCAAGAGTTAAGTGAGCCAGGCAGTGGTGGCGCAGGCCTGTAATCCCAGCACTTGGGAGGCAGAGGCAGGCAGATTTCTGAGTTTGAGGCCAGCCTGGTCTACAGAGTAAGTTCTAGGACAGCCAGGGCTACACAGAGAAACCCTGTCTCGAAAAACAAAAAACAAAACAAACAAAAAGTTGTTAAGTGTGGAGCCATTCAGTTTCATGGGCAAGATGGGGTTAGAGGAAAACAAAGAGCTGCCAGTGTAATGGTGGCCTGGAATGTAAAAGCCATGGGCCAAGGGCCTGCCAGTGTCCCACACCTCCCCACAATAAATGCTGGGTGTTTGATAGAATGCATAGTCGTTTGTGGATTCCAAAAGCGAGCCTGTCAGGTTGTCCTTCTCCTCCGTCCTCACTGGTTCACTACCCAGTGAGGACTCTTCTGTGGGTCTGGTTCACAGAATCCTATTGCTGTGGAATATCTGTGCACATCTGCCCTGTTCCATCTTTGAAGACATTTTCTTCAGGCACCAGAGGCTTGGTGTTTCTCCTACCAATGCCTATGCTCTCTGGAGGAGGCTGCTCTTCCCTTGACACCAGCATTAGGGAGAAGTGACCGAGGAGGGTGGACACACTGCCAGCAGGATTCTCTTCTTTAGAGGCTCCTGGCTCTGCAGGGACCGGACTCTTCCTGTCTTCACAGCTGTTTCTCCATCAACATCTGCACTGTGCTCATAACAACTTAGATATCTGGTTCAGTTTCTCTTCATCTTTCATCACCTGGCACCATCTTCAAAACCACACAGAGTCCATATATCTGTCCTCGGCTCTGGGGAAAGTTCTCCAGGTTTAACCTGGCCAGCTTCAACCTCTCTCATCAGCCACCCTGGAAAAGGCCACACCTCCCACCTTGGCTTCCCCTGGAAGCAAGGCTGCCATTCAAGAGCTTGAACCCTGGGAGCTGGTTCAGTGGCTCACTGGTTAGGACTGTGTACTGCTCCTGTAGCGGTCAGGAGGAGTTCAGCTTCCAATACCCATGCCAGGTGCCTCACAACTGCTTGTAACTCCAGCCCCAAGGGCTCTGATCCTCTTGTGGGCTCTGTGGGGACACCACACTACACAAAACTCTCACACACATAAGTTACTGAGAAAATACTTCTTTTTTAAAGACTGATCTCTGAGTTCTCAGACATCACCTGTTCCTTCTATTCTCTCTTCTCCACTGAATTAATTATTCACCTTGACTCAAATCTTTTTTTTTCATCAAAAAATTTACATTTTTAAATTTATTTTGTTTATGTAGGGGTGAGTATGTGTTGAGGTCAACACAACCACATGCATGTGTTGAGGTCAGAGAACAACTTACCGGAGTCGTTTCACTTTCTCTTTCTACCTTGTGGGTCCAAGGGCCAATTTCAGGTCATTGGTGCCAGGTATGGTGGTGTACGACTTTAATTCCAGACCTGGGGAGGCAGAGGCAGGTGGATTTCTATGAGTTTGAGAGAAACCTGGCCTACACAGGAAGCCCAGACTGGACATAGACAAGGCTATATAGTAAGACCTATGTCAATTTATTTATTTTTTTTCAAGATAGGGTTTCTCTGTGTGACCCTGACTGTTCTGGAATTCACTTTATAGACCAGGCTGGCCTCAAACTTAGCGATCCACCTGCCTCTGCCTCCTAAGTGCTGAGATTAAGTGCATGCTCCACTACATCCTGGCTGAAAAAAAATTTTTTTCCCCTAAATTCAGGCAAGCGCCTTTACCTGAATTCTTTCTTGATGTTTATTTTTTGGGGATGTGGGACTTGAGACCATCCAATAGTATAGGCTGGCCTTGAACTCAATATGTAGCTGAAGTTGACTTTGAACCCCCCCAGTCCTTTTGCCTTCGATTCTAAAGGCTGGGACTGCAGACATAACTACCACACCAGGCTTCTTTGGATTTTAAAAAATCTTGTGTGCGCGTTCACATATGTGTCTGGAGGTCAGTGGGCAACCTCGGTGGGCTTGTGTTAAGTTCTTCCTTGTTGTAGGCAGGTTCACTTTTTGTGGCTCCCCACACCAGGCTAGCCTAGGCTAGCCCACAAGTGTGGGGGTGTGGTGGGGTGGGGGGTGGTGGTGGTGGAGTTTGTCCCTCCTCACGGTCTATCTCAAGGTAGGAATGCTGGGATTGCAGTCCAAGTCCCCATGCTTATGCGGCAGGTAGACCACCCCAGCCACCCCAGCCCCTAGCCCCCAGCCCAGACACTTCTCAGCCTAGCCAACCCCCCAGCAATTCTTGCTGGCTCTGTTTACCACAAACGGACAGGTCTAACAATTACAGTTACACTCTCAGTTTTGAATCTCTTTCCCACCAAAAAGACCTTGAAGATCTCAGTTTGAGGAAATGAAAGGCGTTTCCTGGGTTTTCCTCCTGAGCTGCGGAATCGGTCACGAGGGGCTGCTGGTGGGCTGGCAGGCTGCTCGCCCGGGTTTCAGTCTCTGAGGGATTCTCCAAAGTTCTCCACACACATCTCACCCTTGACCCCTCCCACCCCCCACAGAGCTCCAGCCCCCCCCCCCCCCCAAGATGGCTTCCCTCCCGGCCTCCTTCCTTGCCCTTCTGTTACTAAAGCTTCCTCTTTACTCCGGTCTTGGAAGTACCTTTTCTTTTCAAGATTGATCCTTCAATCTGTAATCCTCTCCCCTCTGCCCCATCCCCGTCCTTACATTTCCAGGGTCTTTTCCGTCTTAAGTATACTTCCTTTGTTTAACGGACAGACGTATTCGGTGTCATTTCTTGAAGATAAGTTTTAAATTCCCTCCCTGGAATCTTTCTCCCTCTCGCATTCCCTTTGTGCGGTGTTTCAGAGTACTAGGCCCTCGACTAACAGGAACTGGTAAGATTTCCCCATCATCAAGACTCGTGGGTAGAGATGATGCCTGTCTTGTCTCCTCCGCTGTTCTTTGTACCCACCGCCCCTCATCTCACCGCCCACTCATTCCTCAATGTGAAAAGCAACTCTCCCTTCTAATAAAACGAAATCGTCTCTCTTTAAATTCTTAATTGTCTAGTTTGTGAACCTACGAAGTCCTTTCAATTCTCAACTAGCAGATCTCTTTGAGGCCTAAACCATGGCCACCCTATCCCGACAAGACTTGCGTGCCTCTAATTCTCTGGCTGACCCCACCCCCACCCCAGCCTCTCCCGTTCTACTTCTCTGGCTGCTTTACCTCTAGGGAGAAGAAATGATGCCCAAGCGCTTAAGTTCCACACCCGATTGCTGGAAGTTTCCCCCGAGGGTCATGGCTACTCTGAGCTGAGCCCTGCAGTACCTTCGGCAGGTTGCTTCCAGTCTCTGTAGACTGGGCTTGTGTGTTTTCTGTCTCTTGCCCAGAGCTCCTCATGTTAACGCACTGCACAGCAGTATCTTGTTTGGATCCACGGAACTCTCTGAAATGGAACCCCTTGTCTTTCCCCTCAGCCACGCGGACCTTCCTGCCTTAGGCCTCCGCCATCCATCCAACCCTTTAGGCAGTTGAAACGCGTGTCGATCTAAGAGTCTCCCAAGTCCTACCAACAACCACTAGTCACATCTTCATGTCCCTTCTGACGGAGTTTATAGAATATTGTAGCTGCCGTCTTGGTGGGTGTGCATGTGCAGGGATGTATGCTCATGTGTGCACTGTGCACGTGTGTGTAGAAGCCAGAGTACAATCGAGGTTCTTTCTCAGGAGCCCAACTACCCACCCATGAGACAGGGTCTCTCTGTGTAGCCCTTGCTATCCTGGAACTCGCTTTGTAGACCAGGCTGGCCTAGAACTCAGAGATCCAACTGCCTTTGCTTCAGAGTGCTGGGATTAAAGGCATGTGCCACCAAGACCAGCCCCATCCACCTTTTAAAAGTTTAATTACATCTTTGTTTATGTTTGTTTGTTTGTTTTTACCTGAGACAAGGTCTCTCTATGTAGTCTTGGCTGTCCTGGAACTCGCTCTGTAGTGCCACCACTTTCTGGCTAAAAAAGTTCAATAGTTTAATTACACTTTTATTTGTGGTGTGCATGAGTGCCACAGGGCACTGTGGAGGGCAGAGGACAGTTTGTAGGAATCAGTTCTCTTCCTCCACTATGTGGGGAACTCAGGTTTTCAGGCTTGGTGGCCTTCCTCTGCCCAGTCCGCCCTCCCTTTCTTTTTAAGATTTATTCATTTATTTATTTATTTATTGTACGTGAGTACACTGTAGCTGTCTCCAGACACACCAGAAGAGGGCGTCAGATCCCATCACAGATGGTTGTGAACCACCATGTGGTTGCTGGGAACTGAACTCAGGACCTCTGGAAGAACAGTCAGTGCTCTTAACCTCTGAGCCATGTCTCTAGCCCTTTCTTTCTTTCTTTTTTTTTTTCCCTTATTTTTCTTTTTGGGATAGGGTCTCTCACTGGGCACTGGGACCTGGGGCTTCTTGACTATGTTAAGTTGGCTGGCCTGTTAGCTCCCCTCCCCGCCCCGCCACGTGCCAGGACTGCAGACATGCAGAAGCAGGCTGACTTTTTATGTGGGTACTGAGGATCCAACTCGGAGTTTTATGTTGGCAAGGCCAGTATTTATGGATGGAGCTATGTCCCCACACCTGTTCCCCTCCCGGCTTGAAAACCACCGCAGTTGTGGCACTTAAGTAGGAAGTGTTGGGGTTCGAGGAGTTTAATGTTCCTTTCTCTACCTTTGAGTTGCGTGGCTACTCAGGGTACAGTTGTATAAGGGAGTGGTGGTCCACACCCACGTTCTGGAGAGACGTTGACAGTGTAAGCGCGGAAGGGCATGACCCCTTCTCTCACCTCTCATAAAGGCTGTAGCTCACACTGTTACAAAGACAAGTTAACAGGCTGGAGAGATGGCTCAGACTACTCGGGTAAGAGCACTGACTGCTCTGCCAGAGGTCCTGAGTTCAAATCTCACCAACCACATGGTGGCTCACAGCCATCTGTAATGGGATCTGATGCCCTCTCCTAGTATGTGTCTGAAGACAGCTACAGTGTACTCATATAAATAAAAAATAAATATATCTTAAAGAAAACAAAGACAAGTTAACAAAACCTATGTAAACTTTTTTTTTTTTTTTGCAATAGGAGTCTTCATGTCAGAGCCTACTTGGGTGTAAGTTTTTATGTTTAGACTTGACATATATGGAACAGCTGTGCAGAAATGTGGCTGGACAGAGGTTGTCCCCTAATAGATAGTCAGGGAACTCAGCTAGGCCTATCCATTGGCAAGACCTTTCTCCCGAGGCCTCTGCAAGTTTATGACCTACCATCAGACAACAGGGTTCAAAAAATTCATTTAAGGACTAAGGACAGTTTTTACATGGGAGACAGATGCTTCTGGGTCTCTTCAGATAGTTCCAAACTCTTGGTGGGCTGCTGTGCCCTGCCTCGGAATCCCCAGCAAGATCACAGTGATCGGAAAGGCTGGGCTCCTGCGGCAGAGTCGGTCTGGGCCCTGCAGGGCCCTCCCGTTCTTGGTCCTCACAGGGGCCCCAGGTCGCCAATTCCCCATCCCAGCCTTTCCTAGCGCAGGCTCTCACACACCTGCGGGCGGAGTCTCTGCCTGGAGCTGTCCCGTGTGTACCAGTCCCGTCCAGCTCACACCAGCTCACGCTGATTTGTGGCTTCTCAGCTTCAGCCCAGGCTCTTTGGCCAGTCTCCACCCAGGGCTCTCAGGGAGTTTTCACTGTCCCTGGCCTCTGGGGAGCCTCCCGCCTGGATCCCATGGGCTTTACCGTGAAGGCTTCATGCCTTCAGTCACTGGGCTATGGGTGTGTTCCCCGAAGCAGTTTGAATCCTTTGGTTCCGTGATGCTCAACTGACCAGTGCTAAACAAAGCCCAGATCCCTGTCCTAATTTAACCGGAACCCACCCCCACTCCAGTCCCCAGAAAGATGTCCAGTCTCTAGTTTATTTCCTAACTTTGTTTCTCAAATTGAGCCCCAAGCACCCCACCCCAGAGATCCAACTCCTGGGCCTAGCTTGAAGGAAGGGACAAATTTCCGCAGCAACTACTGTTCCTCAGTAGGCGGCAGGCATTGAGTCAACTCTTGGGGATCCCTGAGTTCCCTCCCTACCCCCACCATGGCGGACAGGATGCCTGCTGCCTGGTACCAGGGGGTCAGAGGAAGCCGGGGCCTCTGGGACTCAGTATTTTTATCAGGCTAGGAAATGAGAGATGCAGAAGCGGAAACCGTGTGGTCAGAGAAAGTGAGCAGCCTTTATCTCAGGGGAACCCCCACCAGGCCTGGGGGACAGACACTGGAGAGGGACAGGGAGGGAGGCTGGGGTGGGGGAGGCAGGGAATCACAGCTCATCTTACTCTGGCTTCGAGTAATTCGTGTGGAAGAGGAAACCCGAGTGCTCCAGAATGAAGAATCTGGGAGCGGTGGGTGTGGCTGCCCCCCTGGACCCCGGCTCAGGGTCTCGCCTCCAGCACGGGCTCTCTTTGCACACCACTTCCGAGATCCCCAGGCTGTGAGAGGAACCGGATGCCTGGGCTGCTTACAGTTCCAGGTCTCTTCTCCGAATCTCGGCAGCTTCCTCTCACAGAGCTGACCCTCCCTCCCACCGCTCTTCATCTGCCTAGTCTTGGGGGTCAGGGGGCTTGGGCCTCTTCCTAGCCTCCAGATGATTCATTCCTCTGAGGGTCTCAGGTCCCCACCCCCCATCCTGTGCAATGCAGGGGACCCCTAGAGTAGGCCTGGGCTGTAGCCTCGACAATTACCTTTTGGAACAAATACACAGCTATACACAGCGCACACCAGCAGGGTTCTTTTCTGTGTTGCCTCAACTATTGAAGAAAAACCTGAGGACCGGGTTGTGACCCTCCCAGGTGCCGGCAGTGGGATTCGCAGTTTCTCAGAGAGCTCCTGAATTTGAAAAGTGGATACTCTACTCCATCTTCCCAATCTCAGACCTTCTCTCTCTCCAACCCCTAAGACCTCAACCACTGGTTCAGGCCAGGCCTGGACTGCCCAGAGCTGAAGTCCAGGTTTCGGGTGTGGCAGGCAAACAGTAGATACCGGGATTGGAGCCCCAGCGAGGATGAGCCAAGACTTAGAAGCCCGGATCAGCTCGGGTGTGGATCTCTAGTTGCCCAAGAACAGATAACCCAGGTTACATAATCTGGCCCTTTCCAGCCTCCTTCCTGCTTCTAATTTTAGCAATTGAAATTCCCTCCCCCACAGGGCTCTTCCTCCATCCCCTCTGGTTCTATCCTCTATCCTCCCAGGTCCTCGTGGTCCCCAAGCCCTGCTGCCCCCAACCCAGATCATTCAGTGACTCAGCAGAGGGAAAGCCCTGGGCTGGGTAGGGGTGAGGATGTGGTTGCTTCTGGTTGGGGATGTGGGGGGTTGTTCCTTTTTCTGTCTCTTGTTCACATTTTTCAACTGCAACCTTGTCAGGACCCCAGTGGGGGTTGGGGGTTGGGGGCTGGGGTGGGGAGCCCAGAGGGTCTGAAAGATGAACGGGGCTTCTGAGGGAGGGCAGGCAGGGGCTTCTTTCTGGTCGCCATTGAGAGGGCGCTGTGACCGTGCTACAGGTGTGTGGGAGCTGTGGGTTTCAACAATTGGGCGGGAAAGGAGATGTCATGGGTGATGAAAACCATAGCAATGGAAAAAACAGAGGAGACTCTGGAGTGAGGTGTGGAACCAAGTCTTATTAGGAAATGGCAGTCCAGAGCAGTGGTAGGGCCTCCCCCACCCCACCCCCGCACCCATTACGTTAGCCGGCCCATATCCTCTGCGGCAGCTGCCTCTTCGTGTCCATCCCCATCCATGACCTTGCTTCCTTTCACCTATCCTTGAGGCTACATCCCCACGGGTTCTGGTTCATTCCCTAGGGTCACTTGAGGGCTTCTGCGTGGCGGTTCAGGGCCTGAGAAAGGGCGGTCACAGCTCCCATCACACGGCCCAGCTCCCAGGTCTCAATCTGGCTTCGGAATCGCTGCAGGAAGCGGTCAGGGTGCCATCGGACTTGCTGGACTCTCAAGTACCTCTTCAGAGCCCCCTGTTCCTCCAGAGGGGGGCCCCTGGCTACCAAGGCTGCAGCCATGGCCTCTGGGTCCCCTCCACCAGGGCAGGGCCAGGGCACATCGCCAAAGCGCCAGAGGCTGCCCCTCCCTGCCCCTCGTGGGTGCTCTGCCCTGGGCCCGGCCCTGGGAGGCTCTGGCCCTTTGTCCCGTTGAGCCTCTTGAGCCCGCCTGTGTCGGCTCTCGCACAGTTCCTTCTCCTTGGCCAGGGCTCGCTCTCGGAAAAGCCGCTGTTCCTCCTCTTGCTGTCGCCAGCTGTGACTGGAGCCCTCTGCCCTTGGGGGTCGGCAGGATCCCTGTGCCTCCAGCTGCTGCCGCTGCTTCTGGGCATGCTCCCGAGCCAGGCGCTCTGACCAGGCTGAGAAGGACTCGGGCTCCTGCGTGTCCCGGGAGGCATCATCTGTTTGGGAGGTGGGGTGAGGTTGTTGGAGAGAGGCTATGATTAGAAGACTTAGCAGAGGGAAAGAGAGAAAGGGAGAGAGATCAAGAGGCCACACGCAGAGGGCCTGGGGTAGAGGACACAGGGCCGGCCGGCCGCTGCGGGAGGGCAGCTGGGGGGTGTCAATGGCTCCTCACCTTCAAACCTCCCGAGGACCTCCTGCCACTCGTCCTCCAGCTCGCCTTGTAGCTTCTGCCGCCATTCCCGCTCCTTGGAAACCTCCTCATCCTCTTCCTCGTCGGCAGAATCCCAGGGGGGTCCCCAGCCCAGAATCTGCCCAGGAGTCTCCCCATCCTTATTCTTTATCCCCATGGCAGAGGGGCAGCGGCTCAGCAGCGGCAGGAAGAAGTCCGTGTAAGCTAGGGGCAGAGACAGCAGAGTCTTGTCAGCTGGGGCTCCGCGGGTGCCATCTTGGATTCTCCTGGGTGTGAGTAGGAATCCGACCTCCACTAACAATCACACGAGGCAGAAGTGTGGAGTTTAGAACGCTCTGACTTGTTCCCCACAGACAATCTCAGTTTTCTCCAAGTGTCACCACAGCAGATGACCGTTTTTGGACCCTGGCTCCTGCCACCTAGGATCACTTCAAATTCTTTTGACTATTTTTTTTTTCAAGATTTACTTTATTTATACGAGTATACTGTAGCTGTCTTCAAACACACCAGAAGATCCCATTACAGATGGTGGTGAGCCACCATGTGATTGGTGGGAATTGAACTCAGGACCTCTGGAAGGGCAGTCAGTGCTCTTAACTGCTGAGCTAGCTCTCCCGCTTTTGACTATTTTTATTTCTTTTGTTTGAAGCTATTATCACTATATATATATATTACAAACTATAGTTCTCATCTAAAACTACATATTTATTAGGATTACCACATTAGGCATGGTGGTGCACACCTTTACTCCCAGTGCTCAGGAGGCAGAAGCAGTTGGAACTCTGGGAGTTCAAAGCCAGCTTGGTCTACAGAATGAGTTGTAGGTCAGTCAGGGCTACATGACTGAATGTCTCAAAAAGTCCAAATAAGATAAAATAATAATAATAAAGAATATCAAAACACTGTGTTTTGTATCACTACACACAAACACAGAAATACATTTACTATTTTTTTACAGTATTGTTTTTTTTTCAATTTATTGATATATTTATTCACATTTCAAATGATTTCCCCTTTTTTGGACCCCCACTCCCCGAAAGTCCCATCAGTCCCCTTCCCTCCCCCTACATTTACTATTTCTACCCAATAAATCTGAGTAAAATAAAAGTCCTCGGCAGATTTTTGCAGCCTCTGTGTGTGTGTGTGTGTGTGTGTGTGTGTGTGGCAGAGATGCACACGGGCACTGGGAGTGCAGAGCAAACGCCTAAGTGACGGTGGCCAAGGGCAGGGAAGGACCAGACATCTCGGGTGCCTGTTTCTGAGCCTTTGCAGCAGGTAGACTGTGAGGGGAGCCAGATGCCATCTAGTTTGCTTCGCCCTACCCTCAGTGAGGCCCACCAGCTGGGACCACCAACTGCCTCCATCCAGGGGCCAGAGGCAGGTGAGTGGCTGGGCAGTATTCCTGCCCGTGGACCTATTTCGGCTCCTAGAGTAGAAGGAACTGGGACACGAGGCCTCGCTGGTTCCAGGAAGTTAGTTCACTTACCAGGAGGATGGCACAGATGCAGGGCTGACCTGTAACTGCCGACAGGATGGAAGGGCCTACACAGCCAGCCAAGGTGCCAATCCACTCTGAAACCACATCAGGGCGAGGCAGGCTTCCTGCTGAGATCTGCCACAACCCTCCCGAACTGTCCCACTTAGTGAGGACCGGCTTCTGGCTTCCGTCCATCAGGGCTCGCTGCAGCACTTGCTGTGTGTGGAACATGTGAGCGTGCACAGTGAATGTGTATGTGAATAAGTGCATAGTATGTATTTGTGTGTGGGCATGAATAGTGTTTGTGTGTGTGAGTGAACAATGTATGATTGTGCAGTGTGTTTGTGTGTGAGTGCAAAGTGCATGTTTATGTGTGTGTAAGAACACAGTATTTATGTTAAGAAGTGCATAGTTTGAGTGCAGAGTGTTTGTGAGTGTGCATAGTGTGTGTGACAGCGCATAGTGTTTGTGTGAGTGCAGTGTTTACATGTGTGGACAGTGTGTGTTTGAATATGATAGTGCATAATGTGTTTATGTGAGCATGAGGGTGCAGTGTGTTTATGTGTGTGAGAGCACAGTGTGTGCTTATGTGTGTGTGTTTATATGTATGAGTATGCCCAGGCTTATTTGGAAGGTTTAACTCAGTTTTTATTTTTAGTGTGTGTATGTGCATGTGTATGTGCATGTGTGTATACCAACACACCCAGCTTAAGACCAGACTGCTAGCACCTCGGTCCAAGCAGTGTGCACGCACATGGCGAGTTATTGGGGCTGTGGCCTGGCCACACTCTGCACATGTACTCAGAGGTATTCGCCCAGCTTGTCACTGGCTTTTTTCCCCCTGAAATTCCCAATTTATTTTATTGGCTATGGCGTGTGTGAATGTGTGTAAGAGTGTGTGTGTTTTGAGAGGGCCTCATAGCCCAACGTGCCCTAGAACTCATTTTGTAACTGTAGCCCAGGCAGGTCTCGAACTCGAGAGACCTTTGTTCTGGGTCAACACACACACACACACACACACACACACACACACATACACACACACACACACACGGTAAATACGTCCCAAAGGCTGACAGTGGCAGCTGTTCATCTTGGTGTTTTTATGAGACAGGGTCTCACTGTGCAGCCAGGCTGGGGTGAACTAACAGTTCTTCCTCCTCACGGCTTTTTGTCTTTCATTCCCCCGCCCCCCAACCTGCCATCTGCGTCACTCTTTGATGACTGTGAAGAATGTCCCACTGTGAGCCTGGGACACAGGACTCTCCTCACCCTGGCTGTCAGATTAGCTCCAAAGCCTCAAACCTGCACATGTGTGGACATGGTCCAGTGTCTGCTGGGGGTGGTCGGGACATGTGCAGCCTGCCAGGCCTTACTGTGCATGCACAACAACCTTTCATGTTGCTAATGGGATAGATTAAAAAATGACTTTATTAGGCCAGATATAGTGTAGTACAGGCCTTTAATCCCAGTAACCAGGAGGCCGAGGCAGAGGCGTCCGTTTACTTTATATATGTGAGCACATGGTCATTTCCTTCAGACACACCACAAGAGGGAGTGGGACCCACTGAAGATGGTGGTTTGCCACCGTGTGGTTACTGGGAATTGAAGCGGCTCCAGCCCCTCCATCTCTTCTTTAAAAGTATTTAATTCTTGGGGCTGGAGAGATGGCTCAGTGGTTAAGAGCACTGACTGCTCTTCCAGAGGTTATTAGCTCAAATCCCAGCAACCAGATGGTGACTTACAACCCTCTGTAATGAGATCTGACGCCCTCTTCTCGAGTGTCTGAAGACAGCTACAGTGTACTTACATATAATAAATCTTTAAAAAAAATAAATGGAGAAAAACAGTGTTTTAACAGATAATATCCTAGAAAAAAAGGACTTTTGTATCTGTATGAATATGAAAAAAAATCTAAAGAATAAAGACATGAGCAGATCATATCCTAGAAAAGAGGACTTTCATACATATATGAATATGAAAACATTTCTAAAGGAAAATGATCAGGTTACTCACAAAATAAATACTAGTAGCCAGAAAACGTCAAGGGTCTCTACACTGCCCTGTCTGTCCGGGGACTCACTCACGGGAGGAGGCACAGGCATCTGTGAACTGCCCAACCTGGTGCTGGGAACTGAACCTGGGTCCTCTGCAGGAGCGTAGTGCTCTCCTGACCACTGAGCTGCCTCTCCAGCCCCTAAATCAACTTGTTTAATGTTTATTAACATCTTCTCTTCCTGCCTCCCCCTCCCTCACGCCTTCCCTCGAGGTTTGGGCCATCATGTCTGCCAACTCGCCCTTTCACACAGGGATGCGAATAAGCGAAGTTCTGTGGAAGAAACTCTCTTTAAGACAAAAGCATGTCTCTCCTCACCTCTGACAGCACAGGGCTTCCACTCAGAGGGAGAAGGGACCACACGGAAAAAGGAACAGGTTTGGGGGCTGGAACCTCAGCACCACAGACAACCAAACAACAAACTCTGCCCATCTCCCCCGTCCCAGCCAGACTTTCTGAACCAAGCTACCCAGGGGTAACCCAAGTTTCACTCTCACAGGGACAGTGAGCCCCCCTTTCTGGCCAGTTATTTGTGTCTCTCTTTGAGGTCAGTCTGGTCTGACCAGCTGGGTTTCACCCCATGAATCAGGAGGTCTCTGTTCTGGGAGGAGCCCTGGTTCAGGGCAAACCTCAGTCAAGTCAGCACTGGACACAGGGAGGCCCACTGCCCTCCGAAGAGGCCTTCTGGGTGAGCCCACACATGGGTTTCATGACCTCTGACCCACTCACACTCTCTAGACTCCATCTTCAACTTCTCAAAAGACAAAGCCAACAAAACCTTATTTTCCTTTGTAATGAAAGCTGGCCAGACTAGGCTGGCCACAGAACACTACGCCATTTGGATCTCTTTGGCATCATTTTAAGAACAAAAACACCTCCTTCACAGCCCTAGCACGGGACCCAAACAGGTGCCTCGCATTCCGGCCTCTTGACCTCAGCCTTAGGTGACACCCTTGATGGCCACGCCAGGTCCCACTCAACCTCCAGCTTCTCAGAGACCAGCACCCCTCCACTTGGAGACGGCACCCCACCTTCCCTCTGACCCCTCCCTCCAAATGCACTCCCCCCCCATCCACACACAGTCAAAGACTTCAGGTAGGAAACCCAGAAGACAACAGTCACACCCCAGCTTCTTGCACTATCACATCCCTTGACAAGGCAGCTGACAGAGGCAGGAACACAATCCGGGTCTCTGTCTCTTCCCCCTGACAGACCTGCCCCAAACACAACTGCTCTAGGTCCAGTCACTGGACCCATCAGAATCTTCAGTCCCCACTACTGGACAGATTCCCCCACCACCCACCCCACCCCACCCCACCCCCACTCCATCCCTCTCTCTTTTTTTTTCCTCTCCCCCTGGTCCTCCAAGGAAACCTAAGAACTTGCTTTCTGTTTTTTTGTTTTTGTTTTGCGGGAACAACTGCTTCTGGAATCTAAAGCTTGCAACTACAAGGTCAGCACACAACATTGTTGCAACATTGTTGGTTGTGTCTGCTGTCTGGGACTTAAACTGAGACAATTCCCACCCAAGGTCAATTGTTGTCCTTGTCAGCCTTGAGAGGAATGGAATACTCTGTAATTCTCTACCTCAACATTTTTTTTTTTTTAAATAAAAGCATAAACAGAGCTTTTTAAAAAAATCCGAGCAGAGCAGGGCCAGGGCGGTGGTGGCGCATGCCTTTAATCCCAGCACGGCACTCGTGAGACAGAGGCAGGCAGATCTCTGAGTTTGAGGCCAGCCTGGTCTACAGAGTGAGTTCCAGGACAGCAAATAAACAGTAAGAAGAGACAGTGTACAGGAGGAGACACAGGCAGCGAGTGTGGAGAGGCACTCTGGGTGAGGAAGGTGGAAAGGAAAAGGGTATTTTTAGTTAAGAAGAAGGTCTGCATGTGTAAAGTAAGATTCTCCTAAGGTGAAATGACTAGACTTTTCCAAAATGGAAAAGATAAGACGAAAGTAAAACTAACACGTGTGAGCCTGCACAGGGCGGTTGGAGTCAGTCACAGGTCGGCAGCCAACAAAGCTTGGAGGTGAGCACGGGGTTGGGGCACTGAAACCCGGAGCAGTGCAGCACATGCACCCACGCTGAAGTCCAACCTCAGCCTCACACAAGCATCTGTGAGATCCTGCCTGGAGCACTGACCAACAGCTTCCTTCAAGTGACAGCCATTTTGTCCTGGCCATGAAGATTATTTTCTGCCAAGTTTGTCAGGCTTTTGGTTACTTTGAAAATTAAGTTTTTCTGGGCAGTGGTGGCTCATGCCTTTAATCCCAGCACTTGGGAGGCAGAGGCAGGAGGATTTCTGAGTTCAAGGCCAGCCTGGTCTACAAAGTGAGTTCCAGGACAGCCAGGGCTACACAGAGAAACCCTGTCTCGAAAAAACAAACAAACAAAAAACTAAAACAAACAAAAACCCCAAGTTTTAACAAAACTAGGATTTTGCTCATTTGCTTTCAAGCCAGGAATGGGAACACACATCTTTAATCCCAGCACTGGAGAGGCAGAGGTGAGAGGATCTGTTTGTTCCAGGATAGCCTGGTCTACAGAATGAGTTCCAGAACAGCCAGGACTATGTGGAGACCCTGTCTCAGAAGACAAGAAGAAAAATAAGAGATGATAATGAAGATGATGATAAAGATGATGTTGATGATGATGATAAGTATTAGCACAAAACAAAATCTACTACGTCCTCCCCAGGAGTCCCATTTTCCTCTTCTCAGGAAAGACAATGTTCTCAAAGACCTCAGGGCCATCATTCAGACACGTGGCTGCAGCCATATCAGGTATTAAGTGTCAACAGCAGTCGACTTCAAGAAATGACTAAATGGTTTACCTCTCCAAGACAAACTGTTTTTCAGAGCACGCTCAGGGAGAGATGCAAGGCAGCTCTGCCTTAGGACGCTCGAGTGAAAGTCTGGCCTTTTTCTTCAAAAGACCCCAAATGCCGGCATGAGGCCAGTGGAAGCTTGGGCCCAGGACGGCTCCTGGTTTTGGAGAGGTCCAAGAGGAACACGGCTCCATAGGCTCACCCTCAGCCTAGCCTGTGCTCCACCAGGACAAGCCTTCCCAAGCTGCCATAAAAATGTCCCCAAGATGCTGTCTCAGCACAGCGGGGCTGCCACACTCATCCTCGGGCTCAGACCGCTCAGCCTGCCCGCCTGCTCTGTGCCCCGTCTCTGACACACATCCCTTGATTGCTCCTGGGTCTCAGGGCCCCTCCCTTCTAGGGCCTGTGCAATGTAGAACCGTAACAGGGAGAATTAAGAAGCAGATGTTCACATATGTGCACCCTGCTCACCAGGTCTAGGAGATCCTGGATGGTAAAAAGAAACAGCGACCGAGGTTTCTGCTGTCTCCAGACACAAGTCCTGGATCTGGTTTTCTGCTCCCTTCAGTCTGTCAGTGACCCGGTCCTCATCCCCAGCGTCACTCAGAATAAGCCAGGCCCTCGGGACCCAGTGCCATCTCCTTGCCACTGTGTCCTCAATCTTCTAGAAACGAGGGGGATCTCACCAGGCTGCACTCCAGACCGTCTCACTTCGAACTCAGCAAGCCCTGCATGGCCGTGCTGCTGTCCCAGTGCGCTGTGCCACGGGACAAACCACCGAGGCTGCCACCGAGAAGCAGGGTGAGTTCAGCTCCGAGTCTGACTGCACCTGGCTGGGAGCACTTCACATTCACACAGCCTGGGAACTGGATTTATCATAAAATCCTCCCTCCTGCCTTTAATCTCAACACTCAGGAGGCACAGGCAGGCAGATCTTTTGAGTTCAAGGCTAACCTGATCTACAGACTGAGTTCTAGAACAGCCATGATTGCTACACTGAGAGACCCTGTCTCAAAAAAACCAACCATCCAACCAACCAACAGGAAACCAACCCTCTCTCCGGACAAAAGACCCTTCAGAGTTCCGTGGACGGGGTCTGTCAGCTCCTCTCTTCCCTGGCTGCAGCCATGCTGTAAGGCCTGTGTCTTGTGTCGGGAGGTAGGGCTGCTCTGGTCAAAGCTCATACAGGCTATTCCTGAACGCTGCTTGGAGATCCCTCCCTTGTTTTGGGGAGCACCAGGTAAAACCCATCCTCAGACCCCAGATCCCAGTGAGCAGCTGAGGTGACGTCTCTCTCCTTTCTGAGCTCTAATGATATGATTTTTGAAACTCACTTTAACAAAAATTTTGTTTTTAGATTTTATGTGTATGAGCGCTTTCCTAGCATTTATGTATATACGCCACATGGATTCCTGATGCTTGCAGGGGCCAGAGCCTCGGGAACCAAACCTGGGCCTTCTGCCTGGAAAGCACCTCACTGAGGAGTCGGCTCTCCGGGTCAGCTCTGTCCTCCTGTCCCCACCCCCACCCCACCCCCACCTCCCGGCCCCGAGGGGCTCGTTTCAAGGAATCCTTCCTGACTTTATCTCTAAGGAGACCTCGTAAACTATGTGGGTGGTCCCACCTTTCCCCCATGTTTCAGGTTCCCTAGACAGACAGACAGACAGACACACACACACACAGACACACACACACACACACACGTCCTCCATCTTCCCACAGACCCACTGTGATGCTGGACTTGGACAAGGGGATATTTTGCTCATATTCTGTTGTCTTAAGGAATCAACTGCTCACCTAGAAAGATGCCATCTTTGCCCATGCTGAGTCTGAGACTTTCAAAACCTCCCAAGGAGGAAACATGGCTATGACACTCACGATCCTGTCCAGGGACAGCTCTTCCATGTTCACAGCTTTCCTGTCCTAACTTACGAATATTTGCAGGTCTCAGAACTGCACGACCTTCGTCGGTGCTGCCTCCCTACAGTCCTCCCCGAGGTCGTCCCCGGTGTTCAGATGTTTCTCACCCCTTCATTCCAGACAGAAGCAAAGCAGCTGTGCAGTCTGACGTGGCGGTCTCACCAGCCTCCTGGCTGGGCAGCTCCCAGCAGCTGTTTTAGGCGTCTGGACGCCCGCAGCTCTCTCGACCCTCTGGTTTTAAGTCTGTGTGTCTCTGGCCCTTGCTTACTCAACCTTGTGGTAAATCAGTGTCTTCCTGATTTCAGGTCCCTCAGTTCCAACCGTCGCTGCCTGAACAGTGATGCTGCCTCCCACCACCCAGAAGCCCCTGCTCTGGTGTCACAGCCTGACCTCTGACCTCTGCTCCCCTTCAACAGCAACTCCACCTCTCCAAAGTTGATATCCTGTGGTCTCATGACTCAAACAGATCAGCACTGTCGGCAAGGGCTGCAGTCAGCCCTGATGCAACTCCAGACAATGGTCTTCATCTTCTGTGAGCCTCATGCGTAGGGGTATGAGGGTGCTGTTCTCAGATGGCTGGCTGCCCAGGTCTGGGCTTAAGCAACACTGCTGTCTTTGAACAGGACCAGAAAGAGTTAACTTTGGGTCTGGAAGAACATAATATTGGTAAAGTGCTTGCCACAGAAATCTGAGGACTCAGGTTCGCATCCCCAGGACCCACATCTGCATTATCTGCCACAGCAGCGCACATCTGTAGTCCCAGTCACAGCAGCGCACATCTGATATCCCATTCACAGCAGCGCAGAGCTGTAATCCCAGTCACAGCAGCGCACAGCTGTAGTCCCAGTCACAGCAGCGCACAGCTGTAATCCCAGTCACAGTAGTGCACATCTGTAATCCCAGTCACAACAGCACACATCTGTAATCCCAGTCACGGCAGCGCACATCTGATATCCCAGTCACGGCAGCGCACAGCTGTAATCTCAGTCACAGCAGTGCACATCTGTAATCCCAGTCACAGCAGCGCACATCTGATATCCCAGTCACAGCAGCGCACATCTGATATCCCAGTCACAGCAGCGCACATCTGATATCCCAGTAACAGCAGCGCACATCTGATATCCCAGTCATAGCAGCGCACATCTGATATCCCAGTCATAGCAGCGCACATCTGATATCCCAGTCACAGCAGCGCACATCTGTAATCCCAGTCACAGCAGCGCACATCTGATATCCCAGTCATAGCAGCACACATCTGTAATCACAGCCACAGCAGCGCACATCTGTAATCCCAGCCACAGCAGCACACATCTGTAATCCCAGCCACAGCAGCACACATCTGTAATCACAGCCACAGCAGCGCACAGCTGTAATCCCAGCCACAGCAACACACAGCTGTAATCCCAGCCACAGCAGCGCACAGCTGTAATCCCAGCCACAGCAACACACAGCTGTAATCCCAGCCACAGCAGCGCACAGCTGTAATCCCAGCCACAGCAACACACATCTGTAATCCCAGCCACAGCAGCACACAGCTGTAATCCCAGCCACAGCAGCAGCGCACATCTGTAATCACAGCCACAGCAGCGCACATCTGTAATCACAGCCACAGCAGCGCACATCTGTAATCACAGCCACAGCAGCGCACATCTGTAATCCCAATGCTCCCACTATAAGATAAGAGGTGAAGTTGGGAGTTCATAGAGACTAATGGGCCAGGTAGCCTGGTGGACAAGGTTGAAAAACAAACAAGACGGGCTGGAGAGATGGCTCGGAGGTTAAAGGCACTGACTGCTCTTCCAGAGGTCCTGAGTTCAAACCCCAGCAACCACACGGTGGCTCATGGCCATCTGTGATGGGATCTGATGCCCTCTTCTGGTGTCTGAGGAGAGCAACCGTGTACTTATATAAATGAACCGGGCTGCAGGCGATCTCATGGCATCCCAACAGCAGCACAGAGAATTCTCTTGAACCAGCAGGCTCAGGCCATCAGGCGTCTGCCCCTAGTAACTCATGAAATAACTTATACTGTGACGTGTATCCCATAGTAAAGGAACAGCCATCTGGTCATCTGGCATGAACCCACACAAGTGTCCATCCTGCGAGACCTGAACGACCAGGGCACCAGGGTGTGAGGACACTTCCTGATGCCAAGGGCAGACAGCTCCTCTCTACTGTCTGCCCGCAGCAATAAATTCTCTACTGCAGCGCCTTCTGTCTCTAGCACCCCAAACCCCTGACAGGGTTTCTTGTAGCTCAGGATAGCCTTGAATTGCTATGTAGCCAAAGCTGGCCTTGAACTCGTAATCCCCCTGCCTCTGCCTCCTTGGTGCTGGGATTACAGGCTTCTGCTTTGGTAAACTCTTTCACCACCCGCTTCCTGACAGGGCAAGGCTTGTGAAACCTGTGCTGGGGTCACTGAAGACAACTGCGGCTGAGGTGACAGGTCTGTGGGTGTGCAGAGAGGGAGGCTGGAAGGAAAGGTGGAACATAAACTGTGCTCAGTCATTCTGAAACCAGGCCGCTTCTGGCCTCCCCTGTGCAGATCGGGGAGGCAGTGGATGCTGTGCCTGCCATGCTGACAGATCAGAAAAATAGAGAGTGTCACAAACACAAACGGAGCCTGGAGGTGCAGGCCTGCATCCCAGTCAGGAATGCCACAGTCAAGAGGCTGCACAGTGGCCGCTGTCTCAACTAAAAAGAGGACAAGAAAAGCTGGGGAAAGAGGCTCGGTGCTAGCTTACACCTGTAACCCTGGACCAGACAGAGAGAGATAGATTTATCTCTGAGTTTGTGGATAGCCTGGTCTACATATCGAGTTCCAGAAGAGCCAAGGCTTACAGAGAAGGTCTATGTCCGAAAAAAACAAAAACCAAAACCAAAAAAAAAAAAAAAACCCAGCAAACCAGCAAGCCAAACCTCAAAGATCAAAGCAAACCTTAAACCCCAGACCCAAACATCAGAATGATAGCTTGTTTTTTTCCCCTCCTCCCAAAATCTGAGAGAACTATACTGTCTGTCAGCATCCAGTCATGCTTGCTTTGTGCAGAGTGGCCACTGTCTGACACTTACTTTACTGATGGGTTCCTCCGACAGCTGAAACTGGTCTTCCACAACATTCACCAAAACAAAACAAAAAAAGCCTAAAATGCGGGCCTCTTCTGGCCTCCCACTGGGTGTGACCCCCACCCAGTCGCTTCAATGACCTTGGGCCCCCTCTGACCCAACACGAGAATCCAGGGGAGACTCCTGTGGAAGGTTCAATCACTCAGTGCTCAATGAAGCAATCCCATTCAACCATCTTCAGAGCTGCGGGCAGCTGAATGACACGGAGAAGTTGGCGTTAGAGTGCCACCTGGTGGCAGAGCCGGCAGGTGCCGGGAAACTGCCTGAGGGGAGGCCAGGGGTTGGCAGAAGAGTGGTGGGATGGTTTCCTCTTTGGAGCACTGCAACCTTTCTGTGACTGTGACATCCAGACAAGTTCCCGAAGCTCCCCAGGAAGGCCCCCCACTTTCGCCATGCTGTGTTAGACGTTTCACATGCTTCTCGGAATTCAATGCAACGGTGGAGGTGCCTGCTCTACCATTAGGAGCCAAGTTTAACTGAACCACGTGAACTTATCGTTATGGAGCAAAGCTGTAGCCAGGGCGTGGCTCACGTGGTCATCACAACCTCTGTTTCAGAGGGTGCAGGCCTCAGGATCTGTCAGCAGCTGCCCTAGGCACTGCACCGTCACCACCCCGGGGGCCACCTCTTAAACTGTAGCTGGCCGCTGAACTATATATAGGGATGCATCTTCCGAAAGCATTCCTAAGAATAAGTACTACAACAACCTCAGGGAAACTGAACGGCTATAAGCCCTTAGAGTTAACTGGTCTCTGGTCCGGCCATAAATTCCTGTACAGCGTGACTCTGAGCTAAAGGCTACTTACTGCCCGACCATTTAACAGTTACCTCTCTGCTTCTGTAAGCAAACCTTGCTTGCTGCAGATGTCCAGGGCTCCCTTTCTGAACGCATCACAATTGACTTTTTGCCTTAAAAACTCAAACGGGAGGGTGAGGCTGCTTCCGGCTTGCTCCTCTGCTCCCAGCTGTCCTGGTAGCGGTGAATAAAGGTTCTGCAGCAGGCATCTTGGGGCTCTTTCTCTGCAGGTGCCCCTTAATAAAATCAGCCGGGCAGCTGAAGCCCGGCTGCAACTTCCCACGTTGCTTTCAGCACTGTGGGCTTTGGCAAAACTCATCTAGAAGTTCGCACCTGGGTCTAGGTCAAGCCGCCGCGGGGGGGAGGGGCAGGGGAGCACAAGGCTCTGGTAGAAAACAGCTGAGTGTTAGCCTCAGAGGGATAAAGCCAGTCACCACAGCCTCCACGCACATTAGATTTGCTTGATGGCTTTTTCCCCCTTCACTTTTTGAGACTCTTAGGCCCTGCCCAGACTGGTCTTGAGGTGCTCAGAGGGCTGGGATTATAGGAGTGCACTGTGAACTTCCTGCCTTTCTAGGTGGCTGGGTTGTTTCTGGGCTGGTTCTCCGTCAGTAGCACAAATGGAATACGAAGAGGCTGTCTGCACTGTGAAGCTATTACAGCTGACGTGAGACGCTGGTTGTCATTTTGAGACAGGGTCTCTCCACTGTAGCTCTGCGAGCCCGGAACTCACTACGTAGATCAGCCTGGCCTTGAGCCTGCACAGACACCGACTGCCTCTGCCTCCAGACTGCACCTTAAGTTAGATTTTGTTACAGAATTTTGGTGAGAATGAGGAAAACTGCTCGCCTGGTATGTGTCAAGGGACAAGAGCCCGTCCCTTAACACAGAATAGCAGATCTCAGCCATAACACCTCCAGGTAAAGGCCAGGTCCTCTGGCCATCCCAGCTGATCATGTGACAGATGGCATGGATACTTTGTAAGACGTTTGTGGCATTTCACAAAGGTTGCCATTGTTTTAATTATGCACACAGAGAAGCGAACCAATCTGGATGGGGGTGTGTGTGTGTGTGTGGAGCTGGGATCTGACCCCAAGCAGTCAAGGTTGTGCTATAGGTAAACAGTCATGAAAGAAACAAAGTAGTCAGTAATCCTGAAAGATAGGAAATGTAAAGAAAGAGTTTTGCAAGCTGCGAGGCTGGCTGCGCTGACACATCCTTACAACCTCAGCTCTTGCGGCTAGCCTGAGAAACCCAGCCAGACCCTGACTCCAAAACAAAAACGATCTCACCACGCTAACACAGACAGACACACGCACAGCCCTTGCTTGTTTGGGCAATGTTAGGATAAGCTCATCTGTTACTAGAAAGACCATATCAACCAGGTCAATTGCTTCAACAGTTCCCAAGGACCAAATAACTAGTTTATTTTCCAAGTATTTTTGTTGTTTGAGATAGAGTCTATGTAGTCCCGGAGCTCACTTGTGTAGACTAGGCTGGATACTTACAGAGAGCCTCCTGCCTCTGCTTGCCGGGGTCAAAAGCCTGCCCACCACACCAGGCCTATTCAGTTCAGATCAGGACAGCTTTTCAAGATCAGTTCCCACGGACTCACTCACCATCAGGGCCCTGGCGGGCAGCAGCGTGCAGCGCCGTGTCGCCATGGCGGTCCTGGTGGGCAGGGTCGGCACCGAGACGCAGCAGCAGGCACAGGGCAGGGGCATCGTGGCGGGCACAGGCCCTGTGCAGAGGCGGGGGCTGCCCGGCGTCCACATCGAGGCCGGGATGGCGCTGGAGGAGAGCCTGGGCTCGCACCAGCCGTCCTGCAGACAAGTACCGCCGGAAGCGTCGTTCTCGGCGGTGCCGGCGGGAAGCGGAGGCCATGGAGCTCTGGGGCTGAGGAAGAAGTGGGAAATGGTGAGGCCCCAGCTCCGCTCTCCCTCCAGTCTCTCCCTTTACCTCCCATTCCCTCCCCCTCGCATCTCCAGCAAGAGATAAGGCCTGCTCTAAACTCTCAAGTTTGGGTGGGGGTGGGGGTAGGGGTGGAGTTGGGGGTTGGGGGGTGTCAGAGCAGTTAATTTTTGATGTAATATCTGAGAAAATGATACATAATTGTTTTAAGGCTCCAGAGCCCAAGAAAAAAGTTAATTCTGAACTTTGGAGGGAAACCAAAAAAAAAAAAAAAATCAAGTAAGGCCAGATGGGGGCAATTTTCATTAGCCACAAATCTGAAGAAAAGTCACAAATTCAAAGAGCGATCTAGAGACTGAATATAATGTACCCGACAGACAGACGTAGAGGCTTCTTCCTCTGGGGCCTGGGGGGAGGGGTCACTCATCAGACCTGCTCCCCGCCCCCCCAGGACCCTCAGGGACGGAGGCCGGAGGCCTGGGATTTAGACGCTCGGAGAAGGGAGGTGGGGAGGGAGGAGGCACGCCAGGCTGCAGGAAATGGCGCAAGCACACGCGCAAGTGTCGGGCGGAAACGAGCGGTGTGTTCCATCCCGGAAATCGTTCCGTCCGACTGGGTGACTGGCGTTTAGGCCTCCGGAGGGGAAACAAGACAATTGGCGACATCGGGTCCTCCTGCAAGCGGGAGACTGGAGGCGATGTTCTGAAGGGAGGCAGAGGCAGGCCTGGTCTATAGGGCGAGCTGCAGCGACAGCCAGGAGTACAGAGAGAAGTCTCTAAACACACACACAATCACATGCACACACACAATCACAATGAGGCCAAGTACATGGGTAGATCCAAAAAGAAAAACACGTGAGTAGACACTAACAAACGTAGGACAGGGCAGGGAGATGTGTGTAGACGTTCGGATTTGGAGGGAAAAGTCTAAAGAGAAGATGGAGGCTGAAAAGAGAGGGGGAAGGGCGGAGGGAGGCGTGGAGACGCAGTTGGGAGTGTGAGTGAAACCCAGCGTACTGTGTCCAAGCACGTCCTTACCTTCCCACATCATTCTCATCGTCTTTGTGTCTCCTTCGAGACCACCAGTCAAGACCTCCTCCCACCCAAGCACTCTGCCCTCCGCTTCCCCCAGCCCCATCTCTCCGGACCCTGGTGACAACGAGAGGCCCTGCACCTGCTGCCGCAGTCAGCACAGAGCTGGTCTCTGCTGCCCCCGGGCGGCCGTTTAGGGTACTACCTCAGGGAGGTTCGAGAGGAGGACCAGTCATCTGAGCGAGGATGAGACGCCCACGCGGGGCAGGAGACTGAGTGAAAACGGGAGCACTAAGACCCAGTGGGACCGGAGGAGTAGGCGCTGGAGGGTGGGAGCCGTCTGGTACCTTGGTCGCCTTCGAAACAGCATCTTCTCTCGTGACAAAAATGGCCAGTCAGACCCAGGGTATCCAGCAGCTCCTCCAGGCTGAGAAGCGGGCAGCGGAGAAGGTGGCCGATGCCAGGAAGAGTGAGCTCCCTTTTCCTCTTCTAGGAATCTGGAAGGAGGATTTAGGAATCGGGGATAGCGGACATTTGAGTCCCTGGGAAAACCCAAGGACAATGGGGACAGTTTGGGGGATTAGAAGAGACGGGTGGGTTTTACAGCCTAGCACTTGGTTGGTTGATAGGAGTCTGAATAACTTTCTAAAGGGCACCGATCCCACTATCGCACCTGGTGTGTGTGTGTGTCTGTGTGTGTGTCTATACTCACTGTCCTTCTGCCTCTAGGGAAGGCCCGGCGCCTGAAGCAGGCGAAGGAGGAGGCTCAGATGGAGGTGGAGCAATACCGCAGGGAGCGAGAGCAGGAGTTCCAGGGCAAGCAGCAGGCAGTGAGTTGAGGAGGAGCTGGGAGGGGGAGGGGAGAAGGGAACTGAGAGGGGGAGGGGAGGGGGAGGGGAGGGATCCACCCAGGGGTAAATTGGTGGGTGCCCCTTGTAAGAAGTATGTAGGTGACTCAGCAAGAAATTAGGGTGTCCGAGAGCTGAGGAGGCCCTGACAAGGCCCACACATTGGTAAAGCTTTGGCAGGATCCATAAGGTCTGGGGGTTTTAAAGGGCACAGGAGACCTGTGGGGGCAGCCTTCACAATCTGTGTGGAGTGTGGTAACCCTGATGGTGGGGGACAGTGTTATGGTCGTTGTGGTGAGGAGGTGGGGATTTTACAGTCTCAGAAGTAGGGATCGTGCTGACCTGTCTGGTGTCTACATGTTTTTGTGGGGTGGGAATCGTTTTGGAAAGGTTTCCCAGACCTTATTCAGAATCTTCCCTTCTGCTCGCTGGGACCTTCCTTTCTCTGTGTCTGCTTTTCTCCTTCTTTCCTCCACCCCCGCCCTCCAGGCCATGGGCTCTCAGGGGAACCTGTCTGCTGAAGTGGAGCAGGCCACCAGACGGCAGGTTCAGGGCATGCAGAGCTCCCAGCAGAGAAACCGGGAGCGTGTGCTGGCTCAGCTTCTCGGCATGGTCTGTGACGTCAGGCCCCAGGTCCACCCCAACTATCGGATTACTGTCTAGAACCATTGCTTAGGGACACAGGCCTAGAGTGACTCCTTCTGTCAGCTCCTCCCACAGAGAACTATCCCTACTCAACTATCCTCCTTCCACAGAGAACTATCCCCGCCTGTGTAGCATGCGCAGAGCCCTGATACGCAGAGCCTGAGCTCAGTCCACACTAACCCGCCCCCCCATCAGATCACTTCGCATAGTGCATAGTAACCTGTTCCTGGAGGGGAGGCTTCTGTGTGGCAGAACCCAATATTCTCCCGTGAGACGTACAAATAGCTCGTTCAAACTGAGATCTCTGGTTCCACGACACCCACTGGAATTACACTAATGAATGTCCAGTTCGTCTCCACTGGATCCCTCTGAGAAACGTGTGTCGTGGTGACAGGCGTATGAAAAGCACCCTGACTTCAGAGCTCAGTAACTTCTGTTCCTCTCCCACCCCTGGTTGCTGCTGGCTACAAGTGGTACAAGCTATTTAACCTGGAAGCCTCAGTGTCCTTGTCTTTGTAACTGGAATGATGGCAATGCTTACTTTGTAAAGTGGCTGCTGTGAATTGTCCTATGAGAATTCAGCATAGTTCCAGATGGGCAGTAGCTGCGAGCCTGTATCATGACCACACTCTGCGCGCCTGCCAGAATCCTAATCCTGTCTCCTGACTTTTTTATTCCCGGTGTTCCAGCTCTGCTCAGTCACTGTAACTCTAGTAATCCTCTAAGAATTTGTTTTTCTTGCTTTCTGCTAGCATATCATGCCCCCTGAACAGTTGAGAGTAATAATGTCATTGAGTGCCTCTCTCTGAGTCCTAAATATATATCGAACCTCTTAGCACCTCCCGTTGTTTCTCTGGTCTTCCTCGTGGTTGGCTCCCCTTTCCTCTGTTTCCCCAAAGCTTGCTGCTTCTGGGAGCTGAAGAGATCTGCGACATCCACATGCATGCGTTCCTTTCCATGCCCTGGGCACCTCGCCTCCCTGTGTAACAGCGGAGTGTCAATGAAACACCGTCGGATGACTCTGCTGTCAGTGAGGTGAAAGCAGCCTCCTTTGCCTCGCCACCCCTCACTTTGGCCGATGTCCACAGCGTTCTGCACTGATACGGTCTCCAAAGCACTGCAGAGGGCTGTCCTGGAAGCTTTTCGGAGAAACAGCAGCACATGGTCCTATGTTCTCTCTCTCAAGAGGGAGCACGTGTGCTTCCTCAGGAGCAGCTGTAAGGAAACGTTGGCAGAGCAGAACTTGTCCCTTTCCTTGTTTTAGGCTGCTCATCAGTGACAGAGAGGTGGGGGGGGGGAATGGGGGAGAGAATGGGAGAGAGAGAGAGAGACAGACAGACAGACAGACAGAGAATCACCATGCACCTTATTATGTATCCCTGACTGTCCTGGAATTTGCTAGGCCAGGCTAGCCTTGAACTCACAGAGATCCACATGCCTCTGCCTCTTGAGTCCTGGAATTAAAGACATGCACCACCACACCTGGCTTGACATTATGTTTGGGTACCGTTGCTCATTATGTTTCTGATGATAAGGTCGTTGTGTCCCCAGAGCCTAGGACAGCACTTCGCACTTGATTAGCAGTTAATGAATACTTCGGAATAAAAAGATGCTAGGGGGTGGGACACTGCTGGCCTCTGACGCCCATTCCTGTATCAGTTCCCTCCACAGCTCATTTCACGCTGAGCTTGAGTCAATGAGGTAACCGATAGTCTTTTCTTGTATGACTTTTCTGTAGAGACACATTAAAAACAAAAGTCTATGCCAAATAAAGCAGTCATGAAACACCAAAGAAATTTCACCTCCCAAGTCTCGCCTGGCAGACCAAGGGGCTCACTGGAGTCATTGGTTGTATCGTGGGTGATAGCTTATTTATAGGAGTGAGACTGGAGCAGTTTCTCATCCAAAAGTCATCCAT
Organism: Apodemus sylvaticus; assembly: GCF_947179515.1. NCBI lineage: Eukaryota > Metazoa > Chordata > Mammalia > Rodentia > Muridae > Apodemus > Apodemus sylvaticus. The sequence goes on from NC_067490.1 coordinate 3,501,303, forward strand.
CACCGGTGTCCTCTGCGTGACTTGTACGAAGACCGAAGAGAATCCTGTAACCAGGAGCTGTTTACTGGTGACATAATCTGGGCAAAGGGTTCTGTGTCTTGCAACTTATTTCTGAATTTCATGAGCCTTCTCCACACTCGTCAGGAGGGAATGTTTCAAACCAGGGGAAATAGCTATACAAAAGCAAGCAGATTTTTAAGAGGAGGGACACACGTGATGGGAAATTGGGGTGCTCAAACCCTGCTGTTTCCCCATTAGCTGTATTGCTTTGGCCACCTTGTTTTATTTCTGTTTTCTTTTGTTTATAGGATAGTGGAGCAGGGCATGATCCTACATCCAGATCCAAGAATTCGAAGGCAGAGGCTAGAGAATTGAGAGTTTGAGGCCAGAATAGGCTATATAACAGCTCAGACTCAGAAACAGAGAAAGGAAGAAAAGATGGTAAGACAGAGGAGGGGGGCTCGCCTTGCTCTGCGCCCAGTGGCCCAGGTTTTAAGCATTGTTAAAATCACAGCTAGCTGTTAGTCAATCCCTTCCTGCCCTGGCTACCTTAACCAGGACTGTTAGGCAAACAGCTAGTCTGACTGGCCATTTTGAACCCTCTATAAAGGCTTAGTGAAAACCACACAGTGATGACAGCTAATTGCTCCAACTCCTGAAAGCGTGGCTCGGCCAGGGTTGTTTCTCTCCTCCCTCTCCTCTCCAGTGGTGGAACTTCCCAGAGTCCTGTAGCAGGAGGATTTGTTATGACTGGTGCCAAAGGGATAGTATTATGATTGGTGCAAACACAAGTCATTTGCTGTTTGCTGTGGTTGGTGCAAACACCCTTTGCTGTGGGTAAAGCAGAATGTTTGGCTCACCTGGTGTGAGGTCAGCTGGGACAAACTTTACTATGCTACCCTCTGCAGTGCCACCACATCAGGTTCAGTAACGGGAAGACAGTGACTGAGAACCTGCCAACTAGGTCACTAGGAGAGTTTCCTGGAAACTCTTCAAAGCCAAAGGCGCAGGTACCTCACTTTCTGGAGCTACAGCACAGACTAAGTTACCAGGGGCTGAGGAATTCCCCACTTCTTCCCAGATTTATACAAAACCCACTGGCCTGCTACTTACAGCTGCCAAATGCTGAGGAATCCGAGCTTCTGGTTGAGCAGAACACAACCAGCTGGTTTGCAACAATGATACTTACTTAGTGTTACTTAGTATTAAAATTAAGTGCCCTTAATAGGGAAAGCGCGTGCTTATGTTTTCCTGTAGCAAGGCAACAGGAAATCACTTCTGATATATGTAGCATCTCAAAGAAGGGAGTACCACATATGGGGGGATCAAGGCTGAATAATGGAACTGAGATCATTCTGTAGCTCTAGTTAGTAATAATTATGGAAACGTGCATGACCTCAAACTCTACCATTTATTTAGCACCTAGACAGAATGTAAGCCTCCATCTCCCAATTTAATTTTGGGTAAAATCTGCCTATTCTCTGCACAACTATAATGGGCGTGGTAACGCGTCCCCCTCCCCTCCAGCAGATGCCTGAGTTAGCCGCTCTTGGGTCACCTTGACTACGAGGCTAAGGACCCCGTGAGAACGCTTCTTATTCGGCTCGCGGAATCCTCCGTGCCCACAGAGTGGTGCCCAGGGAGAAGCCTGGCGTGGCAAACAAAAGTAAAGTCGACCGTCGGAGGGTATGCAGAAGCGCAGAAGAAAAAATGGAGAGATCTGCAGGGAAAGATGTGAGCTTCCTGTCGCGCTCTTGCTACTGGCGACGCGCGGAGGCGTCAGAAGCTTAATTTCAAGTGGGCATTCTGCAAAGCCAGCCGCGGAGCGCGCGCAGCGAGAGGCCGGCTTCTCGCACCCCGCGCATGCGCCCTGGCGGCCGGGAAGGCGGGAGGCCAGGAACCGGAAGTGAAGGCGGCTTCCCGCCTCCGTCCCTGTTGCTGCCGCCATACACGCTCGCAGTGCTTAGGTAAGCTTGGCCTTGTGCACCATCCGCCGCCATCTGCTCCTCCCGCGGCTCGCCCCGCCGCGCGGGCCCCTGATACCTCGTGCCCGGCCGGCGCCGTGGCCGCCGGCGCGTAGGCGGGCGCCCAGTTCCATTGTTTTCGACCCTTTCTGAGAGCAAATCTTGGTGGGGAGCTGGGAGATCAGGGGGGAAGGATCCAAAATGGTGGCCTCGGCCGCCATTGTTTCCTCGTTTCCTGGATGTTCCAGTGGGTCCTTTGCCCACCCGAGGCCGCGGCGGCCGGAGGCGGCGCCAGGAGGAGGGCGGGGCCCCTCGCATCTCCCCTCCGGGCCTTTTCTTGCTCGGCCGGGGATGGGAAGGATCCTGCTCCGGGGCCCATTCAGCCCTCTGACCCCGGCTTACGCGCCCTTATTTGGAGCTCTCGCTCAATGGCTGTCTCTGTGCATGACCAATGGTGCCGCGCACTTCTCGGCAAGCTTTCCGAGAGCACCGCAAGGCGTTCGTTTTTAAGGCCACTCGGCTCATGCTCTTAAGCCTGCATCGTTCTCAGCTGTGACCTTAATTCCTTAATGTGACTTTTTAATCTCGGCAGCGCCGGGCCGATCCTTGCGGCCTCTCGCGTTGCTAAGCAAGCGCTATTATTTAACTGTATACACCCAGCTTTTTCAAAACATTTTTTTTCTTGAAATGGAGCCATTCATACCCCTGCACTTACTGTTTAATTATCTCAGTGTTCCCCCACCCCCGCCCACCTTCCTTCCTGCTTCTGCTTCCCCGGTGCTGGGGATCACGGGTGTGCGCCGCCCGCCGGGCACTCGGGTGTTTATGAGCAGGTGAATAGCGGCAGCCACATGATGTTTGCATTTGGGAAGTGAGCGCTCTGCGCAATGCTGACCCTTATCTATCACCCTTGACTGATGGCTGACGTTGGGGGACCAACACCGCGAGGTGACAGGGTTTGGAAAGCGCAGTCTCTGTCTTCTCTTGTCCTTTGTGTCTCCACCCTCGCGTGAGTCGTTCGTCACGCTCATTTTGCCGCGCTCTCTGAGTCAGGCTCCTGCCTGTCAAAGTGTGATCCTAAATCTGGTTAGCAGTCGAAACCACTCTTTGTCTCTGCCGTCTGGTGTTCCGTTTTTTTTGTTTTTTTTTTTTATGTCGTGTGTGTCTCTGTGGTACTTTTCTTTCCGGACAAAGGTTTCACAGTTCAGGGAAAATAGGAAGGGTGTAAGGGATGGAGAAGTGACGAGTCCATTCATGACTGATGAGTTTTTCCGTTTTTTTTTTTTTGTTTGTTTGTTTGTTTTTTGTTATTGTTGTTGTCACCTCTCCCAGCTCTTCTGTCGGAAACTGGTGTCTTTTCCCTTGCTGTTCTTCAACCTCCTCTCTTTCCCTTTGCTCCCTCACCTGCTCTGGGACACCTAACTCAGAGACCTCCCTTCTCCCCCTGCCGGCCCAATCATGGCAGAGAACGATGTGGACAATGAGCTCTTGGACTATGAAGACGATGAGGTGGAGACAGCCGCTGGGGCAGATGGGACCGAAGCTCCCGCCAAGAAAGACGTCAAGGGCTCCTACGTCTCCATCCACAGCTCGGGCTTTCGAGATTTCCTACTCAAGCCAGAGTTGCTGCGGGCCATCGTCGACTGTGGCTTTGAGCATCCATCAGAGGGTATATTTTATTGTTGGGTATAGAGGCCTTATTTAGCACCTTAGGGGTGCAAGAAGAGAAAAGCGTGGTTCGTCTCTGCGGTCATAGGATTTGAATTTATTTAGGACAGGCCAAGCTCTGAGAATGTATTTAGAACCTTAGCTGTAGAAGTGGCTTTTGTTTTTCCATTAAACAGAGGGCTGCCTTTTTTTTTTTTTTTTGGCTTGGTTTTTAAAACATTTGACTGTTTGGACCTTTAGTTCCCCACTTTTGGGCCAGGCCAACTGTGTTCTCCAGAAACCTTTAACGATCCATTTAAAGATTCTGGCTTTTAGCCGGGCGGTGGTGGAGCATGCCTGTAATCCCAGCACTCTGGGAGGCAGAGGCAGGCGGATTTCTGAGTTCGAGGCCGGCTTGGTCTACCCAGTGAGTTCCAGGACACAGAGAAACCCTGTCTCGAAAAAATCAAATTCAAAAAACTTAAAAAAAAAAACAAAAACAAAAAAACAAAAACATTCTGGCTTCTGTGGCTTGTGGGTCAGGTACCAAGTCCTTCATTTTGTTCAAGGTTGCAGGGTGGTTACATGACCCAAAAGCACAGCAGCCTATGAGGAGAAATGGCCCATGACAGTCAGACTCATGGGTTGTTACAGTATAAGAAAAATAAGGATAGCCAGGAATGTGGAAGGAGAGCTGTTGGTGGGTTCGCAGGGGTTCTTAGTAGAACCGGGGACCTGGGGCACAGGTAGGAGGGTTTGATTGTGTGATGAGGGGCAGACAAAGGATGGGGTCTGACAGGTGACAAGGTAAAAGCTGACACATCAGCTGGGGAGAAAGGGGTTTGGCATGGTGCAAAAAATGTATGTCTCTCCTTTTCCCTTGTAGTCCAGCATGAGTGCATCCCTCAGGCCATTCTGGGGATGGATGTCCTGTGCCAGGCCAAGTCAGGCATGGGCAAGACAGCAGTGTTTGTCCTGGCCACACTGCAGCAACTGGAGCCGGTTACTGGGCAGGTATGTTGGTTAGTGCTGGAGAGGGCGTTGAGGTTGGGTGGCCAGGAGGGAGGCTGTTCTGTGCTCTCAGAGCTGTCTCCTCCGGCAGTTCAGAGGGGATGCTCTGTAGCTGATGGGCATAATGGTTTAATGAGACCGACCTCACCCACAAGTTGGCAGATGCTCTTGTGTCGAGGGGCTGATTGTACGGTGTCTGTCTCCATTTGCACCTTCAGGTGTCTGTGCTGGTGATGTGTCACACCAGGGAGCTGGCTTTTCAGATCAGCAAGGAATATGAGCGTTTCTCAAAGTACATGCCGAATGTCAAGGTAAGGGGAGTGAGGAAACCTGGGCAGGGATGCTGTGGGGGCTTGCAGGCCAGTGGTTGGCTGTCCTCGAGTAGCTGTAGGGGAGGGAGGCCCTGTGCTGTCAGTGGTGTGTTCCTGCAGGCCGGGGCCCAGGAGAGACTTCAGTCACTGCCAGGCCCTTCTGTAGCTGCCCTTCTGGGTTCCATACTGTGAATGCGTCTGTATTGCTGAGAGTTCGAAGCTTTAGGTAATGCCACTACAACACTTTGTAATTGGTTTTGGTACTGCAAATTCCATTCCAGAGCCTTCAGCTACTAAGTGTGGGACTGAGCAACTCCTGGGTCCCTTCGTTTTTATGCTTACAATTGTCTTTGTGTGTGTATGTTTTATTGAGATAGGGTTTCTTTGTGTAGCCCTGGCTGTCCTGGAACTCACTCTGTAGACCAGGCTGGCCTCGAACTCAAAAATCCATCTATCTGTCTGCCTCTGCCTCCCAAGTTCTGGGATTAAAGGCGTGAGCTAACACTGCCCAGCTACAATTGTCTCTTTACCAAGTTATCCTGGTAGGCCTTGAACTCACCTTAGTCTAGAGACAGTAGGCCTTGACCCTGAGGCTCTTGCCTCAAGTTCCTGAGTAGTTGGGTCAGGCCTTTGCCACCTGGCTGGGCCAGAGCCTCTGTTCTGTTCTGTTCTGTACTGTACTGCTTGGTGGAGTGCTTGGGAGTTTGGGGTATGTGTGGCTAGGGGAAGCTAAACGCTCGCTTGCTCTAAAGCAGCTCTGGCGTGGACTCAACTCTAGAATGGTTAAAGCTTTCTGGGGGTCATTACAAGTGGCCCGTGTGTTCTATGAAGGAGCGTGGTGTGGTCTCATACTTGGCATCCCTTTGGAACTTTTGAGATTATGTGTTTCCATGCCTGGGTGTGTGTGGCCTGCTGTGGGGTTTTTTTAAAACATACTGTAGTTTTGCTTGGTTGGGGCGGGATGTCACTGTGGATGGGTGCTTGCCATCATGTGTCTGCTGCTTGAGTGCAGAGGTTGTGGGTCTGTGCCCACCCCCAGCTCCACCCCTGCAACTCACTGTGTGTTTTAAAGGGTACTTGTAATTTTGAAGCAGAACCCTAAACTGAAAATAATTTCTTAAAAATCAAAGTGGGAGGTCAGAGAAATGGCTCAGATAAAAGTGTTTCCTGCACAGAACCATGCAAGGTGCCAGGAGAGAACCAGGTCCACAGAGCCCTCTGACCCTGACTTCTCTTTCCCCACACCCACACGCCATGTACACACGATAGTGCTTAAGATATTGTTACTTATACAATACACGTGTTAATACATACACACACACACACCCCACCACAACCACAATCACCACCACCACAGGGTTTTCCTATGTAGCCCAGACTGTCCTGGAACTTGCTCAGCAGACTGGGCTGACCTCCAAGTCAGCTCTGCTTCCGCTGGGATTAAAGGCACATGTCATCATCTCCACAACCATGCCCAGCATGACAGATTTAAAAAGGGAAATTCTGGAGGAAGAAGAAGAAAAGGAAAGGCAGTATGTGCAAAGTGCTAAAGGAATCCAGAGAGCTTGTGGTCTCTGAATTTTTCATTGCACTGCATAACCAAGCATTAGACATTAGACATTGTTTTCCTAACCTGTCCGTATGCAAGCTTATGGCCTCTTTGTGAAACATTTTAGCATATTTATATATTTTCCTCCTAGGATTCTGAGAATAGTTTCTGATCTGGAGATTGTCTCTGTGCTTGTGTCTGTGTGTCTGTGCCTCTGGTTTTATGTTGTTATCATAACCTTACCAAGAGACTGATAGACTTTAGTTCTTGGGCTGAGTGGTCCTCTCTGTGGATCTGATAGTTGGAAACTGAAGCGGTCCCAGGGGCTCATTCCTGTTTCCCCGGGGCTTTGGAGGTTGAGGTGGGAGTTTGCTGGGGTTGAAGGCTGCCCTGGGCTAATGTCTCACAAAGGGGGAGGATTGCAGACCATTGACCAGTCCTCTGCAGATCCCACAACACCTGTGTGCCACTCCAAATGCTATGAGGGTTGGGATCAAGTGTGAGGCCAGGCCTGGAGGGGGAGCCCCCCTCATCAGTTACCTACATAGCCATAAAATCAGAATTATCTTTACTTTTCATTGGTTCTGCAACAAAGTGTCCTGTAGGGGGCTGTCTAGTCCCTCCCTAGTGAGGTATGGCTGGCTTTTCCCTGAGTGTTTGTAACATACCTGAAAGCTTAATTGATACTAGGTAAAACACTTGACAGGAATGCTCCTGTATGCCACATGGTAACCACTTGTGATTTTGGATTGAGAGGGAGGTTTACTGTGGAGTAAGCTTCCTGATTCTTTCCCCTTGAAATTGGACAAGTCCACATGTCACAGCGCACATCCAGCACTTACCTAGTGTCACAGCGCACATCCAGCACTTACCTAGTGTCACAGCTCACACTCACCTAGTGGTTTACAGGTGGTGTGACTTTCATCTCAGGCACTCAGGAAGCAAAGGCTCTAGGCCAGCTGGACTGAGTGACAGTTCAGTTAGGAAAGCTTGCTTGTGGCTTGTTTGGTGGCACCTCACACTTCTTGGTGGCTTCTTGCTTTCTTCATTTGTGTAAGGAAGCTGTGACTTTAGAGTCACATGTGCCTCCTTGTGTAGGCCAGTAGGGCTGTGTCGAGAGACCCTATCGTAGAGTTTGAGTGGAGGCTGAGAAGCTGAGTGTTCCTTCCGTCCATCCCCCTTAGCCCTGAGGTGCTGAGCAAGTCGCTTTGTTTCTTACCTGCATTACCTGTTTCGTACGGAGGCACAGGAGTCACTGCAGGCCTGAAAGCTAAGAGTTGGTTTACAATCAACTACAGAAAGAACACATTGGCATTGGCAAGGTGGCCCATGGCCTTTATTCTGCACTTGGGTGACAGACAGGCTGCTAGGGCTATACAGTGAGGCCTTAACTCAAACAAAGGGGTGGGAGAGAATGGGAACTCTGGGAGACTGGAACATTGTCTTTCCTTGTGGTTGACAGGTGGCAGTGTTTTTTGGCGGTCTGTCTATCAAGAAGGATGAAGAGGTGCTGAAGAAGAACTGCCCACACATTGTCGTGGGGACTCCTGGCCGGATCCTAGCCCTGGCTCGGAATAAGAGCCTGAACCTCAAACACATTAAACACTTTATCTTGGACGAGTGTGACAAGATGCTTGAACAGCTCGGTGAGTGGCGGTGCTGCCGGCTCAGGTGGTCGGGGAGCCGCCCTTTGAGCCAAATGATGTGTTTGACAGAGGAGCACCTGTGTGCAAGGACGACTCTTATCTATCACCCATGACTGATGGCTCTGCTTCTTGTCCCCTGGTGCTGTGCTGTGAGCTCGCTCTGCCGAGGTGTGCGGAGCTCCAGTTCTGGTTTGGGCACATGCCTTGAGTCGAAGGCAGGGGAGTCTCTTGAGTTCAAGGCCCATCTGGTCTATAGTTAGTTAGTTAGTTAGTTCGTTCAAGGACATCCAGGACTACACGGAGAAACTCCTGAAAAACCTTTTTTTAAAAAAGGCTTAACATGTCTTTAATCCCAAGGGCTACAGAGTGAGCCCTTATCTTTAAGAGAGAGAGGGTCAGAGAATTGGTTTTGTTGAGTTTGGAGAGTAGAAGACTGTAGCTCTAGAGAGAGGTCTTTCCAAATGGCCTTTGGCTGTCCCAAGATGGCATACTGATGGTGGCATTAGACAGGCCGCATCTGTCTGTGTCTGTCTGGCCAAACGGTGTGTGAGGCTAGAGGTGAAGGTGGAAGGCACAGCAGGCGGTTGTAGAGAGAAAGTGCTTCTGAGACGGGCGTAGGGATAACAGTGGGAAAGGGCCTTCAGAGGTTTGTGCATGTTTTCTTAGAGACAATATGTATGTTTAGGTCTTACTGTATAGCACTGATTAGCCTCGAACTTAAGTTAGAAACCAGGCTGGCCTCAAACTCAGAGAATTGCCTACCTCTGCCTCCTGAGTTCTGGGACTACAGACGTAAGTTTATTATTTAAATGTGTGCATGCATGCTTGCCACCATAGAGAAGAGAGGCAGTGACCCCCCTGGAACTAAGTTGTGGGAGCTGGGAACCTAATGTGGGTCTTCTGTAGGAACAGTAAGTGCCCTTAACTGCCGTACCTCTATCCAGCCTCATGCTCCATATTTTATAAATGTGGACTTTAGGTTCGGTCACATTTTTCTTGTCTGAACACGGGAGTGGAATTTGACCCCCAAGTCGTCTTTCTTTTCTTTTCTTTTCTTTTCTTTTAGTTTCGTTTCGTTTCGTTTCGTTTCGTTTTTTTCGAGACAGGGTTTCTCTGTATAGCCCTGTCCTGGAACTCACTCTGTAGACCAGGCTGGCCTCGAACTCAGAAATCTGCCTGCCTCTGCCTCCCAGAGTGCTGGGATTACAGGTGTGCACCACCACCACCCGGCTCCCAAGTCTTTTTCTAAGCACATTGCTTTTTTCATGCTGTTACTAGTATACACAGCTCCTGGTCCTCCAGCCAGGACCTCCTAAGTGCTGGGATTCCAGGCGTGTGCCTCAAAGCCTGGATTGTTCGTGGAAACACCACATCTCTGCAGTGGCTTCCCTCAGAGTTTCATTGACCTCACCAGACTTACGTCACAGACTCATTTTCTTCTGTGAATTTTTTTCTTGCAGACATGCGTCGGGATGTCCAGGAAATTTTTCGCATGACCCCCCATGAGAAGCAGGTCATGATGTTCAGTGCTACCTTGAGCAAAGAGATCCGCCCAGTCTGCCGCAAGTTCATGCAAGATGTAAATACCCTTCTACCTTCTCTCCCTCCACTCCCCGCCCGCTGCCTCCTCCCCCTCCTCGCCCTCTTCCTCCAGACTCCCTTGTCCTTCAAGCACCGAGAAGGGAGCTTGTGCCCATCTGGGAGCAACAACTCCTTGAAGAAAAACACAGAGGCAGAGACAGTTAGTGATAGGGTCTGCGCGTGCCAGGGAAACTCCGGAAGACTTGGTCGGGTTAACGTGAGAGCGGGTAGTGTTTGACATTTTTTAATCACGACATTTTTGAACCTCTTCTCCCTTTGGGGGCAGGGCAGAATTTTGTGCCCTCTCCCCCTCCTATCGTCTACTACACACCCCCTTCAGCCACGCACCCTCCAGGTGGCATGGAGCATTCAGCTGGAGCCTCTGCTCACCGAAACTCTACATGTCAGTGGCAGGAGAGCGAGAGAGGGACAGTCAGGGGCAGGGCCTGTCCAGAAGAAGAACAGACAAACAGCACCACGAGTCGGCCCCTCCCAACCTCCAGGAGCGGGGGCCTCTGGCACCTCAGCCCCGCAGTCCCCACTCCTTCCCGCCCATACCTCCCTGCGCCCATCGGAGCCTTGGTTGATGTGAGCTGGCAGCAGAGAAGCACTGAGGCACGACGGCAGAACGCAGACCTGCGAGCAGCGGATGGCAGCCGCGGAGGCCACGGGAGCCTGACCAGGATGCTGAGGACCATTCCAGCCTCTTTTTCTGTTCCCGGTTTTTTCCTGAACCTAATGTGCTGTACCCCATTTTCCCATACTTGTCGGGGGAGGAAGTGTCCTGAATGGGGTGGTGGATTTTTTTTCTCGTTTTTTAAATGAGGGTTATGGGAAACGAAGCTGTACCGACAAGCGACCTAGTGGGTGTCAGTGCGGAGACTGAGCAGTGGGTCGTCCACCCTCCCTGGCCTTCCCTTGAGAAGATGGCTTTCTCTTGGGCTGGGCTTGGGGCAGAATCAGGAGGCAGCTGTGGGACTTACTGAGGAGCCTGCTTCTGGAAGAGGTTTCTGTGACCCTTGCCTTGGTTCCTGGTTCTATATAAACTGTCTCTCAGACAGTATGGAGCGTGGGGGAAAGTCCAGCCTGGAGATAACTGTCTGCCTCAGGATTTATGTATGCTCCTTCCTTCCCTTCAAGGGTTAGGGGTGGGTACACATACTTTTTTTATTTTTTTATTTTTTATGAAATGTGATTTTCCTTTCCATTGCCTTCTTCACCTTTGATGCTAAAAGATCTTTGTATAAGAAAAACAGGGCAGCCAAGCTATAAATCTCACAGCTGCTGTGAGGAGGAAGATGGAGAAAGAGAAGCTATGCCCTTTAGTTAAGAGTTGAAGAAAGCAGGCAGGCTCAGTTGTGGAGGTCTCAGGGCATCTGCAGGGGGTAGGGACTCAGGTCAGGAGGAGCTGCTTAGGATGTCTCCTGGTACCAGGAGAGAAGAGGGGAAAGGGCCCTCGAGGCGTGCTGAGGTAGAGCTGGGGGAGCTGGCCTGGCCTGGCCTGGCTGTGGCAGGTGTGGGTGAGGGCTTGGGACATTTGTCCCCGATCCCCCACATGTAGATGCTTTTGACTGAATTCAGAGGCCATTCTCTTCTAAAGCTGACCTGGTGGTTCAGAGCAGAGTGCCTCTCGCCCTGAGCAGTGTTGGCTCCTCTTTGATGACATTTTAGAGAAAATACTACCTCAACCACCTGAGAGCTGGGGTCAGTCTGCTGCCAATGCTTGGCTGTTAAATGGCTTTTAGATGGTGTCCATCGCAACCTTCTGGTCGTGAGGACATTTGCTAAAGTGCAGAAACGAGAGCTGAGTAGGGCCATTGTCTTTGTCCTGTTGTGGAAAGATCACTGCCTCTCCTGGGTGTACTGGCCATGCTCTCCCCTTGCGCACCATGCCCTGTTGTCTCTCCACCATTTCCACCTGGCAACAGGCACCTTGCTCTGTGCAGAGCTCCAATCTAACCATTATCAATTGGGCTTAAAATTCCGTTGATGTGGATGCTGCCAGATCTAGCTGGAAAGAGACCTCAGCACAGAGTATTCTTTGCGGAGGGGAGGGGTTTTCAGTCCTTTCTCTCCTCCCCATCCTCCCATGGGGTGTATTGGAGATCAGCGTCCTCCACCCCCCCAGGTTTAACCCCCCCACTCTGCCCTCCTCCTGCCCCCACCCCTCCTCCCCCTCAGCCTATGGAGATCTTCGTGGATGACGAGACCAAGTTGACGCTGCATGGGTTGCAGCAATACTACGTGAAACTGAAGGACAACGAGAAGAACCGGAAGCTCTTTGATCTTCTTGATGTCCTCGAGTTCAACCAGGTCAGTATCAGGGTCTGTGTAGGCGTGAGCACTGCACGTCCAGCTGTGGCAGAAGCTATGTAGAGGTGGCCTGTGATTGACAGGCTGTGTATGTAGGTGAAGCGGTGGAGGATGAAGTTGGTAAGAGCTAAGGTAGAGTACTTGATGAGGTTGGTAGGTGGGGCAGCCTGTGCTAGGCCACTGTAGAGCTGTGGTGTTTGAAGAGGATCTTTGGTTTTGTAGACTAGTTTTTTTTTTTTTTTTAAAGATTTATTATATGTATATAGTGTTCCTCTTGCATGTATGCATGCATGCCAGAAGAGGGCACCAGATCTCACTAAAAATGGTTGTGAGCTACCATGTGGTTGCTGGGAATTGAACTCAGGACCTCTGGAAGAGAGGTCAGTGTTCTAACTGCTGAGCCAGCTCTCCAGCCCCTGTAGTGTGTTCTCTCTCTCTCTTCCCCCTCCCCCTCCCCCTCCCTTTCCCCTCCCCCTCCCCTCCCCCCTCCTTCTGTCCTCCCTTTCCCCCCTCCCTACCCCCTTCCCCCTTTGGTTTTTTCGAGACAGGGTTTCTCTGTGTAGCCCTGGCTGTCCAGGAACTCACTCTGTAGATCAGGCTGGCCTCAAACTCAGAAATCTGCCTGCCTATGCCTCCTAAGTGCTGGGAATAAAGGCGTGTGCCACCACTGCCTGGCTTGTAGTTCTCATTCTTAACATGGTCAGAGGTGGCCTCACCCTTGTGTATGCTAGCCTGAGGTCTTGTGTCCATGCAGCTGAGAGGCTAGGATGTTTGGAAATTAAGGCCTAGATGTACATGCAGTAAGGTTGAAGAACAGAGAAACATTTGTGAAGGGATATTTGAGTTGGAATAAGGGACTGAGGAATTCCTTTAGAAATTCTGCTAGGTCTGGGACGTGGTAGGTAGCACACACCTTTAAACCCAGCATTCAGGAGGCCGAGACTGGCAGCTCTGAAGTCTACAGAGTGGGTTGCAGGACGGCCAGGAGGACTATACAGAAAAGGGCTGCCTTGAAAAACAAAAACCCAAAGTTCTGCCACATGTGTTAGCATACATCTTTAATCCCAAGCACTAGACAGACAGGTGGATCTCTGTGAGTACAAGTTTGAGGCCAGCCTGCTCTACATAATGTGTTTCAGGACAACTAGGGCTAATAGAGAAACCCTGTCTCAAACTTTCTGCTCTTCCAGAGGATGCACATTCAGTTCACAGCACCTATCTATCCATGAAACTGGCTCCAGGTGATTCAACACACTCCTGAAAGTACGCCTGCATATACCTGGCATATATTCACAAAACCATGCATACATACATTTTAAAAACTTCAAAAGTGAGACTGGGACTTGGGAAGTGGCTCAGAGGTTAAACCACTTTTGTTCTTCTAAGAATTCCCAAGTTGGGCTGGAGAGATAGCTCAGTGGTTAAGACTGCTCTTCCTAAGGTCCTGAGTTCAAATCCCAGCAACCACATGGTGGCTCACAACCATCCGTAATGAGATCTAACACTCTCTTCTGAGGTGTCTGAAAATAGCTACAGTGTACTTACATATAATAAATAAATCTTTAAAAAAAAAAAAAGAATTCCCAAGTTCAGTTCTCAATACCTATGTCATCTTCCAATCATGTAATTACAGTTGGCAGAAAAAGAGGGTCCAGTCTCTTCTGCTGGCCCTTCAGGCACCAGGCCCACATGCAGAAGCATATGTGCAGGCAAAACCCAGACACCTGAACTTAAAACCCGCTGATTTTAGAATGCTGGTACATACAGCACATCACACTCTGTCTGGTGTGCATACATCACACCTGTGCTCCTTAGGTGGTGATCTTTGTGAAGTCCGTGCAGCGCTGCATCGCCCTGGCCCAGCTTCTAGTGGAGCAGAACTTCCCAGCCATTGCTATCCACCGCGGGATGCCCCAGGAGGAGAGGTGGGTTAGAGGCCAGCGGGGGTGTGTGTGTGTGTGTCTATGTGTCCCCGTTCTTCTGTGTCCTATCCTCAGGAGGAAGCAGTGTGGAGAGAAGGGAGTCTCAACCCTTTTGTTTACTCTCTCACAAAGGCTCTCTCGGTATCAGCAGTTCAAGGATTTCCAGCGGAGGATTCTCGTGGCTACCAACCTGTTTGGTCGAGGCATGGACATTGAGCGTGTGAACATCGCTTTCAACTATGACATGCCAGAAGATTCAGACACTTACCTGCACAGGGTAAGCAGCCCACCCCAGCCCACTTCTGTGTGTGTGCGCGCGCGCGCGCTGTGTGCCTTCTCTGTCTGCCCTGTGGAGCTTGCAGTCTTCCCCTTTCCCTCCAGGTGGCCAGAGCGGGCCGGTTTGGCACCAAAGGCTTGGCCATCACGTTTGTGTCAGATGAGAACGATGCCAAGATCCTTAATGACGTGCAGGACCGTTTTGAAGTCAACATCAGCGAGCTGCCCGACGAGATCGACATTTCTTCCTACAGTGAGTGTCATTGTGTGTGTGTGCATGCATGTATGCTCCCATTTCGAGTCTTACTGTAACTGACTTTTTTCTTCAGTTGAGCAGACGCGGTAGAGGATTCGCCCATCCTGGACTGTGGCAGTCTGTTGTAGAAGAGGACACAGGGGTCAGGAGGAGACACTATGGCCCCACTCGACGCCTTGGCCCGCCTGTCTATGCTTCTCTCTGTGTCACCACCACTCCTAAACCTAGTCCTGATTTATCAGAGTTGTTTGTTTGTTTTTGTTTTTTAACAAAACTAAGAATGAAACAACTGTGTGTGTGTGGTGTCTGTAAGTGCTCCATTTAGGACTTGAACCAGAGTCACGGAGGGCTGCCAGCCTATTGTGGGGCAGGGTCCTAGAGAGGTAGGGGCCTGGTGACGTGAGGCTCCCAAAGTGACTGACAGTGAGGCTGGGACACTGCTGGGGGTCGGGAGGCAAAGAGCAAGTCCAAGCCCAGCTGGATTTCTTCTGTGAGGGCTGTGGTAGAGGGCTGGCCTGTCTTCTCTTTCTCGGGTTTTGGTCTGAAGTTCAGAAGGTTATACATGAAGCCCAGGTAGCTTCTCTCTCTCTCTCTCTCTTTTTTTTTTTTTTTTTTTTTTTTTTTTGGGTTTTTGGATTTGGTTTTTTTGAGACAGTGTTACAGGGTTTCTCTGTATAGCCCTGGCTGTCCTAGAACTCACTCTGTAGACCAGGCTGGCCTCGAACTCAGAAATCCGCCTGCCTCTGCCGCCCAGAGTGCTGGGATTACAGGCGTGAGCCACCACCGCCGGGCCCCAGGTAGCTTCTTAACCTCAGACATGTACCTGTAGAGCCGGCCTGTCCTAGAATTATCTTGGGGTTCTTGGCAGTGTTGCTGGGATCCCTGGAGGGGAAGGGAGCAGGAGGTGAGGGGTGAAAGCAGTGCAGCACAGCTGCTGCCTGAGCCGCTGCACCCCGGAACCTGCCCTGCAGACCTTGACTGCACTTGAGGGTCAGGCCTTGCTAAGGCACCGGCCATGGGCCCCCTGCCCCGTCTGGCCTGTCAGAGGCTGGAACTTGTGTTTCTGCTTTGAGATTTCAGATCCACACAACTGCAGTTGTTGCCAGCCTCAGCACTAATGGACATTGTGAGGGAGGCCATGTGGGTGGGCGTGCCTCAGAGGGGGGTGGGTGGTATTGCTCTTGGTCACTGGGAAAAAGTTTCACACTTCCGTGCCCCTGGCTGCACCTCTGCCTCTCTGGATTAGCAAAGGTGAGGATGATCTGCACAGAAGAGCTTTCCCACAGCCAGGGTCTCATCAGGCTGAACTACCGTTACAAACAGCCAAATGCCTCAGTCTCCATTTCGTTGTTTTTATTTTCAGAATATTAAGTTTTGACAGCATCTATCTAAATGCCCTGCATGTGCTTTGTCTGGTGGCCAGAAGGCACTGGGTCCTGTGGAGCGGGTTACAGAGGGCTGTGTGGCAAAGTTGGGTTTTCTCAAGAGCAGCAAGTGCTCCTGCAGTCACTTAGCCCTCTCCTCCTCAGATCTCCTTTTCTGAAAAGATCTGGCTGCCACTTCCTGGTGGGAAGGATGCTTGTTCACAGAGAAAGCCAGAAGACAGAAGCCTTGCTAGGTTTCTCCACTCGAGACAATTACCATTAGCGTTCCCTTTGCCCAGTCACGCGTGCTGGATAGTTTTATATGTCAACTTGACACAAGCTAAGCCCATTACAGGAAGGAGCCTCAGTTAAGAAAATTCCTTCATGCTGGGCGGTAGTGGCGCACGCCTTTAATCCCAGCACTTGGGAGGCAGAGGCAGGCAGATTTCTGAGTTTGAGGCCAGCCTTGTATACAGAGTGAGTTCCAGGACAGCCAGGGCTACACAGAGAAACCCTGTAAGAAAGAAAGAAAAGAAAGAAAGAAAGAGAGAGAGGAAGGAAGGCAGAAAGAAGGAAGGAAAGAAAGAAGAAAGAAAGAAAAAGAATAAAAAGCTGTGCTCACATGACCTGGGGAACCCGCTCAGAGCCCTGGCCCACTGGGAAGAATCTAAGCCATGCTCTTTGACAGCAACTGAGGTACAAGCAAGCGTTGCAGTCATTTGTCAGCATGGTAGCTGGGTTTTCAGTGCTCTGCCGCATTAATTAATGTTGGTGAATACTCAGATATATCATTTGGAAAAGGCTGTTACAGGGCCGATTGAAGTGGCTTGCTACAAAAACCCGGCTAAGTTCCCTTTTTGTGACTCAGACAAAGATAGGAGAGGACTGAGACCATAGTGCCTGTTGACCTCACACATGTTCCGTGGTGGTGAGCAAGCACACACACTGGTAAATGTTGGCTATGGTTTTAATATATATATAATATTAAAATATATTATTAAATATTATTAAAGTATATATACATATTTTTCAAGGTTTTGTGTAGCTCCAGTTGTCCTGGAAATCCCTGTGTAGAGCTAGGTGGCCCAGAACTCCAAAGATCGGCCTGCCTCTGTCCCCACCCCACCCTAGTGCTGGGATTAAAGTCATAGGTATCACGCTAAAATTTTAATAACACCTCGACCGGCCTTAGTTGTCATCGCTGACCTAGAATTTCCCAAATGGCTTGTAACAATTTCGGAGGTGTTGTGAAGAGGTACACTTTTTGACCGCGATGTGGTTCCCTGTTTTTCTGGCCTTGCTCAAATCACGTGGGTGTACTCATAGTATCAAGTTCAGACCAGGAGAGAGCCGCCTGCAGGCCATCTGTGGAACTGCAACCACAACCATATATCCTGATCAGTACTGCAGCCTACCGGAAGCTTTGAGGGAAGCACTGAGAAACACCAGCAGTGAAGAATGGAAGCACGGTCAGCTTGCTTCTAAAGCACCATCTTTTTTCTTTTCTTTCTTTCTTTCTTTTTTTTTTTTTTTTTTTTGCAGCTTTTTGGACAGCAGAGAAATTGAGACGCAGGAGGTGAGGGGGAAGACTGGACTCAGGATGTAAACACACACATTTCTGAGAAAGTGAAACTGGTCCGATCCACAAGCATCGTCTCCCAGGGTTATCTTTGGAGGATTCTGAGCAGCCCAGTGGCCCAGAGGAGGGTCTCAGAGTTCCGGGTCCCTCTGCATATCAAAGCTGATACTGGACCGGCTTTCAGGAGACATCAATTCTAAAATTACTGCAAGACTTGGAAAATTGTCCACCATACCTGTGTCCTCACAATCCTCAGGGCCAAGTAGTCAATAAAAGAACAAATTGAATACTTAAAAGCTAATTAATTAAGCAAAAGGCTTCCTACCACCAAACACTGAATCAAACCTGAAATTAATAACACTCAATGTGTTCAACATCTGTGCCACTCAAGACAAACCTACCATTGTCTGTCAGTGGAGTCAACCCCCACGTATACTGGTCAGCTGGAAGGACCCATTTGACAGGAGTTGGAGGGGGACAGTTTCCTGTGAACAGTAGGAAGGGGAAAGGGAGAAAGGACAGGATATCTGAGAGTAGTGCCAGTGAGGTTCCAGGTGGGACAGTGTAACAGGCACCAGAGAGCTCCCATGAGACCATCGAGTCATTGCCATGAGCATTTGCAAACGAGGAACTGTGGACAAAATGGTATACCGTGGGACATACCGTGACACACTACAGCTTCCATAGAAAGCTATCTTTCCACAGGACCAACCTCACCCTGTCTGGGTACCAGCCTGCAATGTCCGACCAGACCCCACCAGTCAGAAAGATGGCACGCACCGGGTGGTGGTGGCGCACACCTTTAATCCCAGCACTTGGGAGGCAGAGGCAGGCAGATTTCTGAGTTCGAGGCCAGCCTGCTCTACAAAGACAGAGTGGCAGAGTGGGTTCTAGGACACAGGGCTATACAGAGAAACCCTGTCTCGAAAAACAAACAAACAAAAAACAAACAAACAAACAAAAAAAGATGGTGTGCCTGGGGATCACAGAGAAAACAAAGAGACCATGCAGGCACCCGAGGGCACAGAACCGGGTCACCTGGAAGGACATTTATGTTCTCATTGGTACAGCCCGATGCCGCCGTTCTCCCCACCCCACCCCCAGCAAGGCTCCTTCTGTCATTCCCATGGCTGTTTACACCCTGCTTCCTTCTCCAGCGAGCCCCACTCCCCCTAAGACCACGCTGAGCTTGTTTAGTGTCCGGGGAAACAGGAGGGAAAGAAGCAGATAATCCGGACTGGAGACTGCTCAAGAGTAGGATGTCAGAGACATTATCATCCCTAGACACCAAATGCCACTTCCTGTGCTGAGTCCTTTGCTTGCTTTCTTGATAATCAGACCCATCATGCCTCACGGTCGTTAATACCTATGGGGGATGTCCCTATTGTCCTGTGAGTTTTAAAGGGGGGTGCGTGGGACATCCCACACTACAGATATCCACCACCCTACCGTTCCTAAAGTTAACTTCATTTGGATAAACATTGGAGAACCTTGGAACGGACAGTGGAGAATGGGGTGATTCATAAAATGTATGATCCTTTTGATATCAAAACCCTCTTCCCAGTGGACATGGGGATATTTCTACGGTGCCGAGAAAATGAACCAGGTCCACATAGATAATCTCAGGACTGAAAAGAAGATCCTTGTAAATAAAACACATCCATCTGGAGCCACAGAGGCTTTATCTGGGAAGAAACACAAGGAGTCTGAGTCTAAGCCCGAAGCTGAGAAGACAGATCCTGAGGGAAGAGGCAAGGTCTCCTCTTTACAGGCGAGAGTCCTGCACTCAGGTTTGGAAGTGTGAGTCACCCACTGCGGGTGAACAGAGCCTGCTCTGTGGGGTCCGTGTGGGGCTTGCAGGCTAGCGCCTCTGTTTTAAGGAGAAGCATCTCCACTACATCCCCAACCACTTGGGTCGCCATTGTATTCCCGGAAGTGGCTTTTCTAGAAGACTCCAAGGTCTGACTTCTGGGAAGAAGTAAGAAAGGTGGAGGAGAGGACACAGAGAGTCTGGCCTGCGGGTCTCTTCTCGCTGACAGCTTCTGGGTCAGAAATCGGAGACACCATGACAAACAGGGCTCCGTTCGCAGTACAGGGTTCAGGCAAAGTCTTGGTCTCCAGGCTGCGAGGTCAGGGGTGGAGAAGCCCAGGGCTGGGGATTCCCCATCTCCTCAGTTTCACTTCTGCTCTAAACCTGGGTCAGGTCCTTCTGCCCGGACACTGATGACGCGCTCGCAGCTCTCACCCCTATTGGGTGACGCGATCTTGGGGAACCAACCAGCGTCACTGCAGGCGCTGGTTATAAAGTCCACGCAGCCCACAGCCAGATGGGGGCAATGGCGCCGCGCACGCTGCTCGTGCTGCTGGCGGCCGCCCTGGCCGCGAACCAGACCCGCGCGGGTGAGTGCGGGGTCGGGAGGGAAACGGGCTCTGCGGGGAGGGGCCGGGGCGGCACCGGGGAAGCCGCGTCCCCGCGTCGCCCACCAGACCCTCCGCCCCTTCTCCACCCGCGTCCCGAGCCCTGCGCCCTGCTCCCCTCCCGGCCCGCGCGCCCGCTCGGGGTCCCGGGAGGAGGTCGGGGTCTCACCGCGCGCCGCCCCCAGGCTCACACTCGCTGCGGTATTTCGACACCGTCGTGTCCCGGCCCGGCCTCGGGGAGCCCCGGTTCATCTCTGTCGGCTACGTGGACGACACGCAGTTCGTGCGCTTCGACAGCAACGCGGAGAATCCGAGGATGGAGCCGCGCGCGGGGTGGATACGGCAGGAGGGGCCGGAGTATTGGGAGGAGGAGACTCGGATTCACAAGAACAAAGAGCAGGATTACCGAGTGAACCTGAGGAACCTGCTCGGCTACTACAACCAGAGCGAGGACTGTGAGTGACCCCGGGTCGGAGGTCACGACCCCTCCACGTCCCGACACAGGGACCGGAGACGTCCCTGGTCCCAAGTCCGAGGTTCAGGAGCAGAACCGACCCGGGACCGGTTTCCCTTTCAGTCTGGAGGAGTCCGCGGGTGGGCGGGGCCGGGGCGGGGCTGACCACGGGGTCCTGCAGACTCTCACACAATCCAGAAGATGTCTGGCTGTGATGTGGGGTCGGACAGGCTCCTCCTCCGCGGGTACACACAGTACGCCTATGATGGCCGCGATTACATCGCCCTGAACGATGACCTGAAAACGTGGACGGCGGCGGACATGGCGGCGCAGATCACCCGACGCAAGTGGGAGCAGGCTGGTGCTGCAGAGGAAAAAAGGGCCTACCTGGAGGGCACGTGCGTGGAGTGGCTCCGCAGATACCTGGAGCGCGGGAAGGAGACGCTGCTGCGCACAGGTGCAGGGGCCGCGGGCAGCTCCTCCCTCTGCCCTCGGGCTGGGGCTCAGTCCTGGGGAAGAAGAAACCCTCAGCTGGGGCGATGCCCCTGTCTCAGAGCGGAGACAGTGTCCCTGGGTCTCCTGATCCTCATCACAGTGACTGCACTGCCTCTCCCAGGGCTCAGCCTCCTCCCTGGACAGTGCCCAGGCTGTGTCAGGAGGGAAGGAGAGAATTTCCCAACATAACAGCTGCCAGTCTGTAGCCTCCATCAGCCATGGCCTCTCCCAGGCCGGGTTCTCTGCCCACACCCACTGTGGACACGGACTCCTGTCATGCTGAGTGTGTCAGCCCTCACACCTCAGGACCAGAAGTCTCCTTTACCTGATGGGACACATGGGCTCCCCTACACTAGGCTGGTTCCCCACTTTCTAGAACTTTCCAAAGAATAGATTCTCACAGATCCCGTCCTGTCTGTGGGGTTTGCATCCCTTCCACAACCCAACTCTATCTATTCCTACAGTGGTGAGTGGTCACAGTAGCCCTTATGGGGGACCCTGGAGGAATATAAATCGTGGAATTTCTTTTTTGTTTTCTTTCTTTCTTTCTTTTCTTCTTTCTTTCTTTCTTTCTCTCTCTCTCTCTTTTTCTTTCTCTTTCTTTCTTTCTTTCTTTCTTTCCTTCCTTCCTTTCTTTCTTTCTTTCTTTCTTTCTTTCTTTCTTTCTTTCTTTCTTTCTTTCTTTCTTTCTTTCTTTCTTTCTGTCTTTCTTTCTTTCTTTCTTTCTTTCTTTCTTTCTTTCTTTCTTTCTTTCTTTCTTTCTTTCTTTCTTTCTTTCTTGTTTTGGTTTTCCAAGAGAGGGTTTCTCTGTGTAGCCCTGGCTGTCCTTTAACTCACTCTAGACCAGGTTGGCCCTTGAACTCAGAAATCCACCTGCCTCTGCCTTCCAAGTACTGGGATTAAAAGTGTGTACCACCACCGCCCTATTTCTTACTTTCTCTTTTTTCTTTTCTTTATTTTTTCTTTTTCTTTCTTTCTTTTTGTTTTTTTGTTTTTTTTCGTTTGTTTGTTTTTTGATTTTTTTTTTCAAGACAGGATTTCTCTGTGTACCCCTAGCTATCCTGGAACTCACTCTGTAGACCAGTCTGGTCTCAAACTCAGAAATCTGCCGGTCTCTGCCTCCCAGAGTGCTGGGATTACAGGTGTGCAACACTGCCTGGCTTTTTATTTATTTATTTATTTTTGAGGGCGTTATTTTGTTTCTAATCAGGTTTTGACTGCACTGCAGTGACCCTGTTTCTTCATGTCCTTGTATTATCATTTGTATCAGTCTCCACGGGTGCCAGAGGAGACTGCTAACATAAATAATTAGACAAGGTAAATCAGGGTTCCCTTAAAAGGGAGATTTTTGTGAACTTAGACTGTTTCCTGTCAGAACTAAACATCCAGAGCCCCCTGCTCTTCCTTTGCTCCCACAAGTTACAGTGCTCCCCTAGTGAATCAGGAATTGGACTCTGAGAGACAGGGTCTTCTGCCATCCAGGGCTGGAGTGAGAGGGAAGATCCTCACACCCTGTGAGCCTGCTGTGTTCAGTGAGTGCTGCACTGGGGTCCACAGCACACTCCAGGGATCCTGTGTGACACACCTGTACCTTGTCCTCCAGAGGCAGGGCCTGGGAGTCATTTTCTCTGGCTGAGTGTCAGAGGTTCACCACATTTCTGCTGCACACTGTGTGATGGCTGCTCACTTGGACTGACAGTTATGCTGGTCAGCAAGATGGCCACAGGGTTGAGTCTCAGTGGTGGCACCCTTGCCGTAGCATTAAACCCTAATTTCTAATTTTGATATGAACTCAAGCACATATTACATTACTTATTTTCCATTCCATCTTCCATACTTTGACTACCTGTCTCATGCTATAGAACATCACATAAGGACGACCATGCTGACCCACTGGCTCATGTGGATTCCCTCTGAGCTTCTGAGTCCCCCAGGAACATGTGCAGTTCTATGCTGAGGGGACCAGCTCTGCCTGCAGGTCACTAGTGCAATGACAGTCAAATTGTCAAACAGACACATAGTTCAGGGTCATCATGATTTAACTGTGTCTTGTGTAGATTTTAGTGTGTCTTGTTAATTGTGGGATTTCTTACATCTTCCATACAGATCCCCCAAAGGCACATGTGACCCATCACACCAGATCTGAAGGTGATATCACCCTGAGGTGCTGGGCCCTGGGCTTCTACCCTGCTGATATCACCCTGACCTGGCAGTTGAATGGGGAGGAGCTGACCCAGGACATGGAGCTTGTGGAGACCAGGCCTGCAGGGGATGGAACCTTCCAGAAGTGGGCATCTGTGGTGGTGCCTCTTGGGAAGGAGCAGAATTACACATGTCATGTGCAGCATGAGGGGCTGTCTGAGCCCCTCACCCTGAGATGGGGTAAGGAGGGTGTGGGTGTCAGGGAAAGCTGGAGCCTTCTGCAGACCCTGAGCAGATCAGGGCTGAGAGCTGGGGTCATGACCCTTTTCCTGTTCTCTCCTTCCCAGAGCCTCCTCAATCCACCAACTCTATCATGGTGGTCATTGTTGTTCTGGTTGTCCTTGGAGTTGTGGCCATCATTGGAGCTATGGTGGCTTTTGTGATGAAGAGGAGGAGAAACAGAGGTAGGAAAGGGCAGGGTCTGGGTTTTCTCTCAGCCTCCTTTAGAAGTGTGCTCTGCCCATCAATGGGAAACACAGCCACACCCCACATTGCTCCTGTCTCCACCTGGGTCTGCTGTCAGTTCTGGGAACTTCCTAGTGTCAAGATCTTCCTTGAACTCTCACAGTTTTCCTTCTCACAGGTGGAAAAAGAGGGGACTATGCTCCAGCTCCAGGTTAGTGTCCTGGGGCCATTGGAGTGAAGCTGGAGATGGTGGGAGCTCTGGGAATCCATAATAGCTCCTCCAGAGAAATCTTCTGGGGGCCTGAGTTGTACCGTGATATGAATACATACATGTACATATACATTTGTTTTGTTGTACCCTAGGCAGGGACGGCTCCCAGAGCTCTGATGTGTCTCTCCCAGACTGTAAAGGTAACACTCTGGGTCTGATTGGGGAGGGGCAATGTGGACATGATTGGATTTCAGGGACTCCCAGAAAATCCTGTGAGCTGTGGGTTGTTGGGATGTTGACTTCACAGTGATGGTTCATGACTCTCATTCTCTAGCATGAAGACAGCTGCCTGGAGTGGACTGAGTGACAGCCAGTGTGTTCAGGTCTCTCTTGTGACACCCGAGCCCTCAGTTCTCTCTAGACAACAGTGTCTGATGTTCCCTGTGAGCCTCGGGGCTCAATGTGAAGAACTGTGGAGCCCAGCCTGCCCTGCACACAGGACCCTGTCCCTGCACTGCCCTGTGTTCCCTTCCACAGCCAACCTTCCTGGTCCAGCCACACACTGGGGGACATCTGCAACCTGTCAGCTCCATGCTGCCCTGAGCTGCAGCTCCTCACTTCCACACTGAGAATAAGAATCTGGATGTGAACTTGATTGTTCACATCTTCACCCTGAGGGCTTTGATTGCTTCTTAATTTCATGCATTGAGAATTCATAGAATTTTTTAAAGAAATAAATGACATGCATAACCTTCCAGAACTGTGTCCCTATGCTGTGTGTATCTGGTGGGAGACAGTGAGGCTGTGGGAACTGAGTGTGAACAGAGCTGTGCTGAGTCGGGCTCAGTCAGTTATTATCTGTGATGGGGTCACTCCGTGGCTGGGTCACTCCAGGCTCTGCTGTCTCCATCACTGTGAAGCACATGCTGAGAGTCTGTCATCACAAGGACACAGGGAAGGACAGAACCTTGTCCTGTCCTAAGGATTGTGAGCCCCAAGAGCTAAAGCTCAGAGACTCAAGTGGGGATCCTCAGTATGCTGGGTGGGTGCACAAGAAAAGTCACACTACATTTCCTCCACCCACTTGCTTTAGCTACTAATGATGCCGTCCTGAAGCTGCCCTGTCCCCTGCCACTGTGGTGATGTCTGCTTCTCCTTCTCTCCAGCGTCTTTCCCATGGTTCTAAGGCATAGGATGTGATTTTCTGTTGAACTCTCAGGAACACATCCACAGCTGAGATAATTGGCTTCGATTTTTCAGAACCTATTTTTAATAATGGTTCTTAAATGCTTAACCTCCCTGCTATCTGTCACCCACCAGAAGTCATGGAAAAGAAAGGATATGAGGACACAGGGAAGTGCAGCTGTTTAGAGATGGTTATTTGGGGCAAATGGAATCTACGCTGTCAGGATATTAGCAGTTCAGTTCACAAGAATCTGCAATGGCAGCTCGATGCAGAAGCCGGGAGGCTCAGCTGTTTGCTGCTTAGAAAGAGTTCCTTGGGGCGATTTTAATCTCCAATTGTCAGGATCCCAGCAGTCCAGGTCTGTAGTGTCAGGATAGCAAACAGGAATCGTCAGCTGTGCTATGACCCAGCAGAAACAGCCAGGCCTCCACTGAATCAGCCTGAGTCAGCAGGAGACACCAGGAGAAGTTCTCTGCGGTGCCTCTCTCAACAGAGTGAAGATCAGTGAAGATGAAGACTTGAGACCAACAAAGCGCTGCAGAGCCAGCTATGCGAGCCCGCCACCACTTACACTGCATCCTATTACACTCTCCCCAGACATCACGTGTCCTACAGGAGTCTTCCCTCAGCACAACACCACGTGACTCTGTCTTAGCAAAACTCCACATGAGCCTGTATCAGCTGACATATCCAGACACTTCCCTTCACTCTGCCAATCAGCGGCTGCAAAAGCAGCAAGAAGCCACCAGAACATCACCAGAAGTTTTTTGATGCTTTTGTCTCTATGGAGTCCTGAGAAACAATGACCAATAAACAATGGTAAGGCTTACCAATACCATGCAGCCTCGCCTACTGTCTGTTGGGATTTATTTACATTCCTTCTAAACATCAGGTGTCCTTTCATGTGTCTGCTTCAGCAAAACATCCTTTCACCTGTGTCTGCTTCAGCAAAACCTCATTTGACACAACTGACTTTCCACAGAAACCAGAAGTTGTCACTTCAAGAACAGCAATGCTTCTCTCTCCTGAAACTTGGGTATGGCTTCCTGAACCATTTACACTCCTGGACTAAGTCTCTTCATCTCCACTGCCTGCTCTGTGGACTTGTGGCTTGCAGCCCTGACTCGGCATGGTGGATGCTGTATTCAGCATAGTCTGCCTTAAAGTCCCGTTCATAGGCCTGTTGTTGCTCTGCACTGTGGACGGCTCTGTATTGCAGGAGAACAAAGTCCCGCTCATAGGCTGTAACCATTTAAATGAAGTTAGGCTTATAGCCCTAAAGACACAGGAGGCAAAAACTGAGGTAAAACCCTGCAATGAACCTTTATTTTCTTAACTATATAGGAGATGCCTATTACAAGCCTGATTCTGCAACTCAACTGCCAGCTCTTTAGAAATCTCTATCTGTGTCATTCTTCTGAGCAAGTCCACATTTCCCTTGAGCTCCTCCAAACCCAAGATGGCTCCTTAGCTTTTCCTAGATTTGTCCTGCCAGTTGCTTCTGTTGTTCCTGCAAGCCCAAAGAGGAAATTCCCATTACTTACCTGGAGCTCCTTCTTAGAGGCTCTTCCAAGCTGAGAGAGAGAGAGAGAGAGAGAGAGAGAGAGAGAGAGAGAGAGAGAGAGAGAGAGAGAGAGAGAGAGAGCCCTGTCTGTCAAGGGTCCAAATGCTAATTTAAGAAAAATGTCTAAGCCGGGCAGTAGTGGTGGCGCATGCCTTTAATCCCAGCACTTGGGAGGCAGAGGCAGGCAGATTTCTGAGTTTGAGGCCAGCCTGGTCTACAGAGTGAGTTCCAGGACAGCCAGGGATACACAGAGAAACCCTGTCTCGAAAAAAACAAACAAAAACAAATTGTCTAGCTCCTCCCACACACCCTTGCCAGGCTGAGCCACATCGCTGTCATGGGATTTTTCTCCTCAGGAATTGGTAGGGTTTCTTTCCATCCCCCTTTCCCTGACATCAGGCCCATGGGCTAGAGTGGGAAGTGCTTCCTGGATGCAGCTGGTTTTTGCTAAGGTGCCATTTCTGGGACTGGAGGGGACTGGAGGGGACTGGAGAGGTGCCACTACCATGGACAGCTCCTGTGAGGCCTGCAGGCTGAGGAGATGTAGTCCAGCCTCCATTTTAATAGGACCTGCCATTTTGGACAGCTCCTATGGGACATTTACTGAGGTGGCCCATCGTCTGGAGCAGGAAGGAAGGGCCTGCCCCACTGTAACGGATTTAGCGTTATGGACCACAATACCCCAGGACAGACCCTTTCTCCATAAGCTGTGTCTCGTCAGATATTAAGCCACAGGGATGGAAAAGGGAACTGTATTTGTTACTTTTCTGTTGCTGTGATAAAAACGTCATGGCCAAGGAACTAACAGAAGGTTTAACTGGGGATTAGGGTCTCAAAGAGTTAAGAGTCTGTCACCATCATGACAGCAAACACCAGGCATGGCAGCAGGAACAGCTGAGAGCTCACACCTCCAACCACGCCCCCAGTGACATACTTCCTCCAGCAGGGCCACACCTCCTAATGTTCCCCAAACAGCACCAACTGGGAACTAAGTATTCAAGTGACCAAGAGTATGGGGGTCATCTTGTTCACAGGACCACAGTAACTAATACAGTGATACTCAAGCTCTCAGGGCAGATATGGGATCTTGAGTTATAGGGCCAGGGAAACGTTAGCGATCCCCAAAACCAGACAGGAGCTGATCCGATGGAAGCACAGTAGGGACTTTTTATAAGAGCTAGCTCAGACCAGCACACAGTGTCGTGTAGGACAGTTTTGGGGATGAGGAGACCTGAATATCTATCGGGGCGAGGCTTTGTAGTGAGCAGCAAGCAGGGGGTGAGTGTGCAAGCCTTTAACTGGGAAGGAAATTGGCTGGTGCTGGGAGTCACATCATAAACTTAATTTCTGTTTCCCTCTGCATTGGTGGCTGTTAGATTGAGGATGGGTTTGTAAACTGGGGGTGCAGTTTTGTTGGGGTGTAACCTGGGGACACAGGTCCTGTTGGGGGTAAGCCTAGATACTGGAGCTAGGCTCGTGTTTTGTTGAGAGGTAACTTGGAAACTAATGCTAGGAACCGGGCTGTTAGTTTGCCTGAGTTCAAGTTCTCTAAAATGGAGTCTGAATGTAAAGGTTTGGCCTCTCACAGGTGCAGCTGACACTGCCACAGGGGCGACCTGGGCAAGAAGGCCTGGTTCTCCAGAGTCACCCAAGGCAATGCTGGTGCCCTTCTGGCCAAGAAACACCTTTTCTAATGTCATGGTGGGCACCCCTTATATGTGCCAAGTCCAGGAATGAAGCAACTTTCTAAAGGGAACGTTCAAATCCAATGGTCTCCAAGGGGCCATCGAGATGGCTCAGTGTGTGAGGTTCTTGTCACCAAGCTTGGTGCCCTGAGTTTGATCCATGGAAGCCACATGGTGACTGGAGAGACCTGAGTCCTGTAAGTTATCCTCTGAGCCTCACACGGCATCACAACATGCACATCCCTGCACATGATTATTAAATCAATGCAATAAAAATGAAAAAGTAATCACCATGGTTTCATGTAGAAGGACATGGGAACACGTATGTATAAGGACACATATGTATAAGTTGTATCCAGTTTTCCTTCAGAATTTACACTGGGGAAATTTTCCTGTGTCTAAAACCCACATTGTGATGAGAAGCTGCCAGGAGGATTGAAGGGAAACCCATGCAAGGGTGATCACAGAGATTTTAAACTATCTTACGTGTTATGTATTTACACTGTTGCTTTATGTGTGTGGTGTGTGAATGAGGGCACTCCCCAGCTGTGGTGTGTGTGTTGGGGTTGGGGGAGTCAGAAGACAATCTTGGGAACGCAGTTCTCTCTTTCCATGTGGGTTCTGGGGGACTGACACCAGGTGGTCAGACCTCATGACAAGCACCTCTACCTGAGTCACCTCACCATCCTGGCCTGGGTGCCAACCACCCTGTTTATGGAGGTGTTGAGAAATTGAACCAAGGGCCTGTGGTGTACAAGGTGGGCACTCTAATCACTGAGCCACATTCCCAATGTTTGAAAACCTGTCAGCGGACAAGAGTTTTCTGTTATTACAAAGGCCCGGACTAAAGCTTTGGGATAAAGATGGAATTAGAGACTACCTATTAAAAACTGACATGGGTGGAGTTCAAGAAGCACTTTGGCAACACAGCCAGCTAATGTGAGGGCCTAAGCTAGGAGAACCAGGCCTGAAGGGGAAATTTCTGGTTTCCTTGAAGACTCAGTTTGGTAGTGTGATGTTTTCCTGGAATTGTCTCATGAGAGGATGATTTTGCTGAAGCAGACATGTGGTGTATTTCTGGAAGTGCGTGGAAAAGGGGTGTGTGATGTTTGTCTAGAGCTTGAGAGATGTCCTCTTGAGAGAACACCTGGTGTTTGGAAAGGGTGTGAATATAACCCAACAGACCACGGACGACGCTGTGTGGCATTGGTTCACCTGCCACTCTGTGCTGGTCCTCACTGACGATGCTGTGGCATTGGTTAGCCTTGCCTTCTTTGCTGATCGTTTGTCATGACTTTGTAGAGAGAAACGAACCAAAGAGCTTCTGGTGAGTTCCAGCAGCTTCTTCCTGCTTCTGCAGACTCAGGCCGATTGGTGGAGCCTCAGGGCTTCTTCTGGACTGAACTGCCATTGCTGACTCATGTGAACTCAACTGCTGATATCCTGACAATGCAGAGTGGACTCGCTCCAAAGAACTATTTCTAAACAGGTCCACACCCTCCTTTGCCCTATTAACCCTTCCTTTCCACTCCCTCTGTTGGGTGGTGAGCTAGGAGAGAGGTTAAGGCATTTAAGTAGATTTATTAAAGTAGTATTTGCATAGACTGAGCACTGTGGGGACAGAGTGAGAAGCTCCTTCTCTTGGACTCTGTGACCCTGAGGGACCCAGAGCTTCTCCTGTTCACACCCTCTCTGCAGGGTAGTTAGGGGGCTCAGGCCTGAGTGAGGCCCTGTGCTGCAGAGAAAAGAATCACAGAGAGTCACAGCATAAAAATAAAGATGGTGTCACTTCTGAGTAAAATCATGGAGCTGCAGAGATTGCTCAGAGGTGAAGAATGCTCACTGCTGTTCCAGGGGACCTGGGTTCAGTCCCAGCTCTCACCCACTTGTAGCTCCAGTCTCAGAGGGGATGGGCGCCCTCTGCTGGCCGCCTGGGGCATCCACACATGGGTTGTACAGACATATGTGGAGACAGAACGCCCATATAATAAAAATATTTTTTAAGACAACATAAAAGAAATGGAGGGAATAAGATTTCTGTAAAGACAGAGATCCCTGAACAGTATTGGGGGTCATTGCAGCATATAGCAACACCTCCAAACCCTAGTGCACGACTCTAGGGTCCCCTACACTAGATGTACACACTGATCTTAGGGATTCAGCAAGGGAAGGGAGAAATCCACACAACTCCCCTACAGAGAGGCCCCTGATTCTAATGGTCTGTGAAGCCTGTGAGGTCGTGCATTTACGCTGTTGGGTTGTTATGTCTGTAGCTCCGGTTGAACTTGCTGGGTTTTTTAAAATATTCATTATGTACACACATTCATTATGTACACACGTTCATTATGTACACACATTCATCATGTACACACATTCATTATGTGCAGTGTTCTGCCTGCAAATGCGCCTGTTCGCCAGAAGAGGGCACCAGATCTCACTATAGATGGTTGTGAGCCACTGTGTGATTTCTGAGAATTCAACTCCTGATCTAGGAAGAGCAGTTAGTGCTCTCAACCTCTGAGACATCTCTGCAGTCCCGACCTTGAATGATCTCCTGCTTCACCTCAGCATGCTGTGGTGTGTGTGTGTGTGTGTGTGTATCACTGTGACTGGAGAGTGTGTTGTTAACAATCAGGGGAGGTTGTGTTTCAGCCCAAAGATCATAAACACCCGTGAAACCCGCAAAACAGAGGGCTTGTGGATTAGGGAAAATCCCTGGTTGCTTAGGTATGAGGAGGGCAAAGGCGACCACAACTCCCTGCCTTCCCCAGCATTCAAAGCTCACAGTGGCTTAGGTGACCCAGAACCTGACCACTTCCTGCTCCTGTGTCCTGCTGTCCCCTGGCGGCCACGAGCGGCATCGCGGGTTCGGACCGGGCTCTGTGTCAACTGTCCCTCCAGACTGCAGACTGCAGACTGCAGAGTCCAGGAACCTCTGGCCGGCTTCACGAGACCCCGAAACTGTCTGGGTCACACTGAGGAAGGGCCGCACTAAGGAACCGGGTATCCCCTGCACAGCCCCCACATCGGAGCGTTAGTTTCTTTTTCTTTTGTGGTTGCTGTTGCCTGTGGGGAGCTGTTTTGCCTGGCCCTAAAGGTGGTGCCTGGCCGTGAGCCAGGCTTGCTGCTGGATGAATGGGCAGGTCCTTGTTTGGAAGAGCTTGAGCGCCTAGCCTGCTTCCGCCTTGCTGCAGCCTATGAGCATCTGCCATGTGGCTCATGGGGATTGGCTCACTATAATATATTTAAGGGGGTTGGGGAAGTGCCTCAGGTGTCAGAAGATTGTTCAAGGTTCCTGAATAAACCGCTTAAAGAAGAGTTCCTGTGTTGTGTCTTTCCTCCCTGGTTGAGATAGGTGCAACAAGTGGTACTGAGTTCCGCCATCACTTACGACTCAGAACTTTTTGTGGTCAGGGCAGCCGGCTGGTAAGTTCCCAGGTAAGGAGGACAAAGGGAAAAGTCTTCGGTACAAGAAGCTATAAAGACTCCGGTGTGGAGCGATACAGAATCGCTGAGGTGCGATCTAAGCCAAAGTGAAAGTAAATATGGGCTCTTCTCCGTTGCACCCAATTTTTCTGGCTCTTCAGGAGCTGCTGAATTCAAAGGGGTTGAAGTTAAAGAAAGGCACACTTGAGAGGTTCCTTGGTGAGGTTCATTTGGTCGCCCCCTGGTTCGTGGTATCTGGAAATCTTACCATGGCGAGTTAGGAAAAGTTAGGGAAAGACTTAGATTTTGCCTGGGAGCAAGGCCCTTTGGCTCCTGGCACTGTGGGATTACTCCTAGGAAGATCTTCATCAGCTTTAAGAGGCTTAATTGTTCATCCTGGAATTATTGACCCCGATTATACTGGAATTATTAAAATAATGGTTTTTTCCCCTAGAGGCATAACAGCTATCTCTCCTGGGGATAGAATAGCTCAGTTAATAATATTGCCCAGTTTACATTCGCAATTCAAGTCAAAAAATAAAATCAGAGGAAATCAGGGGTTTGGCTCTACAGGGACTGATTTAACCTTCCTGCCCCTGGATCTTGATAAGCGACCCTTGTTGGAGGTAATCATAGATGGAAAGAAAATTTTGGGTCTGTTAGATACAGGAGCAGATAAAAGTATTATAGCAAAAAAGGGTTGGCCTGCTAGTTGGCCAATACAAGCTTCTTCACAGACTCTACAAGGACTAGGCTGTGCAAAAACCCCAGACATGAGTGCAAGAGAGTTAAGATGGCAAGATGCGGAAGGTCATAAGGGTGTTATGCAGCCTTATGTTTTAGAATTACCAGTCTCCCTATGGGGGAGAGATCTCTTGCTGGAAATGGGGTTCAAACTGAGTAATGATTCTCCCTATTCCCTTAAGGCTCAAGCCATGATGAGAGATATGGGGTTTCATCCCAGTTTTGGAGTGGGCAAATATTTACAAGGAAGAGGAAATCTAGTTCAAGCTAGGGGGAAATAATGGAAAGGAGGGTTTGGGTTTTTCATAGGGGCCACTGGGGAAGGAATACCTATTACTTGGAAAACAGAGGAGCCAGTGTGGGTTCCTCAGTGGCCTCTGTCCTCTGAAAAATTACAAGCAGCCAATCAATTAGTGGAGGAACAATTACAATTAGGACATATAAAGCCCTCTGTATTGCCCTGGAATACACCCATTTTTGTAATTAAGAAAAAATCTGGAAAATGGAGGTTATTACATGACCTTAGAGCCATTAGTCAACAAATGCAGATCATGGGGCCAGTACAGAGAGGGCTGCCCTTGCTCTCTTCAATACCTGCTAAATGGCCTCTTATAGCTGTGGATATTAAGGATTGCTTTTTTTCCATTCCCTTATGTGTAAAAGATAGTGAAAGATTTGCATTTACTGTTCCTTCCCTTAATCATGAGAAACCAGACAAAAGATATCAGTGGGTAGTGCTACCACAGGGGATGGTGAATAGTCCCACTATGTGCCAACTCTTTGTGGAAAAAGCTCTTTTGCAAATTTGAAAGAAATATCCTAAGCCGGGCGTGGTGGCTCACGCTTGTAATCCCAACACTTGGGAGGCAGAGGCAGGTGGATTTCTGAGTTCGAGGCCAGCCTGGTCTACAGAGTGAGTTCCAGGACAGCCAGGGCTACACAGAGAAACCCTGTCTCGAAAAAAACCAAAAAAATCCTGAAGTAAGATGCGTCCATTATATGGATGACATTTTGGTTGCTGCCCGTTTGGAAGAAGTTTTGCATAAAGTTTATATAGATCTGGTAAAGGCTTTAGAGGAGAGAGGATTATTTATAGCCCTGGAAAAGGCTCAGCAAAAACAAGTGATAGATTATTTGGGAGCTAGCCTACAGGATCAACGAATAGTTCCCCAAAAGGTGGAGTTGCGAGTAGGTAATTTAAAAACCTTACATGATTTTCAAAAATTGTTGGGTGATATTAATTGGATTAGATGTTATTTGAAACATCCAAATTATGTATTAAAGCCTTTATATGGTATTTTAATGGGAGAAGCTGCTCTTGATTCTCCTCAAAGCTTAACATCTAAGGCACGAAAAGCCCTGGAAGCAGTAGAGAGAGAACTGGCTGGAGCCTTTTCGCAATGTATAGAAGAGGGCAAGGATATTTCCTTATGCATTTTACAATCTTTTCGGCAGCATACAGGGTTGCTGTGGCAGGATGGGCCTCTGCTGTGAATTCATCCTAAAATATCAGCTGCCAAATTGGTTGAGTATTATCCTACAGCCGTGGCTTCTTTAGCTACTGAAGGTATTCCACAGTGTTTACAATATTTTGGATGCCGTAATTATCACCCCATATACAGCTCAGCAAATTTAGATTTTGGGTGCTACCATTGATGAGTGGGCCATATTACAATGTAGTTTTGCTGGCAAATGGGATAATCATTATCCTAAACATCCTTTGATGTCCTTTTTAAAAGAACATCCCATAATTTTTCCCAAGGTAACAACTCAAGAACCCATTAAAGGAGCCGTTAATGTGTTTACTGATGGGTCCAAAACAGGATGTGGAGCATATTTAATAGGCGAAGGAGAACCAAAAATCTTGCAATTGAAGCCAGGATCTCCACAGATTGTTGAGTTCCAAATCGTTTTAGAGGTGTTTAAAAATTGTCAGTTTCCTTTTAATTTGATATCAGATTCATCGTATGTTGTCAATGTAGTAAGAGTATTGGAAGCTGTAGGTAAAATTGAAATATCTAGTCCTATTCAGGCATATATGGTACAATTACAAAATCTATTATGGAAAAGAAAAAATCCTTTTTTTATTACTCATGTGAGGGGTCATTCTGGACTTCCTGGGCCTATTAGTGAAGGTAATGATGTTGTGGATAAATTTACAAGAATGCAGTTCATTTTTTTGAGTTCCAAAATTGAATGCACTAGTGCCTTCCATCAGAAATTTCATGTTGATGCTAAGACATTACAGAGTAAGTTTCAAATCTCTAGAGCTGATGCTTGGGAGGTGGTTTTAAAATGCCCTCAATGCATAATTCATCTACATCTGCCCTCTTTGGGTGTGAATCCTCGAGGTCTACGACCCTTACAAGTCTGGCAAATGGATGTTACACATCTCCCAGAATTTGGTACCTTGAAGTATGTTCATGTGTCTGTGGATACTTGCTCAGGTATCGTGTATGCTTCTCCTCTCAGTGGAGAGAAAGCAAAAAATGTCATCGGCCATTGCTTGGATGCGTGGGCGCCCTGGGGTAAGCCTCAACAATTGAAAACAGATAATGGATCTGCTTATACAGGACATTCCTTTGCCTCCTTTGTAGCCAAATGGAGGTACAGTTACTTCATGGGTTGCCTTACAATCCCCAGGGTCAGGGCATTGTGGAACATGCCCATTGCACCCTTAAGGAGATGCTTGAAAAACAAAAAGGGGGACTAGGCCACGGCCGTACCCCTAAGGAGAGAGTAGCTCTTGCTTTATTTACTCTTAATTTTTTAATTTTGGATTCTGAGGGTCTAAGCACGGCAGATCGTCATTGTCGCAAAGGCGGATCATTGAAAGGTTTCGTTAAGGACAGGCACTTGGCGTGGTCCAGATCCAGTATTGGCGTGGGCGATAGGATCTGTGCGTGTTTTCCCTCAGGATGGCTTGGAACCTTTTTGGATCCCAGAACGCTTAGCTCGCAAGTGTGATAATCATGAAGAATTCCCTGATATAGCTGCTGCCTGTGCTGGCGATGATCCTCATTTGGGGCAGGGTGGACGCGGGACCCAGATGGGGGATATTGTCTGTGTTTCCAAAACCCCTTCCAATTCGTCATGACGCGAAATGGGTCCAAAGATTTTGAATCCATCATGAGGGATCTTCGCCTTGCTATTGTCCATGTGAATTCCACCCGAGTGGATTTGTCTGTTGCTGAGGGGCTGTCATCTTGGATTGCCGCAGCCATGAATCATCTGAAAGAATGGGCGGGATTGGGAGTCATGGCAGTTATGCTGGTAGTGGCCTGTCTGGTGGGCTTATGGTGCATTTGAAAAAGAGGTTTGCTCAAAGGCGGCATGCAGCTATGGTGGCGCAAGCATTCATGGCTATGGAGGCTGGACAGTCCCCTCAGGTATGGCTCTCCATGATGAAGGAATAATCAGTAAGCTTAGGGTGGAGACTAAGCACTGCACTCCGGGTCAGCTTCTAGCAGCCCCGAGAAGAGCAAGTCCACTTGCATATGGGTTGACATCCCAGATCCCGTCTCTGAGAAAAAGATGTCGGACTGGCCTGACCCTCACAGGGTGACGAGCCCTGCTGTGAGTCGGTAAAAGGTCCTTAAAATGGTTTCAGAGATCAGACCTCTACTCTTGCCTGTTGCATTTTACGAATAAAACAAAAAAGGGGGAACTGTGGGGAGTTGTTTTGACAGGCCCTAAAGATGGCGCCTGGCCGTGCACCTGGCTCACTGCTTGACAACCGGGCAGGTCCTTGTTTGGAAGAGCTTGAACACTGGCTTCTGCCTGCTTCCGCCTTGCTGCAGCCTATGAGCATCTGCCACGCGGCTCATGGGGATTGGCTCACTGTAATATATTTAAGGGGGTTGGGGAAGTGCCTCAGGTGTCAGAAGATTGTTCAAGGTTCCTGTATAAATCGCTTAAAGAAGAGTTCGTGTGTTGCGTCTT
Organism: Apodemus sylvaticus; assembly: GCF_947179515.1. NCBI lineage: Eukaryota > Metazoa > Chordata > Mammalia > Rodentia > Muridae > Apodemus > Apodemus sylvaticus. The sequence continues at coordinate 3,537,454 of NC_067490.1, forward strand.
TCCTCGCTGGTCGAGATAGGTGCGACAGTTGCCCGGGATTTATGCCAGGGCTTCCAACCTGGTGACCGTGTCCTAACTGAACCACACACCAGCTGAGTGTGATGTGACCCCCCCCCAAAGGAAGGCTCCCGGGTTTCTTATGGAATGCCTTTAACCCCGGCCCTCGGGAGGGCAGGTCTCTGGATTCTTTGACCACGTTGCAAGTCCAAGAACACCCAGGGCTATAAAGTGAAACCAGAACAGGGGATCCCCAGGACTGACACCTGGAAGGGGGTGGGGTCTGGGGTGGCGTAGGTGGGAAAGTTGTAACAAGTGAGGGGGCAGCATGGTTCCCCAGCCTAGCACAGCCCAGGCCCCGGGCAGTGAGTGGGGTGAAGGAAATGACCTCAAGTTACCTTTTGTTTCCTTGACGGCACCTTTCACCTGGAATTTACCCCACATAGTAGAAGGTTCCTGGGAACGGCTTCCCGCCCCTGAGCTGTGTCCCAGCCCTTTAAAGACGTGGTCCAGGCTGGCCTTGAACTGATGCTGTAACTGAAGCAGCTTTCCATCCAGTGCCTCAGGCTCCCAGTCAGCCAGGATTGCAGGCCTACAAACCAGTCTGGCTTTTGTTTAAGACTTGGTTAGGGGTGCCAGGCCGTGATGACACACACCTTTAATCCCAGAACTTGGGAGGCAGAGGCAGGCGGATTTCTAAGTTTGAGACCAGCCTGGTCTACAGAGCGAGTTCCACGATGACTAGGGCTACACAGAGAAACCCTGTGTCAAAGGCTAAACAACTTGGTCAAGGATGTTCCTTCACTCTAGAACCTGTGGGTCATGACCCCTTTGGGGGCCAAACCCTTTCACAGGGGTTGCTTAAGAGCATCAGAAAACACAGATATTTATATTACTATTCTTGACAGTAGCAAAATTATAATTATGAAGTAACAATGAAAATAACTTTATGGCTGGGGTCTCCATGAGGAACTGTATTAAAGGGTCACAGTATTAGGAATGTTGAGAACAGCTGCTCTGGAGTCTGCAAACTCCATACAGAGGTGGGGCAGAGGGCAGCGGGTAGCAGAGAGGGTCTGGGTTACATGGAAATGACAAGATCTGTTTTGGAGCCAGGCCCACCCCTGCCTCGATGCCTGGGTGTAGGTGTTACAGGCCCTGTACCCTCACAGGAGCTGTGAGGGCCACTTAGAGGCCGACACAGACAACCTCAGAGTCTGTGTGGATTTCTCCCATGGTAGCCCTCACAACAGCGCACAAAGCTACCACGATCCCAGACCCTGAGGCAACTGCCAGCCTCCTGGAGATCTACAAACAGTCCCCTCCTGACCAACTATGCCACCCCTAGGCCAGAAGCAGCCACAGACCTGGGGGTCCTACTCCGCCCTCTTCCTGATGCCCACCAGGAACTGACTAGGTCCACAATAAGGAAATGCTGGAGAACTCAAAGACCCAGGGACAAAGGAGAGGACACGGGCCCAGCACAGTGAGTACTTATTATTGCCACAGACAGAGTGAGCCCTCCAGGAGGTGATGTCACTGTCCCAGAGGAGCCCGCAGATCAGCGACAGGGTGGGCTGCACCGCTCTGCCCTAAGAGCTGAGGGTCAGTCAGAGACTGGGGCGCTGGAAGCTCACAGGCTGGGAATGAGCAGCAGAGGAGCTGACAGGACTGGGAAAGGAAGGTCACAGAAGCCCAGGGCGTGGCCTCGGATTCCCTCTGTTGAGGCAGAGTCCTGGTAATGCAGGCTGAGTGGGGAGTGTGGAAGCCTTGGAGACAACGGGAACGGGAAGGGGTCCCGGGAGCCGCTGTGCGACCTGCAGAGCCCACGGGAGCGCAGGGCCCCGGCGAGTCTGGATCAGAAGTTGGGCTTGTGTTTCTTCAGCTCCACCATGAGGTGATGGATGTTGATGAGCTCCGCCCTGGCCGGGAGCGCGCAGCTGGGGCTGGGACAGCACCCGGTGGAAGCAGTGGTACAGCTGGATCAGCTGCGTCAGCGCCCCCTGCAGGGCAGAGTGGGTCAGACTCGTGGTGACGGGACTGTCAGAGCTTCACCAGCATCTCAGGCACAGCTGCTGGTGGCCCTTCAGGGCGGGTGTGCGTGTGTGGTGCAGAGCCCAGGGGAAGGTCAGGGAAACAGACAAGTGCGGGGCTCGGGCAAAGGCTGGGGTTGTTGGTCACCTGGATGATGCTGGTTCCATTTCGAAAGTTGGTAAAGCTCCGCATGACATCCTGACTCAGGGACTCCACTGATGCCTTCCAGGAACCGCCAAAGCCGCGGATCAGCTGAGTGACTCGGGCTGACCGCCAGAGGAAAGGGGGTGTCACTGAGCGACGAGGCCTGGGGACCGTCCACCCGGCACAGAGCCACCAGGGCTGGTGACCGTCCACCAGGCAAGGCCTGCCAGGGCACAGCCGTGCTCACCGTCCAGCCTGGCTTTCCTGGTATTCTTCCAGCCAAGTCTTACCTGCTGTGATGCCTCCCCCAACCCCGTGACCCACACCCAAGCTGTACTGGCTGTTTTTGTGTGTCAACTTGACACAGGCTGGAGTTATCACAGATAAAGGATCTACAGTTGGGGAAGTGCCTCCATGAGACCCAGCTGTGGGGCATTTTCTCAATTGGTGATTAAGGGAGCAGGGCCTCTTGTGGGTGGTGCCATCCCTGGGCTGGTGGTCTTGGGTTCTATAAGAGAGCAGGCTGAGCAAGCCAGTAAGGAACATCCCTCCATGGCCTCTGCATCAGCTCCTGCTTCCTGACCTGCTTGAGTTCCAGTCCTGACTTCCTTTGGTGATGAACAACAATGAATAAGTATAAGCTGAATAAACAGTTTCCTCCCCAACTTGGTTCTTGGTCATGGTGTTTTATCCAGGACTAGAAACCCTGACTAAGGTCGGACAGTGGTGGCACAAGCCTGTAATCCCAGCACTCTGGGAGGCAGAGGCAGGCAGATCTCTGAGTTTGAGGCCAGCCTGGTCTACAGAGTGAGTTCCAGGACAGCCAGGGCTACACAGAGAAACCCTGTCTCGAAAAAACCAAAATCCAAAAAAAAAAAAAAAAAAAAAGAAAGAAACCCTGACTAAGACACCCGCCGACCCTAACTCGCACTGCCCACAGCACCGTGACAACACCACATACCTTCCTCCCCTTGGAGCCGCTCAGCCTGCCCACGCTCAATCAAGGCTTCAGCCTCCTTCACGAACGCCACCAGACCCCCGAAGGGGGGGGGACAGCAACTCCTCAATGAACTCCTAGAGAGAAGTGCGAGCCCACACAGGGTCAGACTCCTGGGAACAAAGGACCCCCACTCTGGACAGTGACGGCTAATGACAGGCCAGAGAGCAGCCTCTGTGAGCCTCCACCTTAGGTGATGTCACAGGGTGCAAGGGACGTCCCCAAGGATTTCCTTCCAGAACCAAGGACCAATAACGTGGCTCATCAGGGAGCAGTGCTTGCCACTGTCCCCAGAACACAAGGTGGGAGAGGGAAGAAAGGAGCCCGCTCCTAAAAGTTGTGACCTCTGACCTCCATGTGCTTCAGATGTGCCAGTGCACATGCGGGGACACACAAACAGTTCCCTGCAAAGCAGAATACACACACACACACACACACACACACACTCGCAGGGCTATGGTGCATGCAAACACATGCACACAGGGATATAGTGCACGCACACACGCACATAAATACAGGGCTATAGTGCATACACACATGCATACATATATTGCACACACATGCATATACATGCATACCTATACTTCAGTCACACACATACATATGCATAGCTATGCTGCATGCACATGCGCACACGTGAATAACTTTAGTGCACACACATGCATGCACACCTGTAGCTATAGTGCACGCACACAAATAAATATCTATAGTTTTATTTTGCTCCTAAGCTATTAGTACCATGAAAAATTTAACAGATGAACAACGAGGCAGTGGGTTGAAATCGTGACTGCTCACAGAGGTCAGTCCAACAGCATCGCAGTCTCCTGCCACACCCAGGCCCTACCTGTGTCCGAGCATTGAGCAGCTGCTGGAAACTCTCCACCTCTTTGCTGTCCTCAGCAGCCCGCTCCTGAGGAAGACAAGACCGGTCAGGAGCTTGGGAACCCTTTCCTGTCGCCAGCAGGTCCTGTTCAGTCATCACTGCAGACAACCCCAGGATCTGGGTGAAGCGCTGAGTTCTGCTGAGCTCACAAGCTGTGGGGACTCCACACGGGAGGGGCAGCGTTACCATCAGCACGCCCAGCATCATGTCGTAGTTGTTGATCAGAAACACAAGCTGCTCCTTCCTGGAGGAGAACTCCGCAGCCACGCGGAGGACAAAATTCTCCACCTCCACCTGCAAAACCCAAAGAAGGCAGCAGGTTAGGAAGCTAGGCCGCAGACCCCTCCCTCGTGGGCGGGTCTCCTGCCCAGCCTCACCTGGAGCTGTCCCAGCAGCTGCAGGGTGCATTCATTGGGGATGGTCTGGTTGATGCTGGCAAGTTCGGAGGAGAACTCGGCATAGCGGCGCGTGATCTCAGAGCAAGAAGGGAAGGAAGGCTCACACCTGCCTGCCTGGCACACGCGACCCAGCTGCCTCTGCAGCTCCAACCCCAGTCAGGACCAGAGTTGTCTGCCTACGCTGACTCCTTCGGCAGCACCCAACCCCCACTCAGTGTGACCACGACACCCCCTTGTCACCCTCACCCCTTACATAGTGGGGCCGAGTGTCCAGTCCCCCAAGGCGCTGGGGGTCAGTGCTGCGGACACTCAGGACATTCATCTCCAGGATCAGCTCAAACCGAGGCCACAGCAGGGCAAGCACCTGCTCCCAGTATCTGCAGGAATCAGAATCAAGGTCAGCGCGCAGGGGTGCTGGCCCAGGGGAGCACAGGGTGACAGTGAGCGGGTGTGCCCAGCACCAATGCTGCCCCTGGACACACGAGTGAGGGGCATCTGGGGAGGAAGACCGGAGTCAGGACGCAGTTGTTGGTGTAAGATAAAAAGCTGACCTCCTCTAGGCACCAAGGCCCAGCGCTCAGTGACCTGTCCAGGGCAGGGACGTCCCTCTTTGCTGCGATGTTGCGGAACCAGAGAACAATGTGGATACAGAGAAAAACAGCAATGGCGTCATAGCAGTCGGCCAGGTAGGACTCCAGGTGTTTCTGTGGCAGACAACTGAATGTTAGCTTGTTGTCTGAGGGCTGAGGGCAAACAGATGTGCATTTCTTTGGGGACCAGGCACTTGTGACCGCACTGGCTGCTGCTGAGCTCTGAGGACAGAGGGCAGAAGCACGGAAGTCAGAAGCTCACCAGCGTCATGGAGAGCGTGCGGCCCATGACGGCGTGGAACAGGTCGTGTGCAGCCGGGCCAGACACGACGAAAAATTCACAGATGAAAAGATATTCACGGCAAGAATTGTCGAGGAGGGCGTAGTGCTGGCTGCGGAAGAGCGCTTCGAACGGATACTGCCGAGACAGAGACAGGGACGGGTCTCCCACTGACCCCTTGGATGTGGAGACTCAGCACAGCTTAGTAATCAGAGCTCACAAGAGCACACACCCAGCTCCAGGCAGGGAGGAGCACCCTGGACAGGCACTGAAGAGGGGGCGCAGGACACAAGAAAAGCCCCGCCCACTGGCTGCCCCGCCCCCACATCCACTTCAACTGTTGCCTCCCAATGGTCACACCCCAGCCAGTCTCCCTCTGCAGGCCTCTCAGTCCATGGCTCCTAAGCCTCCCGCATCACAGCAGGCCAGGGACCCCCAAACTAACACTTAGGGACCTGATCCCTGACCACGACATACCCTCTGCTCTCCACGCTGGGCAGGATGGGGCACCAGGATGGGGGCCTCGAGCTCGGCCGGTGAGATGACAGCACCTCGGGTGCCCAGGGTAAAGATGGTGTTCCTGCTTCGGAGGGACGGCTTCGAGAAGAAGCGTGAACAGCATCGGAGTCAGGGAAAATAATGAGACAGACCGCGCCAGGCCCAACAAGCCAAGGCCTGAGGATCCCAGGAAGCTGAATATGACCCGGACAGCCCTTTCCAGAGCCAGAGTCCTGCTTCACCTGACACCCGTGAAGGCCGTCAAGGATTCACAAACCCTCAGAGCTGCAAAGCCCCAAACAGAGCAGCTCCAGAACTCTGACAGGGCCTGTGATGTTGATTCTGTGATGCCGGCTACATGTGGGATTAACTAAAACCCAAAATGGAGGGCAACATCTGTGAGGTGTTTTTGCTTAATTTGAAGTGGGAAGATCAGTTACTTTTCCTTCTTTTTTTTTTTATTTATGTATTTATTTTATTTATGTGTATACACTGTTGCTATCTCCAAACACACCAGAAGAGGGCATCGGATCTCCATTACAGATGGTTGTGAGCCACCATATGGTTGCTGGGAATTGAACTCAGGACCTCTGAAAGACCAGTCAGTGCTCTTAACATCTGAGCCATCTCTCCAGCCCAGGGGAAGATCAGTTTCTGATCCTTTTCCTTGAGATAGGAAGACACAGCTGTAATCCAGGGTATTTGAGCTGCAGCCCCCCTCCCCTTTCTAATCTGGGCCACACCTTCTGCTGGAAGCCTACAGGAAGCCATGGAAGAAGGGAAGGCTTGCTCTCTGTCTGCTTGCTCCTGCTCCTGCTCCTGCTGCATCTGTGGGACATCCCTGCTTGCCCGCCTTGCTCTGAATAATGGCAGCAGACTTACATTTATTATGAATGCCTGGGCTTTATGCTAGGCCTGTTCCCAGCTCTCTCCTAACTCAGTCATCCATTTATACCATTCTAAGTTCTGCCATGTGGCTGGTCACCTCTCCTCAGTATCACACACATCCTGCTTCCTCCGAGTCTGTGTGGAGAATCCACCATGCTTCTTTCTTCCCAGAGTTCCTCTCTCTGACCAGAATCCTGCCTTCTACTCTCCTTTGCTACAGGACATAGACTTTTTATTTTATCACGCAGAAGGTGTTTTAGTTAGGCAAGGTAGGACAGAGACTCATCTTCACACAGTGTACAACAACATTAATTCAACATTGCCACTTTAGTCCTATAAAAAATTCAGGAGGCTTCTGTGGTGATTTCATTAAGAATATTTGCTGGGCCTTGGTTTTGCAAACCCAGAGGCAGGCAGATCTCTGAGTTCAAGACCAGCCTAGTGTACAGAGTGAGTTCCAGGGCATCCAGGGCTAGTCAGAGAGACCTGTAGCTGGTCTTTCTTACTTTGTTGGTTCTATTTTCTCACTGATTTTCCTCCTGGTTTTGCCTCCATATGACTAGATAGGGAAAAAAGGAGAGAGAGAGAGAGAATCCTTCAATCTAATTTCTTTCCCAACCATTCCTCCCAGTTTCCAGCCCCACCCCTTCTAACATTTCCCCCAACCCTTCCTCCCTCAGTTCCCCCCAGTCTGCTTAAACACTCCCTCCTCCCAGTGTTCCCAATGCCAGCAGCTCCAAACCCTAATCACTGTTGTAGCCTATCTGCTCAGCCCAGCTCCTCCAGGCTCTACGGCTCCAACAAGATCTCTGCACCAACTGCTTCTCCTCTCACTCTGCTTGCCCAGTGCTCTTTCTCAGCCTCAGCTGGGTTTTAAATAACTTGTCCTGTTCCTAGAAATCCAAGAGGCAACAACACTTAAGGTCATAGCATCAAGCAGTTCTAGCAGCTAAGAATTCCAGGCCATTGGTATTCAGAAGTGGCCCCTCTTGTAAATTTGGAAACTCAGTCCCTGTTATGTCTTGTTTTTGAACAACCAGCACAGTCTGTGCTTGTGCTAGATGACATTTTTTCGACAGTTTCCCCAGAAGCATCACCCATTTCATCCCCTTTTTAGGGATTGTCTCTGGTATTGAGGGAATATTAATCTCTGTTCACTGCTGTAGTAAATCTCACACCTGTGAATCTATGGCTGTGTCAACCACACGAGGCCTCAACTTTCCCATTTGACTTTCTGGTTCCACACATTTAACCCGTCACACACTTGGTTTTACCTGAGATAACTTTTTCAGGCAACTGTTTGCCAGAACACACATTTTCCAACACTTCCAAACCCTGCTGATCTTTCTACTGGAGCAGCTTAGCCTCTGATGTAGGGAAACAGTGACACTCACGACCCCATCACCTGTGCTAACTGACATCTCTCTTTTCACATAAGCCGTTCTTTCAATTTCTCCTTTGAAATCTCCAACTATAATTCCTGGATAAAGAGCCGATCCTCGGGAAGTCACACTGCTCCTTCCCAAGACCATTCCTGCTGTCCCTGAGAGCAAACGGGCATAAACTCCAGTAGAAATTTCCTAACACTGAATTGTGGGGATAATGTAGATGCTTCTCTATGGCCAAGTCTAGAGCAGCACTGCCTACAGTAGCTTGTGTTAGATCTGCAACACTTAGTTGGGGTTTTTCTGCCTGCTTATTTCCTGGCTGATAAGAGTCAACTGGCTTGTGGTTTTTGCTGTGGGGCCTCAAGATAGGCACCTCCGTTCCATTTCCCAACTGTGAAAAATGGCCTTGGATCTCTCTCTCTCTCTTAGAGCTGCACTCACTGGCCCAGTGCCAACCCTTGTCACACTGCCTGCGCACTCCTGGAAGCCTTCTTCCTGGTTTACACTCAGGAAATCCATTGCCCTTAGAGATGCCTTGTTCACAGTTTTGTTTCAGATGAGCATGTTTCCCACAGCACAGGACATTTTGAGACCTGAGAACATTACCTCTTTTTACTATATCTTCCAGAGTTAGAGCACCATGGGTTTTGAGATCTAAAACCTTTAGATATGGCTTGACCAATTATTGTGGAAATAAAGAAGCTGGAGCCAATATCAGTCTTCTCCCTGGTCCACTGTTCCACAGATGCTGCCCTCAACTTTAAAGGCCTGACAACATTTTGCATTCCGTGTTTACATTTTCTTTTCTCTTTTTTAAGATTTATTTATTTATTTATTATATCTATGTACACTGCAGCTGTCTACAGATACTCCAGAAGAGGGAGTCATATCTTGTTATGGATGGTTGTGAGCCACCATGTGGTTGCTGGGATTTGAACTCAGGACCTTCGGAAGAGCAGTCAGTGCTCTAAACCACTGAGCCATCTCTCCAGCCCCCGTATTTGCATTTTCAATTAGCACTTGCTTTGCATCAGGGTCTGTGATGGCTTTGATCACAGATGAAACTAATCTTTGAAAAAAAAAAAATCCGTGAAGGCTTCCCCCTGAGACTTGCTTAATTTTTCAGACTAACGTGGGCGTCTTCCCTGGCTCCTCAACTTTGTCCCAAGCTCTCAAGGCTGCTGCACAGCATGGCTCTGAGGTTGTACCTTCAGACTGACCCTATCCTTGTACAGCAGCCACAGCCCCTGTCAGCTGGACCTGTGCTCTGTTCCTTCCCCTCGCCTTTGTGCCAAATTCCTGGCTTTGCTTCACCTTGGCAACCATTGCAACTGAGGCCCAGCCTCTAGTGCAGCTGTCAATTCTCCTCAATTTTGGGAAATAGTTCTATGTTGAGTAGTCCAGTTATTTAGAGTTTGTTTCACATAGGACAAGTGCATCTCATAAGATATCACCGCCTCCTGAACATGCATTAGGTCTGCCATTTCTACAGCATGCCATCCTGTCTTGTCATAACTTGTGGATTTCCTCCATTAGCAGACACATGCTGTGTAACTACTTGGGATGCTGCTGGTGATTCTGTGACCCAGGAAGCCTGTCCTCACCAGGGGCTGAGGTTAGCCCGGTCTCCTGAACATGGCTTCTCATCTGACCATCCTCCTGCTTTTCCATTCTTTGACTTGACTGCCCTCTGACACAGTTCCTTCCCCTTTCTACCTGGGGAAACTCCTGTCTCTGGTTCAGTCACTGGGAATGAACCTATATGTTCCCCCTTTTCTTGTGTCTGACATTTTCAAACTTGTCTGCCTCTACTCTACTTTCTCTAGCTGATCAGCCAACTTTTATACTTTTTCAGAAAGAAGAGACAGGAAGGAACCCTCTTATCTTCCTTTTCTCTCTGTGTTTTGATTCACGAGCTTCTCCATTTCTTCCCCTATTTTTTCCAGTTGCTCAGTTGAGTCTTTCATCCTTTTTATAAAGTAGCCCAAATGCGGGAGAGTGGAAAACAAAACCGATGCTGAAATCCATGTGGGGCGCATCCCAAGAACAGCCTCAGTAAACACATTGTTTGCTGAAACAAAGTATCCATCCCTCCTTTTCCTGCCTTTTGTTCTAAGGTTCTGGACATCAGCCTTCCCACACTGCACTGCCCCACATTTGGCAGCACTTATAAAATGTGCTTTTATTTTCAAACAGTAACCAGTTCTGTGGTCCCTAAGCTATGAGCTGCAAAGTCCATCAAAGCAGCAGTCAGCCCCTCCTTCCGGCCCCAGCCTGCAGTGAGATGCCCCACAGGAGCTGTGGACACTGGCGGATGCTGTCAAAATGGTGGGGCTGACATCTCCTCAGCCTGCAGACATCACAGGAGCTGTCCATGGTCAGTCCTTTCCTGCCACAGCCTACTCCTGTCATGAACAACTATTCACAATGAGGACACCTTTCCTGCCTCAACTTTCAACCTTGGTAAAATACCACCCCAGGAGCTGTGCATAGTGATCGCACCTCCTCTCCAGCCTCCCCCAACAGCTCCACAGAGATGGCGCTGCAATGCTATATTTTTCTCAGCCCAACCTTTAATATGGGTTCTTAAATGCTTTAACCTCCCTTCTAGTCCACAACCCACCAGAGGTAGTGGGAAAGAAAGTTTATTAGGACACAGGGCACATCAACCTGTTTAGAAATTGTTCATTGGAGCAAATCCCATCTGTGTTGTCAGGAAATCAGTTTAGTTCAGTTCACAGGTCAGCAGCGGCATCTGGATCCACACCCAATCACTTCCTGGATTTCCCAGCAGTCCAGTTTGGCACTGTCTGGATAGCAGTGCTCGTGGCACAACATTGCAGAAAGAGCCAGGTCTCAGCAGGATTGGCATGAGTCAGCAGGAGGGATTAGGACCACAGAGTCACCAGGAGACGATCTTTGCCAAGTCTCTCTCAACAAAGTAAAGATCAGTGAAGACAGGAGACCAAGAAGCATGGCAGAGCTAGCTGTGCAAGCAAGCCACACCCTGTCACTGTCCCCTGAGTCCTATTTACACTCCCTCCAAGCAGCAGGTGTCCTCCGTGGGTCTCACCTCAGCATGTGAGTCTGTCTTAGCACAACTCCAGTAAGTCTGCATCAGTCACAGACAGATGTCACTCTGCCAATCAGCCCGAGTCCACAGAAGCAGCAGGAAGCTGCCGGCACACCACCAGAACTTTACTGCTGCATCTCTCTGTGGAGTCCCAACAGAATTCCACAAAGCAATGGAAGATGAACAAATACCCGTGTGTCATTATCCAAGAACCCATCACACGTCCTGTCACGAGCTGGCTTTAGCAGAACATCATCTCACCTGTGTCTGCTGCAGGAAAACACTTCTTAACATGTTCACCCCAGCAAAACACCATCCAACACAACTGATTTTCCAAAGACACCAAAAGTTTCATCTTCATGATACCTCAGAGAAGCTGGTCGCAGCTTCCCTCAGGGCTGTGTGGTCCTGAGGTCCTGTGTCTCAGGTGCCCTTCCCCTGGGACACCTTCTCCCCTCAGAGCTGTGTGATTCCTGGGCCTCTGAGTCTTAGGATGCCCTCCAGACTGAGCAGAAACACTTATATTCTGGAGCAGTGAGGAGCCTGTGCTCCCTCTAGTCCTGGTGTCTGAGCTGCACTAGGACCCTGTCCCCCCATCTCCAGTCGTCCTGCAGGGGTCTCACCTTCTGTCTCACTGCTCAAGTGAAGCCCCATCTACCAATGACAGTTAGGTAAGCTTCCACTTCTTGAAGTGGAAACTTCTGGTTTCTTTGGAAGGTCGGTTATGTCAAATGATGGTCTGCTGGGGCACACAGGTGAAAGATTGTTTCACTAAAGCAAGCATGTAAAAGAACACGTGATGATGGGAGGGAATATATATATGACCCAACAGCTGGTGGAAGATGCTGGATGGTATGGGTACCTGGCCATTCCTGCTGGTCATTGTTTGTCCTGACATCAAAGAAGGAAATGGTGGTGTTCTGGAGGCTTCTTGCCACTTCTGTGGTCTCAGGCCAACTGGAACAATGAAGTGGAATTTTCTGGATATGTCAACTGATACAGACTCATGTGGTGTTTTGCTGAGCTGTGGGAGGACACAGGATTTTTGGAGGGAGGCTAATAGGACACAATGGCAGTGTACACCTTTCAGACCTAACTCTTCTATGCTGTTAAAATAGAAGAATATACTTTCAGAGTCTGAGGTCTCCAGCTGGGACTTTCATTCAGCCTCCTCCCCCAAATTCGACAATACTATACAGGGACAGGCTCCTTGTTTGCACAATCCGGCTGCAGGAGAACTTTTGTTTAGATTTATTTATTTTATATATGTGAGTACAGTATCACTGTCTTCAGACACACCAGAATGGCATCAGGACCTATTACAGATGGTTGTGAGCCACCATGTGGTTGCTGGGAATTGAACTCAGGACCTCTGGGAGAGTATTCAGTGCTCTTAACTTCTGAGCCATCTCTCCAGCCTGCAGCTGAACTTCTCAAATGCAAATCAAGAGGGATAACCTTCGAGTGACCAGAATGGTCTTCTTCTCCTTTACCACCTGTACCATCTGTTGACTCACAAGGGTCTCCACAACAACCCCTTCCAGAGTTTGTCCCCATTGGCAGCATTAGGAAAGGATGCTGCACTTACCCTTCAGCCATGCCCACGTCTCAACAGTACACACTGCATCACATTACTGCCTGACAGATCCTTCGTCTCTGCTGGTTCCTGCCGCTCACCATACTTGGTTCCAGATTCTAGAATCTGCCTATAGCAGAGAATCTCCCTCTAGCAGAGCTCATTTTGTGACCCTTTCTCTCTTCCCCGCAGACTCAGATTGTATTAAAGCCTCACCCTGTGGCCGCAATCAGATTGACCTCAGTACAGTACACAGGGCTGAAGTGGCAGGATACATTTTTGATAACAGCAACTTCAGTCACTGCACGAACAAATGACTCAGCAAATCTTTTATATTCTAATTAAGGACCCATGCCACCAAGATGGGAGCTGGGGTCACTGATTAACTTGAGTGCAGCATTTACCACAGTCACCCATCAGGAACAGTAAAAGTACAGAGGGCACACATTCCACTCTCAACCCCTAGGTACAGATAGGACAAAAGAAGTGATCCAAAGCTCCTCAGAGGTCTCAAAATCCCTAATGTCACCACTTTAGATTAAATTATCCACTCCAGTGAGATGCCCCCACAGGAGCTGTCAAAATGGCGGTTCCTGTGTAAACAGTGCCACCACGACATCTCTTCAGCCTGCATCCAGCACAGCAGCTGTCCACAGGGGAGAACCACATTTCCTCCTAGCAGGAGCTGCCCCTCCAGAGCTGTCTACAGGGCCAGGGACAGCACCTTTCCTGCCTCAGTCTGCAGCCTTGGTGAAATTCTACCACAGGAGCTGTCCATGGTAGGCGTTGTTTATATTTATCCTCCCCAGCAGCCAGCAGAGTTGGTACCTCAGTCAAAGCTTCTCAGGATGCCCTTCTCCATGTCAGAACCAAGACAGTCCTGCAACACCCGAGGAAGCCACTAGGCTGCTGTCACCTAATGAGCACTGTAACTGTGTCTTCAGACAGTCACACCATCTTTCTGTCAAGCCAGGTGCCTGAGATTGGTGGAGAACACTAGAGGGTAAGACTAGAGGACTCCATGACCGTGGGCCCGCTGTCACACTTCTGCTATGAAGTGAGTTCCTTGATCAGAACACCACATGGAACCCTGTGTGGAATAACATGATGGTGGATAAGGCATTCTGTGAGTTCACTGATGGTGGTTTCAGCAGAAGCATCACATGCAGGAAAGGCAAATCCACAGTCAGGATGAGCATCTACTCCAGTAAGTACCAAGTGTTGTCCTTTCCATGAAGGAAGGACCTGGTTCAACGTGGTCAACCTCCACCAGGTTGCTGGTTGGTCACCTCGAGGAATGGTGGCACATCTGGGGCTCAGTGTTGGTCTCTGCTGTTGGCAGATCTGGCTTTCAGCAGAAGCTGTGACCAGGTCAGCCATAGTGAGTGGAAGTCCACGTTGCCGAGCCCATCCATAACCCGCATCTCTGCTACCATAGCCGCTTTGTCCATGTGCCCACTGGGTAATGACAGAGAAGGCTGGGTAAAGAGACTGACTGTCCATGGAATGGGTCACCTACTTACCTGATTAGTGAACTTCTCCCCAGCTGACGTCATCTTTGGATGAGCAGGTACATGGGACACAAGGGTCTTCACACCCTTCCCCATTTGGAGAGATCTGTGCACATGCTTCTACCCCAGATGGTTCCAATCATGCTCTTTCCATGTCCCTGTCCATCCAGCCAGTCCATTGGCCACAGACCATGAGTTAGAGAACAGTCACACATCTGGCCATTTCCCCTTCCAAATAAAATGTATTAACATGGGTGTGGCCTGAACTTTCAACCACTGTGACGATTTTCCTTCAGAAGAGTCTTTCAGGGTTGTCCAAGAAAGGGGTTGTAATGCTGCAGCTGTCCACTTCCTGTGGTGCCTGCACAACATGAGAACCATCAGCAAGACAGGCCCTGGTCTCTTCTTCCTTAGTCTTCCAATAACAAGGCACCTCATGAGGCTGCAGGTGCATGCTTGGCAGCAGATGGCATTGTAACAGGAGTCAAGACCATAGGCATTTGGGCAGAGTCTTCATGTAACTTCCTTGTGCTTCTAGAACGTGTCCAGGACTGATTACTTATACACCATTTCTATTTGATAATAGGTTACTGTGTGTCCTATTTTATGACTTTGTATCCAGTAGACCCTGGAAAGTCTGATTATTTCTTTCCCACAGTGTATGGTTTACCCAGGTGAAAGCCTGTAGGTCCCACTAGGAAAGGACTGGAGAAAGGCTAGCAGTAAACCTTTTATGTATTTTATAAGATACTCACTCGGGGTAACCGGACCATTCATTCATTCAAGGCATTCTGAGTGTGTAAACTGCCTCAAGTCTAGAAACTGATTCATGGACAGAGATGATCTTTTGTCACCATTATGTAGCCTTTCTTTCATTTGTTGACTATTTTTGCACTAAAATGATCAAACAAAAATCAGTAGACTTGCATTGTGATTGGATTAAGAACATTTTCTGGGGGCTGGAGAGATGGCTCAGAGGTTAAGAGCACTGACTGCTCTTCTGAAGGTCCTGAGTTCAAATCCCAGCAACCACATGGTGGCTCACCACCATCTATCCGTAATGAGATCTGACTCCTTCTTCTGGAGTGACTGAAGATAGCTATAGTGTACTTACATATAATGAATAATTTTTTAAAAAAAAACATTTTCTGTGCCATGGTTGTGCATACCCAGAGACAGGCAGGTCTCTGAGTTGAAGACTAACCTAGTGTACAGAGTGAGTTCCGGAACAGCCAGGGACTCACAGAGAGACCTGTATCTGCTCTTTACTACTTCATCAGTTCTCCACTCAGCGTTCCCACATCAAAAAACTCAGCCTGACCCACTTTTATGTTCCTTCCACCATTATCCCACACCCCAAAATCCATTCCTACACATTCCCCAAATTTCCGCTTAAATGAATTAGCAAACTTGTCAAGCTCCTTACATGTGTGCACAGAGGTGCAGGGCTCCTCCTCATGGACTACACACTCTACCTCCCTCATGGAATCTACTTTGTCTGAAGTCTGCTCATAGGTCTAGAGACAGGTAACACAGCGGCTGAAAAACACCGGAGTTGAGAAAGGACTGCTGGATTAGATCAGAGTGTATATGTGAGAACCTCAGAATGGAAGGAAGGAAATGTGCTGACTTCAAGGAGATGTTTGTCTTTGTTTCAACAAGAGAAGGAAAGCTATGAATTCAAAATTAGTAGAGATTACATTTGACCAGGGAAGACCTCCACAAAATCATGGCTGCAAAAATGAAGGAAGAAAATAAGTAGAACAAAAAGCTAACCAGCCAAACAAACCCATGAATTCTCATCCCTCTATTTGGAAACAGCTCTGAAACTGGCTGAGACGTGAATGTCTCCAGCTATGAGGTCAGCCAAGAAGTCTTGTTGGCTACAAAGTCCGCATGGCTTATCAGGTCACCCTTTCCTATGGCATGGGTGGATATTTATATTGCAGCTTGGGTAGATAGCACGAACAGACTTAGAGCATTTGATGCCTTTCCTTCTTGCACATAGAAGAGATTCATCTTTAACTGATCTGTGCACACCATACATTCCACACATGTGTTAATGCAGAAATGTGTATTACCTATGACAGTTTCTGTGTTTACAGAGAAAGGACCTGACACCAAAGAAGACAAGACAAATAGCCCAGATGATCCAACCTCAAACTGCCTCAAGAGCTGGCTCCTCAGAATTATCCAGAACAACTTGAAAACAGCTGGTTACAATCGTCAAGCCTCACAGACCGCTCCATCCAGGGCTTCAGTTTAGCTCTGTATTTAGACACCACACAGAGTGTGGACAGCCAGTGTTACAGCTCGCTTTCTTAGGACTTGACCATTATCTTCACTGCCTTAGGGCCCCTGAAAGATATCATCGGTCCCACACAGCAGGAAGCAATTTTAAGAACACAACACCCTCATTCCCAAGAGTTGGGGTGATAGGTATTTGGTTGTTGGGTGGGTGATGAATATTTGTCATTGTGAGAGTGTGGCTGGTCACTTGTGTCAAACATGGCACAATGAAAAGGATATTGCATTCAAGGATTTCTTTCTCTCTGTTTCTTTCTTCTGTCTTTCTCTCTCTACTATCTAATGTCAGGGGGAAAGCTGGGAAAGGGATTAAAAGAAAAAAAGGGGTGTGTAGGCATGAATTTTTTCCCACCTACTTTAATAAATGTTCAGCCTCTCCTTTTGCCCACCTCCCAGAAGAGGCAGTGGAAGAGAAAAGTTATAGGATATGGAGGAAGCAGACCTGTTTAACAAAAGCTCTTTGGGGGCGAGCTCAATCTTCTTCATCAGCAGTTCAGTCCTGTGGCAAACACCAAGTACTAATCAACAGCTGCAGTGCAATCTTCTCACCAGCAGACCCCACACAGAAACCAGCGGTGGCTGCCCAGTCCTCTCAGCAGGCAGACACCAAGCCCGAACCAGCAACTGTGGTTCTATCCTGAGAGAACAGTGAGGCGAGGGTCACGTATCAAGAGGCTTCAGGAGCCTCACAAGCCAGTTCTTTGGAGAGTTTCTCTCAGTGGTGGCATTATCACAAGTGAATCTCAACAACTATTTAAGGCAAACCAATACACACATGCCGTTAGCAAAGAACAGGAAGGTGGAGGAAACCAAACCAAAGCCCAATGCTCATTGCCTGTGAGGCGACTGTAAGGTCATATTTAAACTCCTTCAGAGGTCCTGTTACGTGGCTGCTATAGCAAAACATCCTTTCACCTGTGTCTGCTTCAGAAAAACATTCTTTCACATGTCTGCTTTAGCAAACACTCTTTCTTTGTGTGCTCTAGTAAACCATCATTTGATATAGCTGACATTCCAAAGAAACTAGAAGATTCCATGTCAGGACTATAAAGGAATGATACGATAAGGGTTGATGGCTTAATCTACTTTTAGACTAAAGAACATCAACAACTAGTCTCACATATTTTACATTGGTTTGAATTTTTGTGTTTGTAGATAAATTGAAGCTTATATTTTGCTACAACATAGTGTATACATTCTTTAACTCTTGTTAAAGTATTGTACCTATGTAACTCAATTAAAAATGTAATGTAAAGTTCTAATCCTTGAAAGAAACTATGGCAAAAAGTTCAAGATAATTAAGAAATGCAAGTTGGTAGTCAATCAAATTTATGAACATGTTAGGTATTACTTTTGTTAATTACAGAAATAACCTTTCTCTAGCCTCTTGTAGATGTTTCCAAAGTTGAACAGATAGTAGATAGCTAGAAACAAACAACATTTACCTATTTTGATATACAATAGATACATAAGTGGACTTCAAAACTATCACATATCTACAGGAGATGGTATTCAAAACTGTTTTATTAACATGAAGCTTTCCATAACACTGAAGCATAACTGTGTCTGGCAGCACCCCCATTTTAATTCAGAGAGGCTGGTGGGTGTAGAGGCCAGCTCACACATCTTAACCGTGGGTTTTCTGGAAGGAGAGATGGGTAAGGAACAGGCTGCAAGAGAAATTACATGGAGAGACTTAAAATACATGGCTTTTGGTTCAAGTCTCCATCTTTAATGATCCCTCTCTCCCAAGAAAAAAAGGCAGACCAAGCCCCTCCCCTGAAGGCTGGAAACCAGTTCTTCTTGTTATTCAGGAGGTGGGTGGTCAGGTTGCTGGCTGCTATTCTTGAGAGCAGTGGGCAGGGGGAGGTCATAATTCATAACACTGAGGTAAGACTGTGTCTGGCAGCACCTCCATTTTAATTCAGAGAGGATGGTGGGCACTGAAGAAATTTCATATGGATTTTGCTTCAAATGTGGCAAAGCAAGGCACCAGCCAAAAACCTACCCTTGCTTCAACTACAGACAGCATGCTGTCCTAACAGTGGACAAGCAGGACATGGAGGAAGTTGACTGATAAGCTTTGCCAAGAGTTGGGGAAGTTCTTCAATATTCCTGCTTCACAAAAATGTCTGTCATATACCAGGCCAGTAGCCTGAAGACGGATGCCCCAGCATTGCAGAAGAACCTTGCGTGACTGTCCAGGCAGGCAGCCATCTCTGGCATTTCCACCGCTTTGGAAGGAAGCTGCTTGCTCTGCATTTCCTGTTTCTCAGGTAACATTCATCCTTCTCAGGTCACTGATGGGGAGGAAGACTACATAGTTACAGTTTCACAGTAAGCTTAAGTTGTTTAGGATGTAAGAAATTGATTTAGGTCTAGGAAGATTTTTTAGTTGAATAATTTCAAGTTATAATAGAACGGGAATTAGACACAGATTTGGACTAATAGGACATATAGGACTTTGGATTGATAAGACAGATAATAGAGTAATTTCTCAATGGTTGTCAAAAGCAAATGAACCAGACATTACTAATATAATTCTTTTATTTTATATTAATAATTAATTAAATTTTAATTTTAAAATTAATTCTTCTTAAATAAATAATTCTTTTTTTTAATTTGTTTTTGTTTTTGTTTTTGTTTTTGTTTTTGAGACAGGGTTTCTCTGTGTAGCTCTGGCTGTCCTGGAACTCACTCTGTAGACCAGGCTAGCCTTGAACTGAGAAATCTGCCTGCCTCTGCCTCCCAGAGTGCTGGGATTACAGGCATGTGCCACTACCACCCAGCTTAATAATAATTCTTAATTAAATTCTTAACATTTTAAAATTAAGTTTTTATACTTGTTCTTACTTTATATAGTTTATGATTTGAGAGAAAGTGCCTTTTATAGGACTAAAGGGGGCAATGATGAAGTAATGTTGTTGTGCACTGTGTGAAGATCAATCTCTGTCCTACCTTGCCTACCTAAAGCACCTTCTGCGTGGTAAAATAAAAAGCCTATGTCCTGTAGCAGAGAGTAGAAGGCAGGATTCTGGTCAGAGAGAGGAACTCTGGGAAGAGAGAAGCATGGGGGATTCTCCACACAGACTCGGAGGAAGCAGGATGTGTGAAACTAAGGAGAGGTGACTAGCCACATGGCAGAACTTAGAATAGTATAAATGGATGACTGAGTTAGGAGAGAGCTGGGAACAGGCCTAGCATAAAGCCCAGGCATTCATAATAAATGTAAGTCTGCTGTCATTATTCAGAGCAAGGCAGGCAAGCAGGGATGTCCCACAGATGCAGCAGGAGCAGGAGCAAGAGCAAGCAGACAGAGAGCAAGCCTTCCTTTCTTCCATGGCTTCCTGTAGGCTTCCAGCAGAAGGTGTGGCCCAGATGAGAAAGGGGGAGGGGCTGCAGCTCAAATACCCTGGGGCAGCTCAGCCAGCCTGGATCCCTTTACCCTCAGCTCTGTGGGCTCAGGCGCTGTCCTCTTCTGTTCCTCCACCAGGGGGCGCTGTTGCCCAAGACCGTGATGCTTCTCTTTCATCTTCCACAGGTGGGACCCTGGAGGGCCTCATGGAACAGGTGCCTCTGAGTCCTGGTGAGGCTGAGGGGTGGCTGTGGACACCTGCATGAGGAAGTGACTGGAGTTCACACCCGTGCTCACCGACATTTATTGCCGTGTGTGACATGTGACTGTGCAGGAGTCCCCGCCCATCTCTGCTCTCACTTTCCAGTTAAGTTACCTGTGGCTGTGATTTGAAGAGATCAGGTCAAAATCCACAGATACAAATGTATGAATTTAATTTTTCCACACAGCACTCATCAGGGCTGGAACCTCACCTCACCAGCATGCACTCTCTGCATGAGAATCATCTTTCTTCCAGTGTCCACACTGCACAGGCCTGAGGAACTCTGGGGCCAACTCTGTTATCAGATGCAGTGTCCCACACAGCTGTGACATTCGTGTCCCTCAGCTCATCAGCTCACAGTGTGAGTGAAGGTCAGAGAGGGACTGAGAGGGTCACAGGTTACACAACTCCTACCACACTGTCATCAGTATTCTGTGTTAGAGTCGGTGACAGGTCCTCTCCACCTGTGACTGAGTCACTAAGGACACTGTACCCTGGAAGTGCAGACACAGGGAAGTGCAGTGTAGACAGGGGTCAGAGCCCTGCTGTCTGTGGTCTCCACAGGGGTCTCTCTTCAGTGGACAAGGTGGTCTACTGTGGTGAGACAATTATTCAGGTCCACACAGACAATCCCAGGGCCTGGATTGAAGTTCCTGGTAAAACACACCCACCTGGAGTCACAGAGGCTTCATCTGTGAGGAAACAGGAGTCTGAGTCTAAGTTGAGAAGACAGAGCCTGAGGGAAGAGGCAAAGTCTCCTCTCTCTTTTTAGTTGATTATTTTATTTATTTACATGTCAAATGTTGTCCCCCTTCCCTGGCTCCCCTCTGCAACCACCCATCCCATCTGCCTCCCATTTACCTCTAAGGGACAATGTCTCCTCTCAGTGGGAAACAGCCACACCCCACATTGCTACTGTCTCCACCTGGCTCTGCTGTCAGTTCTGGGAACTTCCTAGTGTCAAGATCTTCCTTGAATTCTCACAGCTTTCCTTCTCACAGGTGGACAAGGAGGGGACTATGCTCCAGCTCTAGAAGCAATGGAAAAGAAATACAGGGATACAGGTTAAGTGCAGCTGTTTAGAAATGGTTCTTTGGGGGCAAATCAGATCCACGTTGTCAGGATATTAGCAGTTCAGTTTGCAAGAATCAGCAAGGGCAGCTCGATGCAGAAGCTGGGAG
This sequence comes from Apodemus sylvaticus, assembly GCF_947179515.1. Taxonomy (NCBI): domain Eukaryota; kingdom Metazoa; phylum Chordata; class Mammalia; order Rodentia; family Muridae; genus Apodemus; species Apodemus sylvaticus. Next base: position 3,558,816 of record NC_067490.1, read on the forward strand.
GCTCAGCTGTTTGCTGTTTAGAAGGAGTTCCTTGGGACAATTTCAATCCAGCAGTCCAGGTCTGTAGTGTCAGGATAGCAAACAGGAATCATCAGCTGTGCTATGATCCAGCAGAGACAGCCAGGCCTCCACTGAATCAGCCTGAGTCAGCAGGAGACACCAGGAGAAGTTCTCTGCGGTGCCTCTCTCAACAGAGTGAAGACCAGCGAAGATGAAGACTTGAGACCAACAAAGCACTGCAGAGCCAGCTATGCGAGCCCGCCATCACTTACACTGCGTCCTATTACACTCTCCCCAGACATCACGTGTCCTACAGGAGTCTTGCCTTCCACATGTCTTGCCTCAGCAAAACACGTGAGTCTGTCTTAGCAAAACTCCACGTGAGTCTGTCGAGTCTCTCAGAGCACCGCCATCATGCAGAACAGTTTTGGTGATGAAGACTGGAATATCTATCAGGGCAAGGCTTTGTAGTAAGCAGTAAGCAGGGGGCCAGTGTGCAAGCCTCTAACTGGGAAGTTACTGTGGCCTTTAACATAATTGGCTGGAGCTGGGAGTCACATCATAAACTTAATTTCTGCTTCCCTCTGCATTGGTGGTTGTTAGACTGAGGATGGGCTTGTAACCTGGGGGTGCAGGTTTGTTGGGGTTTGTATCCTGGGGGTGCAGTTTTTATGTTGGGGCTTAGCCCACAGACTGAAGATAGGCTCGGGTATTTGGGAGGTAACTTGGAAACTAAGGCTAGGAACCGGGCTGTTAGTTTGCCTGAGTTCAAGTTCTCTAAAATGGAGTCTGAATGTAAAGGTTTGGCCTCTCACAGGTGCAGCTGACACTGCCACAGGTGGGACCTGGGCAAGAAGGCCTGGCTCTCCAGAGTCACCCAAGGCAATGCTGGTGCCCATCTGGCCAGGAAACACCTTTTCTAATGTCATGGTGGGCAAGTCTTGTATGTGCCAAGTCCAGGAATGAAGCAACTTTCCAAAGGGAACATTCAAACCCAATGGTCTCCAAGGGGCCATCGAGATGGCTCAGCGTGTGGGGTTGTTGTCACCAAGCTTGGCTCCCTGAGTTTAATCCACAGAAGCCACATGGTGACTGGAGAGACCTAACTCCTGTAAGTTATCCTCTGAGCCTCACACGGCATCACAACATGCACATCCCTGCACATGATTATTAAATCAGTGCAATAAAAATGAAAAAAGGAATCACGATGGTTTCATGTTGAAGGACATGGAAACATGTATGTATAAGGACACGTATATATAGGTTGCATCCCGTTTGCCTTTAGACTTTTCAGTGGATGAATTTTCCTGTGTCCAAAACCCACATTGTGATGAGAATCTGCCAGGAGGATTGAAGGGAAACCCATGCAAGGATGATCACAGAGATTTTAAACTATCTTACGTGTTATGTATTTACACTGTTGCTTTATGTGTGTGGTGTGTGAATGAGGGCACTCCCCAGCTGTGGTGTGTGCGTTGGGGGCGGGGGAGTCAGAAGACAATCTTGGGGACCCAGTTCTCTCTTTCCATGTGGGTTCTGGGGGACTGATACCAGGTGGTCAGACCTCATGACAAGCACCTCTACCTGAGTCACCTCACCATCCTGGCCTGGGTGCCAACCACCCTGTCTATGGAGGTGTTGAGAAATTGACCCCGGGGCCTGTGGTGTACAAGGTGGGCACTCTAATCACTGAGCCACATTCCCAATGTTTGAAAACATTGGGACAAGAGTTTTCTGTTATTACAAAGGCCTGTACTAAAGCTTTGGGATAAATATGGAATTAGAGACTACCTATTAAAAAAAAAAAGACATGGGTGGAGTTCAAGAAGCACTTTGGCAACACAGCCAGCTAATGTGAGGACCTAATCTAGGAGAACCAGGCCTGAAGGGGAAATTTCTGGTTTCTTTGCTGACTCTGTTGTCTCCTGTGATGTTTTTCTGGAAACTGTCTTATGGGAGGATGATTTTGCTGAAGCAGACATGTGTTTTTCTGGAACCTGCCTGGAAAAGGGGCAAGTGATGTTTGGCTAGAGCGTGAGAGACATCATCTTGAGAGAACACCTGGTGTTTGGAAAGGGTGTGAATATAACCCAACAGACCACGGACGACGCTGTGTGGCATTGGTTCACCTCGCCAATCTTTGCTGGTCCTCACTGACGATGCTGTGGCAATGGTTAGCCTTGCCTTGTTTGCTGATTGTCATGACGTTGTAAAAGAAATGAACCAAAGAACTTCTGGTGAGTTCCAGCAGCTTCTTCCTGCTTCTGCAGACTCAGGCCGATTGGTAGAGCCTCAGAGTTTCTTCTGGATTGAACTGCCATTGCTGATTCCTGTGAACACAACTGCTGATATCCTGACAATGCAGATTGGACTCCCCCCAAAGAACTATTTCTAAACAGGTCCACACCCTCCTCTGCCCTATTAACCTTTCCTTTCCACGCCCTCTGGTGGGTGGTGAGCTAGAAGAGAGGTTAAAACATTTAAGTAAGCTTATTAACGTAGGTTTTGTACAATATCAGCCTACACAGGGCATCTGCAATATTCCCTGTGTGGGTTATGTTACCCATGATGCATTGGTGCTGGAGGACATCAGACGTTTGTGTAGACTGAGCACTGTGGGGACAGTGTGGGAAGCTCCTTCTCTTGGACTCTGTGACCCTGAGGGACCCAGGGCTTCTCCTGTTCACACCTTCTCTGCAGGGTAGTTAGGGGGCTCAGGCCTGAGTGAGGCCCTGTGCTGCAGAGAAAAGAATCACAGAGAGTCACAGCATAAAAATAAAGATGGTGTCACTTCTGAGTGAAATCATGGAGCTGGAGAGATTGCTCAGAGGTGAAGAATGCTCACTGCTGTTCCAGAGGACCTGTGTCGCCACCAAATCCATCCAGCAGAATAAGGAGACGACACAGAAGACTCTTCTCGACGCAGTTTATTCAGGAAATCTTACATCAGGAAGCCCCCGATCCTAGCCTGCTGCCAATCAGTGACCGCCACGAAGGGGCTCATGATAGGATTGAGACGATGGCCTGGCCTGATATGATGTCAAAGGGTGCATGCACACTTCTCCAGTGCGTATGTGACTTATATACTAGAGGCCAGGGAAGGGAACAGGAAAAATCAATTATAGTCATAGATCAGGCACCTGGGAAGTCCGTACCACACCGGGCAGGAAGGCAGGAATCAAGCCAAGCCACGGGATGTTTTGCTCTCAAGAAACCTGTGCAAACAGCTCAGCTGGGGGCGTTGAGCCAAGCTCTCTGGTTCCCAACAGCTCCCCCTTTTTTAATTTTTAAGAATGAATAGCGTCCGTCTTAGGACACCTTCCGTCCAACTCCCATTACCTGTCTCTGGGAATCTCTGCCAGTCCCAGAGCCCCTGTCTTAGGTCGGTGTGGACTGCAAAGGAGTTGTCTGTCATAGACTGACTATTCTCACTACAGGCTGAGCCAAATTTGAGCAGATGTATTATCCTGTACCAAAGACACATGCACTTGTTCAGTTACTGCTCTGGACTGGTTTTGTTGTTTGCACATATGGTTTAGAAGAACAATCCCAATGTGGCAGCTCCACAAGCCAAAAACCCCAGTGCCATGGACCCATCGGGGTGGCAATAATGCCAAAGTCTTTCTGATATTAATACAAGGTGACAGGGAATCTCCCTTCATTATTTAGAGGCATAGACACAATTCCAGGAACTCTTCAACCACAGCAGCATCTTCATACTCTCAGTAGTTTGTCAATACACTCAATCTGCTAGAACAATTCAATTTCTTCTTGTCTTCTCATTAAAGACTTTTCAAACTACAGAAGAATGGAACTAAAACTCATGGTTTAGTATTCATGGAAACATTGCAAAGCACTCTGTTCTACTTTTAATTTAACTGCAGTCTTCCCCGTAGTTCTTTTAATCTCGAACATCTGGTTCTTATCCTTTGTACCCAATAGGAGAAATAACCATCAACCTACTTCCTCTAGAACTTGAGAAGCTGCTGGCCTTTTTAAAAAGCAGCTTTTCTCTAGCTGTGCTTAACTCCTAGCTAAATGCAGGGCAGTTTAAATCAGCCTCTGCTGTGCAAACTGAGACTGGATCAAGAGATGGACCGCCAGCAGATAAAGTTTTTACCATTTTTTCTTTTCAACATGAAATAAAGTTTTTACCATTTTTTCTTTTCAACATGAAACATAAACAATCATTCAAACAACGAAACAAGGACAGACACATGTGGACAAATTGGTGCACCAAAGACAATACATAGAGAGGAAAGAGCACTTGTAACCAGTACTAATATCTTTCAGTCCTAGTTGTAGTGGTTGATTCACCTAAAGATGTTGAGGTGAGACATGTTTTAGTGGTATTAGTTGCCACAGGCAGCAGACCATTCTGAAAAGGGGAACATCTCAGACTACTCTCTGGAATGGCTTGGGTTTTATCTCTGTTATGAACTAAATTGGATAACAGGTCAGCCTCTTCAGAACCTCCATGAACACTAAGCTACCGGAACCTTATAGTCTCTCAATACCGAGAACTTTACTTTGTCCCACTTAACCGGGAACTTACCAGCTCGCTACCCTGACTGCAACGAGTTCTGACATCCCTGTACCGGCCACCACTTGTCGCCGCCAAATCCGTCTAGCAGAATAAGGGAGACGACACGGGAGACTCTTCTCGAAGCAGTTTATTCAGGAAACCTTACATCAGGAAGCCCCTGATACTAGCCCGCTGGCCCAGTTATATCCAAGCCTGGACCAATCAGTGACCGCCACAAAGGGGCTCATAATAGGATCAAAACGATGACCTGGCCTGATATGACATCAAAGGGTGCATGCGCACTTCTCCAGTGCGTATGTGACTTATATACTAAAGGCCAGGGAAGGGAACAGGAAAAATCAATTATAGTCATAGGTCAGGCACCTGGGAAGTCCGTACCACACCTGGCAGGAAGGCAGGAATCAAGCTAAAGCCACAGGATGTTTTACTCTCAAGAAACCTGTGCAAACAGCTCAGCTGGGGGCGTTGAGCCAAGCTCTCTGGTTCCCAACAGACCTGGGTTCAGTCCCAGCTCTCACCCACTTGTAGCTCCAGTCTCAGAGGGGATAGGGCGCCCTCTGCTGGCCGCCTGGGGCACGTGGGTTGTACAGACATAAGTGGGTACAAAACGCCCATATAATAAAAATATTTTTTAAAACAACATAAAAGAAATGGAGGGAATAAGATTTCTGTAAAGACAGAGATCCCTGAACAGTATTGGGGGTCATTGCAGCACATAGCAACACCTCCAAACCCTAGTGCAGGACAATAGGGCCCCCTGCACTAGATGTACACACTGCTCTTAGGGATTCAGCAAGGGAAGGGAGAAATCCACACAACTCCCCTACAGAATGGCCCCTGATGCTAATGGTCTGTGAAGCCTGTGAGGTCGTTCATTTACGCTGTTGGGTTGTTATGTTTGTAGCTCCGGTTGACGTTGCTGGGGTGTTTTTTTTAAAAAAACAAACAAAAAAAAACAAAAAACAAAAAAAAAAAACAAACATTCATTATGTACACACATTCATTATGTGCAGTGTTCTGCCTGCAAATGCGCCTGTTCGCCAGAAGAGGGCGCCAGATCTCACTATAGATGGTTGTGAGCCACTGGGCGATTTCTGAGAATTCAACTCATGATTTAGGAAGAGCAGTTAGTGTTCTCAACCTCTGAGTCATCTCTCCAGTCCGACCTTGAATGATCTCCTGCTTCACCTCAGCATGCTGTGTGCTCTGTGTGTGTGTGTGTGCGCGCGCGCGCGTGTGTGTCTATATCACTGTGACTGGAGAGTGCATTGTTAACAATCCGGGGAGGAGCTGAGATGTAATCTCACCCAGAAGTTGTGTTTCAGCCCAAAGATCATAAACACCCGTGAAAACCGCAAAACAGAGGGCTTGGGGTTTAGGGAAAATCCCTGGTTGCTTAGGTATGAGGAGGGCAAAGGCGACCACAACTCCCTGCCTTCCCCAGCATTCAAAGCTCACAGTGTCTTAGGTGACCCAGAACCTGACCACTTCCTGCTCCTGTATCCTGCTGCCCCCTGGCGGCCACGAGCGGCATCGCGGGTTCGGACCGGGCTCTATGTCAAATGTCCCTGCAGACTGCAGACTGCAGACTGCAGAGTCCAGGAACCTCTGGCCAGCTTCAGGAGACCCCAAGCTGTCCGGGTCACACTGAGGAAGGGCCGCACTAAGGACACGGGTATCCCCTGCACAGCCCCCACATCGGACCGTTAGTTTCTTTATTTTGTGGTTGCTGTTGCCCGGGATTTATCCCACGGCTTCCAACCTGGTGACCGTGTCCTAACTGAACCACACACCAGCTGAGTGTGATGTGACCACCCAAAGAAAGGCTCCTGGGTTTCTTAGGGAATGCCTTTAACCCCGCCCTCGGGAGGGCGGGTCTCTGGATTCTTTGACCACATTGCAAGTCCAAGAACACCCAGGGCTATAAAGTGAAACCAGAACAGGGGATCCCCAGGACTGACACCTAGAAGACAGTGGGGGGAGAGAGCTGGGAAAGTTGTAACAAGTGAGAGACCAGCATGGTTCCCCAGGGGTCTGAAGAATTCCAGGCCATTGGTATTCAGAAGTGACCCCTCTTATAAATTTGGAAACTCAGTTCCTGTTGTGTCTTGTGTTTGAACAACTGGCACAGTCTGTGCTTTTGCTAGATGACATTTTTCAACAGTTTCCCCAGAAGCATCGCCCATTTCACTCCCTTTTTAGGGATTGCCTCTGGTATTGAGGGAACATTGATCTCTGTTCTCTGCTGCTGTAGTAAATCTCACACCTGTGAATCTATGGCTGTGTCAACCACACGAGGCCTCAACTTTCCTATTTGACCTTCTGGTTCCACACATTTAACCTGTCACACACTTGGTTTTATCTGAGATAACTTTTTCAGGCAACTGTTTGCCAGAACACACATTTTCCAACACCTCCAAACCCTGCTGATCTTTCTACTGGAGCAGCTTAGCCTCTGATGTAGGGAAACAGTGACGCTCACGACCCCATCACCTGTGCTAACTGACATCTCTCTTTTTACGTAAGCCTTTCTTTCAATTTCTCCTTTGAAATCTCCAACTATAATTCCTGGATAAAGAGCCGATCCTCGGGAAGTCACACTGCTCCTTCCCAAGACCATTCCTGCTGTCCCTGGGGGCAAAGGAGCATAAACTCCAGTAGAGATTTCCTAACACTGAATTGTGGGGATAATGTAGATGCTTCTCTATGGCCAAGTCTAGAGCAGCACTGCCTACAGTGGCTTGTGTTAGATCTGCAACACTTAGTTGGGGTTTTTCTGCCTGCTTATTTCCTGGCTGATAAGAGTCAACTGGCTTGTGTTTTTTGCTGTGGGGCCTCAAGATAGGCGCCTCCGTTCCATTTCCCAACTGTACAAAATTACCTTGGATCTCTCTCTTGGAGCTGCAATCATTGGCGCAGTGCCAACCCTTGTCACACTGCCTGTGCACTCCTGGAAGCTTCTTCCTGGTTTACACTCAGGAAATCCATTGTCCTTAGAGATGCCTTGTTCACAGTTTTGTTTCAGATGTCCATGTTTCCCACAGCACAGGACATTTTGAGGCCTGAGAACATTACCTCCTTTTACTGTGTCTTTCAGAGTTAAAGCACCACAGATTTGAGATCTAAAACCTTTAGATATGGCTTGACCAATTATCGTGGCAATAAAGAGCCTGGAGCCAATATCAGTCTTCTCCCTGGTCCACTGTTCCACAGGTGCTGCCCTCGGCTTTAAAGGCCTGACAACATTCTGCATTCCGTGTTTAAATTTTCTTTTGTAAGATTTATTTATTTATTATATCTAAGCACACTGTAGCTGTCTTCAGACATTCCAGAAGAGGGAGTCATATCTTGTTATGAATGGTTGTGAGCCACCATGTGGGTGCTGGGATTTGAACTCAGGACTTTCAGAAGAGCAGTCAGTACTCTAAACTGCTGAGCCATCTCTCCAGCACCCATATTTGCATTTTCAATGCCTAGGTCTCAATTAGCACTTGCTTTGCATCAGGGTCTGTGATGGCTTTGATCAAAGCTGAAACTAATCTTTGCAAAAAAAAAAAATGAGTTGAAAGCTTCCCTCTGAGACTTGCATAATTTTTCTGACTAACGTGGGCGTCTTCCCTGGCTCCTCAACTTTGTCCCAAACTCTCAAGGCTGCTGCACAGCATGGCTCTGAGGTTGTACCTTCAGACTGAACGTATCGTTGTACAGCAGCCACAGCACTTGTCAGCTGGACCTGTGCTCGTTGCTTCACCTCACCTTTGTGCCAAATTCCTGGCTTTGCTCCACCTTGGCAACCATTGCAACTGAGGCCCAGCCTCTAGTGCAGCTGTCAATTCTCCTCAATTTTGGGAAATAGTTCTATGTTGAGTAGTCCAGTTATTTAGAGTTTGTTTCACATAGGACAAGTGCATCTCATAAGATATCACTGCCTCCTGAACATGCATTAGGTCTGCCATTTCTACAGCATGCCATCCTGTCTTGTCATAACTTGTGGATTTCCTCCATTAGCAGACACATGCTGTGTAACTACTTGGGATGCTGCTGGTGATTCTGTGACCCAGGAAGCCTGTCCTCACCAGGGGCTGAGGTTAGCCCGGTCTCCTGAACATGGCTTCTCATCTGACCACCCTTCTGCTTTTCCATTCTTTGACTTGACTGCCCCCTGACACAGTTCCTTCCCCTTTCTACCTGGGGAAACCCCTGTCTCTGGTTCAGTCACTGGGAATGAACCTATATGTTCCCCCTTTTCTTGTGTCTGACATTTTCAAACTTGTCTGCCTCTACTCTCTCTAACTGATCAGCCAACTTTTATACTTTTTCAGAAAGAAAAGACAGGAAGGAACCCTCTTATCTTCCTTTTCTCTCTGTGTTTTGATTCACGAGTTTCTCCATTTCTTCTCCTATTTTTTCCAGTTGCTCAGTCAAGTCTTTCGTCCTTTTTATAAAGTAGCCCAAATGCGGGAGAGTGGAAATGAAAACCGATGCTGAAATCCATGTGGGGCGCATCCCAAGAACAGCCTCAGTAAACACATTGTTTGCTTTTTGAAACAAAGTATCCATCCCTCCTTTTCCTGCCTTTTGTTCTAAGGTTCTGGACATCAGCCTTCCCACCCAGCACTGCCCCACATTTGGCAGCACTTATAAAATGTGCTTTTATTTTCAAACAGTAACCAGTTCTGTGGTCCCTAAGCTATGAGCTGCAAAGTCCATCAAAGCAGCAGTCAGTCCCTCCTTCCTGCCCCAGCCTGCAGTGAGATGGCCCACAGGAGCTGTGGACACTGGCGGCTGCTGTCAAAATGGCGGGGCTGACATCTCCTCAGCCTGCAGACATCGCCGGAGCTGTCCACGGTCTCCTTCCTGCCCCAGCCTACAGTGAGGTGCCCACACAGGCAGCTCCTGTCAAAATGGTGGAGCTGACATCTCCTCAGCCTGCAACCATCGGGGCAGCTGTCCATGTTCGGTCTTCTCCTTCCCTGCCCCAGCCTACTCCCGTCATGAAGAACTATTCACAATGGGGACACCTTTCCTGCCTCAACTTTCAACCTTGGTAAAATACCACCCCAGGAGCTGTCCATAGTGATTGAACCTCCTCTCCAGCCTCCCCCAGCAGCTCCACAGAGATGGCGCTGCAATGTTATATTTTTCTCAGCCCAACCTTTAATATAGGTTCTTAAATGCTTTAACCTCCCTTCTAGTCCACAACCCACCAGAGGTAGTGGGAAAGAAAGTTTATTAGGATACAGGGCACATCAACCTGTTTAGAAATAGTGCGTTGGAGCATATCCCATCTGTGTTGTCAGGAAATCAGTTTAGTTCAGTTCACAGGTCAGCAGCGGCATCTGGATCCACCCCCAATCACTTCCTGGATTTCCCAGCAGTCCAGTTTGGCAGTGTCTGGATAGCAGTGCTCGTGGCACAACATTGCAGAAAGAGCCAGGTCTCAGCAGGATTGGCATGAGTCAGCAGGAGGGATTAGGACCACAGAGTCACCAGGAGACGATCTTTGCCAAGCCTCTCTCAACAAAGTGAAGATCAGCGAAGACAGGAGGCCAAGAAGTATTGCAGAGCTAGCCTTGCAAGCAAGCCACGCCCTGTCACTGTCCCCTGGGTCCTATTTACACTCCCTCCAAGCAGCAGGTGTCCTCCGTGGGTCTCACCTCAGCATGTGAGTCTGTCTTAGCAAAACTCCAGTAAGTCTGCATCAGTCACAGACAGATGTCACTCTGCCAATCAGCCCGCGTCCACAGAATCAGCAGGAAGCTGCCGGCACACCACCAGAACTTTACTGGTGCGTCTCTCTCTGTGGAGTCCCAACAGAGTTCCACAAAGCAATGGAAGATGAACAAATACCTGTGTGCCATTATCCAAGAACCCATCACGCGTCCTGTCACGAGCTTGCTTTAGCAGAACATCCTCTCTCCTGTGTCTGCTTCAGGAAAACACTTCTTAACATGTTCACCCCAGCAAAACACCATCCAACACAACTGATTTTCCAAAGACACCAAAAGTTTCATCTTCATAGTACCTCAGAAAAGCTGGTCACAGCTTCCTCTCAGGGCTGTGTGGTCCTGAGGTCCTGTGTCTCAGGTGCCCTTCCCCTGGGACACCTTCTCCCCTCAGAGCTGTGTGATTCCTGGGCCTCTGAGTCTTAGGATGCCCTCCAGACTGAGCAGAAACACTTACATTGTGGAGCAGTGACTGGAATGGGCTCTCCTGGAGCCTGTGCTGCCCCTAGTCCTGGGGACTGAGCTGCCCTAGGACCCTGTCCCCATCTCCAGTCGGCCTGCAGGGGTCTCACCTTCTGTCTCACTGCTCAAGTGAAACCCATGTCACCAATGACAGTTAGGTAAGCTTCCACTTCTTGAAGTGGAAACTTCTGGTTTCTTTGGAAGGTCAGTTATGTCAAATGATGGTCTGCTGGGACACACAGGTGAAAGATTGTTTCGCTAAAGCAAGCATGTAAAAGAACACGTGATGTTGAGAAGAAATATAAATATGACCCAACAGATGGTGGAAGATGCTGGATGGTATTGGTACCTGGCCATTCCTGCTGGTCATTGTTTGTCCTGACGTCATAGAAGGAAATGGTGGTGTTCTGGAGGCTTCTTGCCACTTCTGTGGTCTCAGACCAACTGGAACAATGAAGTGGAATTTTCTGGATATGTCACCTGATACAGACTCATATGGTGTTTTGCTGAGCTGTGGGAGGACACAGGATTTTTGGAGGGAGGCTAATAGGACACAACGGCAGTGTACACCTTTCAGACCTAACTCTTCTATGCTGTTAAAATAGAAGAATATGCTTTCAGAGTCTGAGGTCCCCAGCTGGGACCTTCCTTACGCTCCCTCCCCCAAATTCGACAATATTATACAGGGACAGGCTCCTTGTCTGCACAATCAGGCTGCAGGAGAAAGTTGGTTTAGATTTATTTATTTTATATATGTGAGTACAGTATCACTGTCTTCAGACACATCAGAAGAGGGCATCAGGACCCATTACAGATGGTTGTGAGCCACCATGTGGTTGCTGGGAATTGAACTCAGGACCTCTGGGAGAGTACTCAGTGCTCTTAACTTCTGAGCCACCTCTCCAGCCTGCACCTGAACTTCTTAAATGCAAATCAAGAGGGTTAACCTTTGAGTGACCAGAATGGTCTTCTTCTTCTTTACCACCTGTACCATCTGCTGACACACAAGGGTCTCCACAACAACCCCTTCCAGAGTTTGTCCCCATTGGCAGCATTAGGAAAGGATGCTGTACTTACCCTTCAGCTGTGCCCACGTCTCAACAGTACACACTGCATCACATTACTGACTGACAGATCCTTCATCTCTACTTGTTCCTGCCGCTCACCATACTTGGTTTGAGATTCTAGAATCTGCCTATAGCAGAGAATCTCCCTCTAGCAGAGCTCATTTTGTGACCCTTTCTCTCTTCTCCGCCAGACTCAGATTGTATTAAAGCCTCACTCTGTGGCCACAATCAGATTGACCTCAGTACAGTACACAGGGCTGAAGTGGCAGGATACATTTTTGTTAACAGCAACTTCAGTCACTGCACGAACAAATGACCCAGCAAATATTTTATCTTCTAATTAAGGACCCATGCCACCAAGATGGGAGATGGGGTCACTGATTAACTTGAGTACAGCATTTACCACAGTCACCCATCAGGAACAGTAAAAGTACAGAGGGCACACATTCCACTCTCAACCCCTAGGTACAGATAGGACAAAAGAAGTGGTCCAAAGCTCCTCAGAGGTCTCAAAATCCCTAATGTCACCACTTTAGATTAAATTATCCACTCCAGTGAGATGCCCCCACAGGAGCTGTCAAAATGGCGGTTCCTGTGTAAACAGTGCCACCACGACATCTCTTCAGCCTGCAGCCATCACAGCAGCTGTCCACAGGGGAGAACCACATTTCCTCCTAGCAGGAGCTGCCCCTCCAGAGCTGTCTACAGGGCCAGGGACAGCACCTTTCCTGCCTCAGTCTGCAGCCTTGGTGAAATTCTACCACAGGAGCTGTCCACAGTAGGAACTGTTTATATTTATCCTCCCCAGCAGCCAGCAGAGATGGCACCTCAGTCAAAGCCACTGTGTCTCAGGATGCCCTTCTCCATGTCAGAACCAAGACAGTCCTGCAACACCCGAGGAAGCCACGAGGCTGCTGTCACCTAATGAGCACTGTAACTGTGTCTTCAGACAGTCACCCCATCTTTCTGTCAAGCAGGGGCCTGAGGTTGGTGGAGAACCCTAGAGGGTAAGACTAGAGGACTCCATGACCGTGGGCCCGCTGTCACACTTCTCCTGCTGTGAAGTGAGTGCCTTGGTCAGAAAACCACGTGGAACTCTGGAATAGCATGATGGTGGATAAGGCATCCTATAAGTTCACTGATGGTGGTTTCAGCAGAAGCATCACATGCAGGAAAGGCAAATCCACAGTCAGAACGAGTATCTACTCCAGCAAGTACCAAGTGTTGTCCTTTCCATGAAGGAAGGACCTGGTTCAACGTGGTCAACCTCCACCAGGTTGCTTGCTGGTCACCTTGAGGAATGGTGGCACATCTGGGGCTCAGTGTTGGTCTCTGCTGTTGGCAGATCTGGCTTTCAGCAGCAGCTGTGACCAGGTCAGCCATAGTGAGTGGAAGTCCATGTTGCCGAGCCCATCCATAACCCCCTCTCTGCTACCATAGCCACTTTTTTCATATGTCCACTGGGTAATGACAGAGATGGCTGGGTAAAGAGACTGACTGTCCACAGAATGGGTCACCTACCTACCTGATTAGTGAACTTCTCCCCAGCTGACGTCACCTTTTGATGAGCAGGTACATGGGACACAAGTGTCTTCACACCCTTCCCCATTTGGAGAAATCTGTGCACATGCTTCTTCCCCAGATGGTTCCAATCACGCTCTTTCCACGCCCCTGTCCATCCAGCCAGTCCATTGGCCACAGACCATGCATTAGAGAACAGTCACACATCTGGCCATTTCCCCTTCCAAATAAAATGTATTAACATGGGTGTGGCCTGAACTTTCAACCACTGTGACGATTTTCCTTCAGAAGAGTCTTTCAGGGTTGTCCAAGAAAGGGGTTGTAATGCTGCAGCTGTCCACTTCCTGTGGTGCCTGCACAACATGAGAACCATCAGCAAGACAGGCCCTGGTCTCTTCTTCCTTAGTCTTCCAATAACAAGGCACCTCATGAGGCTGCAGGTGCATGCTTGGCAGCAGATGGCATTGTAACAGGAGTAGAGGTCATAGGCGCTTGGGCAAAGTTTTTGTGTAACTTCCTTGTGGCTCTAGGACCTGTCCAGTCCTGATTACTTATATACCACTTTTATTTGACAATAGGTTACTGTGTGTTCTATTTTATGACTTGGTATCCAGTAGACCCTGGTAAGTCTGATTCTTTCTTTCCCACAGTGTATTGTTTACCCTGGTGAAAGTCTGTAGATTCCACTAGGAAAGGACTGGAGAAAGGCTAGTAGTAAACCTTTTATGTATTTTATAAGATACTCACTCGGGGTAACTGGACCATTCAGTCGTTCAAGGCATTCTGGGTGTGTAAACTGGCTCAAGTCTAGAAACTGATTCATGGGCAGAGATGATCTTTTGCCACCATTATGCAGCCTATTCTCTCAGTTGTTGACTATTTTTCTACTACCATGATCAAACAAAAAATCAGTAGGCTTCTATGGTAATCAGATTAAGAACATTTTCTGGGCCGTGGTCCTGCATACCCAGAGACAGGCAGAACCCTGAGTTGAAGACTAACCTAGTGTGCTGAGTGAGTTTCGGAACAGCCAGGGACTCACAGAGAGAGCTGTAGCTGGTCTTTGCTACTTCATTGGATCTCTACTCAAAAACTCAGCCTGACCCAGTTTAATGTTCCCTCCACCATTATCCCACACCCTCACAATCCCTTCCCACACACATTCCCCAGACTTCTGCTTAAATGAATTAGCAAACTTGTCAGGCTCCTTACATGTGTGCACAGAGGTGCAGGGCTCCTCCTCATGCACTACACACTCTACCTCCATCATGGAATCTACTTTTTCTGAAGTCTGCTCATAGGTCTAGAGGCAGGGAACACAACCGCTAAAAAAAATGGAGTTGTTGAGAAAGGTCTGCTGCATCCGATCAGCGTTCGTATGTGAGGACCACACAGTGGAAGGAAGGAGTGTGCTGAGCTCAGGGAGAAGTTTTGCTGTTGTTTCAACAAGAGAAGGAAAGTTATGGGTTCCTTCAAAATTAATAAATATGAGATCTGACCAGGGGAGATCTAAAAATCTTGTCTGCAAAAAATGTAGGAAGAAAACAAGTAGAGCAACAAAACAAAACAAAACAAAACAAAACAAAACAAAACATGAATCTTGTCCCTCTACAAGGAAACAGCTCTGAAACTGGCTGAGACACCAGTCAGGACTTCAGCTATTCATAGACAATAAATCTTATTGACTACAAAGTCCATATGGCTTATCAGGTCACCCTTTCCTGTGGTATGGGTGGACATTTACATAGCAGCTTGAGTAAGTAGACTTACAGTGTTTGATGCCTTTCCTTCTCTCACATAGAAGAGAATCATCTTTAACTGATCTGTGGACACTGTATATTCCATACATGTGTTAATGCAGAAATGTATGTTACCTATAAATGTTTATGTGTTTACAGAGAAGGGACCTGACACCAAGGAAGACAAGACAAACATCCCAGATGATCTGAACTCAAACTGCCTCAATAGCCGTATCCTCAGAAATGTGCATCCAGAACAACTTCAAATGATAATTTAAAATCTTCCAGCCCGCCAGGCGGTGGTGACACATGCCTGTAATCCCAGCACTTAGGAGGCAGAGGCAGGCGAATTTCTGAGTTCAAGGCCAGCCTGGTCTACAGGGTGAGTTCCAGGACAGCCAGGGCTACACAGAGAAACCCTGCCTCGAAAACAAACAAACAAACAAACAAACAAAAAACCAAAAAACAAAAAACAAAAAAAAACAAAAAAAAAAGACAAAAAAAAAATTGGTAAAATCTTCCAGCCTCACAGACCGCTCCATCCAGGGCTTCAGTTAAGCCCTGCACTTTCCCATTACGCAGAGACTGGACAGCAAATGTTACAGCTAGCTTTCTTAGGACTTGACCACTATCCTCATTGCCTTAGGGCCTCTGAAAGATATTTTCATTCCCAGAAAGCAAGAAACAATTTTGAGAACACTAAGCCCTCATTGTCAATCGTGGGATGGTAAGTATTTGGTTGTTGAGTGGGTGTAGAGTGTTTGCCCTTGTGAAAGTGTGGTTGGTCACTAGTTGTTAAAGGTCCTTGTCAGAGAGGAAGCAAAGGAAAGGAGATTAGATTCAGAAAAGTTGTTCTCTCTTTTCCTTTCTTCTGTCTTCCTTTCTCTACTATCTAATGTCAGGGTTGAAGCAGGAAAAGTGATGAAAAGAAAAACGGGGCATGTAGGCATACATTTTTTCCCACCTACTTTAATAAATGTTCAGCCTCTCCTTTTGCCCACCACCCAGAAGAGGTCATGGAAGAGAAAAGTTATTAGGATATTGGGGGAAGCGGACCTGTTTAACAATAGCTCTTTGGGGGTGAGCTCAATCTTCTTTGTGAGCAGTTTAGTCCCATAGCAAACCCCAAATTCAAATCAACAGCTGCAGTCCAGTCGGGAGGCCAGCAAACCCCACACAGGATTCAGCAGCTACAGTTCAGTCCTCTCAGCAGGCAGACACGATGCCCAAACCAGCAACTGTGGTTCAAAACCAAAGAAACCCCAAGGTTAACCAACCAAGAAGTTATGGGAATTCAGAAGCAGTTCTCTGGAGAGTTTCTGTCAATGGTGGCGTTATCACAAGTGGGTATCAACAAGGATGTAAGGAAAATCAATACATGCATGTCCTTAGTGAAGAACAGTAAGGCAAAGCAAACCAAACCAAAGTTCAGTGCTCATCCCCAACTGTCTGTGGGGTCATATTTATACTTCTTCATCGCAGGTCCTGTCACGTGTCTGCTATAGCAAAACATCCTTTCACCTGTGTCTGCTTCAGGAAAACATTCTGTCACATGTCTGCTCCAGCAAACCATCATTTGTTATAACTAACTTTCCAAAGAACCTAGAAGTTTCCTGTCAGGACTATAAAAGAATGATAGAGTAAAGGGTAGACTGTTGAATCTACTTTACACTAAAGAGCAACAAGGACTAGTCTCACATATTTTACATTGGTGTGAATTTTTGTATACTGAGAGAAACTTAAGCTTACATTTTGCTACAACTACTGTATACATGCTTCAACTCTTGTTTAAGATATTGTACCCATGCAGCTCATTCTAAAGTGTTAAGTTTTAGCCCTTGAAAGAAACTGTTGGAAACACTTCAAGATAATTAAGAAATGTGAGTGGGTAACCAATCAAAGATATGGACATGTTAGGTACTAGTTTTGTTAATTACAGGGATAAGCTTTCTTTAGCCTCTTGTAGATGTTTTCAAAGTTGAACAGATAGTAGATAGCTAGAAATAAGCAATATTTGCCTATTCTGATGTTCTATAGATACAGAAGTGGTTTTTGAAAATCTCAGAGATCGACAGGTTATGGCGTTCAAAATGTTTTATTAACACGAGGCTTTCCACAGCACTGAGGCAGGACTGTGCTGCAGCACCCATTCTAATTCAGAGATGATGATGGGCACTGAAGAATCTCCATATGGAGTTTGCTTCAAATGTGGCAAAGCTAAGTACCAGCCAAACACCTGCCCTTGCTTCAACTGCAGACTGCATGCTGTCCTAACAGTGGACAGGCAGAACACGGAGGAAGTTGACTGGTGAGCTTTGCCAAGACAAGTTGGGGAAGTCCTTCAATATTCCTGCTTCACATAAAAGTCCGTCATACACTGGGCCAGTAGCCTGAAGATGGATGCCCCAGCATTGCAGAAGAACCTTGGGTGACTGTCCAGGCAGCCATCTCTGCCATTCCCACAGCTTTGGAAGGAAGCTGCTTGCTCTGTACTTCCTGTTTTCTCAGGTAACATTCATCCTTCTCAGGATGGGGAGGAAGACTAGATAGTTACAGTTTCACAGTAGCTTGAGTTGTTTAGGATGTAAGAAACTGATTTAGGTCTAGGAAGATTTTTTAGGTGGATAATTTCAAGTTACAGTACAAAGATAATTAGCCACAGAGCTTTTGACTCACAGGAAAGATAATTTCTCAATTGTTGACAAATACAAATGGATCAAACATTATGAATTTAATTCTTATATTTTATATTAAGAATTAATTAAAGTTCTTTTTTTTTTTTTTTGGATTGGTTTTTTCGAGACAGGGTTTCTCAGTATAGCCCTGGCTGTCCTGGAACTCACTCTGTAGACCAGGCTGGCCTCGAACTCAGAAATCCACCTGCCTCTGCCTCCAAAGTGCTGGGATTACAGGCGTGTGCCATCACCACCCGGCTAATAATTACTAATTCTTAATTAGTTTAACTTAAGTTATTATACTTGTTTTTATTGTATATAGCTTATGAAATCAGAGAAGGAGACTTTTTTAGGAATAAAGGGGGCATGCTGAATTAATGTTGTACCCTGTGTAAAGATGAGTCTCTGTCTTACCTTGCCTACCTAAAGCACCTTCTGCGTGGTAAAATAAAAAGCCTATGTCCTGTAGCAAAGGAGAGTAGAAGGCAGGATTCTGGTCAGAGAGAGAAACTCTGGGAAGAGAGAAGCCTGGGGGATTCGCCACCCAGACTCGGAGGAAGCAGGATGTGTGAAACTGAGGAGAGGTGACCAGACACAGGGCAGAACTTAGAATAGTATAAATGGATGACTGAGTTAGGAGAGAGCTGGGAACAGGCCTAGCATAAAGCCCAGGCATTCATAATAAATGTAAGTCTGCTGCCATTATTCAGAGCAAGGCGGGCAAGCAGGGATGTCCCACAGATGCAGCAGGAGCAGGAGCAGGAGCAAGCAGACAGAGAGCAAGCCTTCCCTTCTTCCATGGCTGTAGTAAGCCACCTTTGGTCATTCGCCATTACAAGATGGCGCTGGCCAGATGCAGCTCTCTGGTGGTAAACAACTTTAGTACATGCGCAATGTGCTGTGTATGTTATCACACTTGTATGCGGGGCTGAAAAGATGTATAAGGACCGCAGGGAGAGGGCTCGGGGCCCCAGAAAGAAGAAGAAAAAGTCCTGAATAAAGCGTTGCAGAGAAGAACCTGGTCCTGTTTTGTCTTTCCTTGCTGGCAGGGTTGGGCGCAAGACATGGCTTCCTGTAGGCTTCCAGCAGAAGGTGTGGCCCAGATGAGAAGGGGGGGGGGGGCTGCAGCTCAAATACCCTGGGGCAGCTCAGCCAGCCTGGATCCCTTTACCCTCAGCTCTGTGGGCTCAGGCGCCGTCCTCTTCTGTTCGTCCACCAGGGGGCGCTGTTGCCCAAGAACGTGATGCTTCTCTTTTGTCTTCCACAGGTGGGACCCTGGAGGTTCTGCAGTGGGAGGAAGATGGGGAAGGGGACACCTTTCTCTGCAGGGACACTCTGGATGTTGGGATGTCAGGGTCTGTTACAAGTTAGCATTCAAACATCTGAGTGGAATTTATCTTGTTCATGGGCAATCAAAAACTCACATTGGCTCAAGTGCAAAGATGAGCACACACTGTGTCTTCTTCCTGGGATGATGCTGTGATCCACTGTGCACAGTAGGTCTATAAAATGAAATATCTTCTGTATTTTTAATTTTATGATTTTTTTCATATTGTCTTTTCAGTAAAGTCTGTTTCAACCATCTTTTCCTGTCCTGTTCCAGAGCTCTGTTCATTGGCTGGTTGTGCAGATTTGTCTAAACAGCCCTGTGTTCCCAGGTCCTGGCCTCACACTCTAGTTGTGTAGGAGAGAGAGGGAGTATTTTTTCAAATCATATTTATAAAATGTTATTTTTAGTAGATGCATTTGTTTTTGTATGTGAGTGTGTAGTGCACTAGCACTGGATCCCTTGGAACTGAAGTTGCAGACGTTGACAGCCGCCATGTGCTGATGGGACTCAACCTGGATCCTCTGCAACAGCAGCAAGTGCTCGGAGCTGCTGAGCCATCTCCCCAGCCACTGTTGCAATGTTTCCATCAGGAACCCACACAGCTGACCCACAGCACGCTGGCTGAGCACAGTGAGAGGAACTAGAGGCTCAGGAAGAGACAGTGCAGTGCAGAGCTCAGGAGGGAGGGTGCTGGGCACTGATGGGGTGAGGCCCGAGGGACAGAGACAGAGAGGGGCTGAGGAGAAGGAGACGGAGGCAAAGGGGAAATGCTAACTCAGCAGAGTCCCCTGTTTGAGGGCGTTTCTGTACAGACTGCACTGGACACGTATCTGGACCCTGCTGGCCTCTTACATCCCATAGTGAACGCTGTGCTGGTTTGAATGAGAACAGCCACACAGGCTCATAGGAGTGAATACCTCAAATCCAGCTGTTGGAGCTGTTCAGAAAGGACTGGCATGCGTGGCATGGTTGGAAGATGGGCACTGGGTGAGACAAGGGTTTACAGACTTTCACTGTTCCCAGGGTCTCAACCTGTTGCTTGCAAATCAAATTGTGAGCTCAGGGCTGTTTGTCCACCCCACCTTTCCTCTGCCATCATGGACTCAAACCCTCTCAGACTAGAGAACAGATTAAACACATTCTTCTATAAGTCGCCTTGGTCACAGTGTCTCATCACAGTAATAAAAAACTAACTAAAGCTGATGTGGCGACACAGGCCTTCAATCCCAGTGTGGTGGACTGAATAGGTGACCCCCATAGACTCATGTGTTTGAAAGCTTGGCCCACAAGGAGTGGCATTATTAGTGGGCGTGGCCTTGTGGAAGTGGGCGTGGCCTTGTTGGGGAAGTGTGTCACTGTGGGATTGGGCTTTGAGGTCTCCTATGCTCCTGCTCTGCCCAGTGTGGAATGAGAGCCTCTTCCTGGCTGCCTTTGGATCCAGATGCAGAAGTCTCTGCTCCCCCAGCACCATGTCTCCCTGCACACTGCCATGCTTCCTGTTATAATGGACTAAACCCTGAACCTGTAAGCCAGCCTCTGTTAAATGTTTCCTTTTAGATGTGTTCCCTTGGTCATGGTGTTCTTCACAGCACTGAACCCAGACTAAGACACCCAGCACTGGGATGCAAAGGGACATGTATTTCTGTGAGTTCAAGGACAGCCTGATCTACATAGTGAGTTCCAGGATAGCCAGAGCTGTGCAGAGACCTTGTCTCAAAAACCGAAGAAGAAGAAAAGTAATGGAGATTGATCTGTGGAGCTGCCCAACCCCAGCAGCATCCTTAGGTTGGTCAGGAAGAAACTTAAGAGCATCAGGTTCTCATGGAAGCACTCAGAGGGACCAGAGCCCCTCGCCTTGTCGGCTCACAGTGTGAGTGAAGGTCAGAGAGGGAGTGAGGGGTCACAGATTACATAACTCCTACCACACTGTCATCAGTATTCTGTGTTATAGCTGGTGACAATGTCCTACTGTGATTGAGTCACTAAAGCCACTGCACTGTGGAAGTGCTGACACAGGGGGGAGGCGGGAGTATAGACAGGGATCAATACCCTGCTGTCTGTGGTCCCCACAGGGGTCTCTCTTCAGTGGAGAAGGAGGTCTAATGTGCTGAGACAATGTCCCAGGTCCTCGTGAACAAACCTGGGACTCGGAATGAAGATCCTTGTAAAACACACCCACCTGGAGCCACAGATGCATCATCTGTGAGGAAACACTGGAGGAGTCTGAAACTAAGCCTGAGGCTAAGAAGACAGAATCCTGAGGGAAGAGGCAAAGTCTCCTCTTTACAGATGAGAGTCCTGCTGTCAGGGTCGGCAGTGAGAACCACTCACTGCAGGTGCACTCAGAGCCTGGTCTCTGTGGGGTTCCTGTGGGGCTTGCAGCCCAGCGCCTCCACCTTCAGGAGAAGCATTTCTCCACTGCATCCCCAACCGCTTGCTTTGCCATTGTATTCCCGGAAGTGGCTTTTCTTCTAGAAGACTCCAGGGTCTGACTTCTAAAGAGAAGAGGGAAGAGGAAGGGTGGAGGAGAGTACACAGGGAGTCTGGCCTGCGGGTCTCTCCTGGTGTCCTGACAGCTTCTGGGTCAGAACTCGGAGACACCATGACAAACAGGGCTCTGTCCGCAGCACTGGATTCAGGCAAAGTCTTAGTCTCCAGGCGGTGAGGTCAGGGGTGGAGAAGCCCAGGGCTGGAGATTCGCCATCTCCCCAGTTTCACTTTTACTCCTAATCCCAGTCAGGTTCTTCTACCAGGACCCTGAGGACGCTGGCAGGACTCGCCCCCATTGGGTGGCGCAAAGCACCGGGAACCAACCAGCGTCACCGCGGGCACTGGTTATAAAGTCCACGCATCCCGCGGGACTCAGATGCCCCGAATCCCAGATGGACGCTATGGTGTCGCGCACGCTGATCCTGCTGTTGGCGGCTGCCCTGGCTGCAATCTAGACCGAAGCAGGTGAGTGCGGGAGTCGGGAGGGAAAAGGCCTATGCGGAGAGGGGCGGGGGCGGAACCAGGGAAGCCGCGTCCCCGCGTCGCCTACTGGACCCTCCGTCCCTCATCCACCCGCGTCCCGAGCCCTGCTCCCTTCCCGGCCCGCGCACCCGTCCGGGGTCCCGGGAGGAGGTCGGGGTCTCACTGCCCGCCAACCCAGGTTCACACTCGATGCGGTATTTCCACACCGCCGTGTCCCTGCCCGGTCTCGGCCTCGGGGAGCCCTGGAACTTGGAAGTCAGCTACGTGGACCACGTGCAGTTCGTGCGCTTTGACTGCAAAGCAGAGAATCTGAGGATGGAGCCGCGTGCGCCTTGGATGGAGCCGGAGGGGCGGGAGACACAGATCGCCAAGGGCAATGAGAAGAGTTTCCCAGTGAACCTGAGGACTATGCTGAGCTCCCGCAACCAGAGGGAGGGTGGTGAGTGACACTCTGGGCCTAATTGTGGAGGGCCAATGTGGACATGATTGGGTTTCAGGGACTCGCACAATCCCCTGTGAGTGGTGCTTTGTTGGGATGTTTTTTTCACAGTGATGGTTCATGACTCTCATTCTCTAGCATGAAGACAGCTGCCTGGAGTGGACTAAGTGACAGCCAGTGTGTTCAGGTCTCTCCTGTGACACCCAAAGCCCTCAGTTCTCTTTAGACAACAGTGTCTGATGTTCCCTGTGATCCTATGGGCTCAATGTGAAGAACTGTGGAGCCCAGCCTGCCCTGCACACAGGACCCTGTCCCTGCACTGCCCTGTGTTCCCTTCCACAGCCAACCTTCCTGGTCCAGCCATACACTGGGGGACATCTGCATCCTGTCAGCTCCATGAGATAGATCTAACACCCTCTTTTGGCGTGTCTGAAGACAGCTACAGTGTTCTTATATATAATAATAAATAAATCTTTTTTTAAAAAAATCTCTTTAAGACTATGGTGTAAACTATGTGTGAATTTGTAAAATCATTCGGTATAATTTAAAACTGATAAAGTGTAAATGGCCACAGTTACATCAAACGGGTTACCAGGTTACCTGGAAGGAAAGCTGGGGATAGACCGGGTTGCGAGAGAAACATGAAGCCAAGACAAAAGGTTTTCTGATCAAGGCTCAAAGTTTAATGGGGGTCATCAAATATATAGGGGGGGAGGAGGAACCCTTCCCCCAAAGGCTGGAAACTCATTGGCAGAACCAGTTCAGGTTGCTCAGCAGGTGGCTAGTGCCTCTCAGGAAACTGCAGGTCCTTGAAGAACAATAGACTTCAACTTTGTCTGAGCACTCCACCCCAGGTGGAGAGAATTATGGCTAACACAGGAATTCCTGCTCAAAGACTGGGAGAGGAACTTCACATTGGTTTATGTCAAGTTCCTGCCAGGTGGCATGGCACCCCAATAAGGGTCTCTACAATAAAGTGTATAACAAAATTTGGCCTGAAACTTAAAACTAAAAGGTTATAATTAATATCCATAACAGATAATCTTCATTTGCTGCAATGCAGTATATTTAACTCTATGTAGGTATACGTAACTTAGATTCATCTTTTTCTATTGCCAAAAAGAAAGAAATGAATGGCCAAAATGGGGAGCCCCGGGAGTTAGGGTTTGCGCAGGGCGATGCTCCTATCCTTCCAGGAGAACAAAAGCATCCAACTAAGGAATCTGAAGATCATGGGGCAAATGAAACGTCTGAAGGAAAAAGATGGGTCATCAAGAGAAAATGTCCCAAGACAAGGAATCAACTGGCCAAGTGGTGTCATCTGTCTCCATCTTGTCTCTTCCTCCTTCTACAGGCATAGGTGGCAAATGGTCTTTGCCACTTTTCAGTTCAATTAAACATTAAGCTGGATTTTGGGGTTAGAGCGTGGGTCTCTCCTTCTCTAAACCCACACATGATTGTTAAAGGAAAATCCAATAATTCCATCTCATATCAGAAGAACCACTTGGTATGGGACAGAGAAAAACAGAAAATAAGGCACCGTTCTATTGCCACCAATCTCATAATCTATTGGTTTTCATTTACTCTCTAACACTTAAGGCATAAAAGTTACAAATATTATGTCAAATTCTATAAGAATATTGTGGATACATAAACTCTTCTGTCATCACACCAGTAGTCATTCAAGGCAGAAACTGATTCTAGAAATGACCTTCATCTTGCTTCCTCTGTGTGTCCCCAAGTTTCAATCTAAAGCAAGTAACTAGAAACAAAGTTTGTATACCTTGAATTACTTAAGAGGTTGAGGCTCTTAAACGTTCTGAGATGTGCGGACTATGACACTTAAAATGAATAGGTTTTCTAGCTTTCCTAACAGTAATCTTTTAGGTTTCCAAGAAGAAGGACAACAGGGCCGACCAATGGCAAATTGACTTGGATTGTGTTAACACTAACTACTGGGGTAAACTGCCCCATGCCTCTTCTGTAGCCAGGTCCTGTGCAAACAGTGGACACCTTTGGGTTGACTGTTGTGTTCTACACAGACAGTGTTGCTGCTAAAGTGGCAAACATCACCAAAGGATCAACTTCAGGCTACAAACTGCTCATGACACTCAAATTCCTGAGTTCATAGGAAACTGACAGGAACCCTGTAGAGAACTCTGAACTCAAAAATCCTGAATCCTAAGACTGCCAAATACAACCAAGCTTAACACTGTGGACAGCTTGGCTGAAACAGCTTCATTGCTGAAAACAGTTTTACTGTGATACACCTAAAATCTTTTTTTTTTTTAAATATAGACACAATGGAGGATATAGGAATAAAACAGGAATAATAGGAAACAGGGTTAAATTATTCAATCTATTCTTATGTACAACTGTATATTGATAGAAAATTATTGTATAAATTTACAAAATTATATTAGCTTACATTGGTTTAGATCTTTGCATATTGAAACAAAATTGAGGTTGTATTTGATTACATTAGTATAGATCTTTGTATATTGATACAAAATTGAGGTTTATTTGATTACATTGAGATAAATCTTTGTACATTGATACAAAATAAGGTTATATTTGCCTACATGGGTATAAACGTTTGTATATTGATGGAAAATCAAGGTTGTATTTGCTTACATTGGTATAGATCCCTGTATAGTGATACAATATTGATGTATATTTGATTGCACTAGTATAGATCTTTGTATATTGATTCAAATTAAAGTTACAGTAGGTTACATTGGTATAGATCCTTGTATATTCTAACAAAAGTAAGGTTATATTTTGGTAATGTAAGACCCCCCAAAACCGAGGGTGCCCCAGCACCCCACGCCTTAGAAGGTGACACCCAAATCACTCTCGAGAAACAGTCTCGATGCAATAACATGAGGATTTCTTTATTCCAGAATTCTGGGTTCCACAGCCGTACACCGCACAGGGTTAGGGGACTGCGGACCCCGAGTGCTAAATTGCAACAGCTTTTATAAATTTACAACAAAGCCCGCAAATCAGAAACCAATCATTTCTTAGCATGGAGAGCCCTCGAAATGCGAGCCAATCGATTTGTACCACTCCATAGTTTTTAGGCCAATCAGTTTAAATTACCATATTATTTAAATTATGGACCAATTAGTTTCCTATTTTCATGAATGTCTATAGCTGCGTGAACTCCTGGATAGGGTTAATGGCGTAAGCAGTTTACAGAAGCAAGATAAGCTTAGCTCATTTCCAGTTACCTTATGGGGCCAGGATCACCTATTCAAGGCCTTTTTGCCTAGCTCTTAAAGGGCGGGCTCTGGACTGTGACCTTTTACCTAGTTTCTAACAAAGAGCACAAAGAGCAGGCTCTGGAATATGAAGTGTTTGGGGCTCCTTAGAAGGCTGGAGTTAGGCTGTATTTTCTATTCTTTCAGTAACAACATACTATGTATGGTATTAAAATAAATAAACCCTATGGTATTAAAATACCTATGTACTCCTTAAAATTGCAATGGGAAATACTAATTCTTTTAAAAACTATTATGAACTGTTTAAGAACATTTTTAAAATGCTAGTTAAGTCTCTGTGTTTTCTATAGCTGTAAAAGCTGCATGTTCTGCACTCCCTGTCTAGGTTGAGAACATTCATTCTCTTCAGGTCTTTGATGGGGTTGGAGCCATCCACTGGGTGACAATCTGCCCTTCATCTTGTCTGTCACCAGGAACCTGTCCAAACTGTGAACAAGCAGGACACTGGGGAGTTGATTGCCCCAATTTGCTTAGACAAGGTAGGCTGATCCCCCAGAGTCCTCATCCACTGCACAGTCTTTGGACCTTCTGGACCAGGCTGGGAAGACTGATGCGGCCCTGGGTCCTCTGTCCCCAGTGAAATCAAGACTACTACAGCAGAACCTTCAGTGATTGTCCAGGTAACGGATAAGTCTGTCATTATTAATAGATCTGGAAGCTTCTTAGTCTGTACTTCCTGCTTACTCAGGTGAAATTCCCCCTTCACAGATCTCGGTGGTGTTGACCAGGGAGAACTTTGTCAGTTTAACAGCAGCAACAACACAGGCTTCAGGTGCTTCTCAGTTCTCTTCATGTGTGACAATCACCAGACACTTTCCTAGAGTTGCTACTAGGTCTAGACACTGACACATTGTTACCAGATTCTAAGAAGAGATAAAGCACACAGCAGATTTCAATGTAATTCTGTAAAGGAAGTTGTTTAACTGTGACTGCTCTCAGGACCCAGCCACCTGTGTCTTGTGGTGAATACTTGGATAGAAAAAATGGTAAAGCTTATGTAAGTTCTGTGGGTATGAAAGCTTTAAGTAAATTGCAATGATCTTAATAGTGAGCTTTGAGATCTGTGAATGTGACTTACTTATAAAGGTGTAAAAAGTGTTTTAAATGCAATTTATAAGGCTCTAAGGAGGTGTTTTAAGGTGTGTAATGTAATTTGTAAAGGTATAAAAAAGTGATTTAAGGTGTATGTAAAAATGAAAAATGCTTCAGTTTTCTTCCCTTGCTATGCTTTTGTTACATTAAGATCTAAGAAGGTCAGAGTTTTAGCATTAATCAGTGGAGCTCTGATCAGTTATTGATCTGGCTATGATAAACAGTGATTGCTATTATCATCGTCACGAGCTCAAGATTATGAATTTCTCATGTTTGTCTTCTAAGAATAGACTTAAAAGTGTTTCTCTGAGCTAAAAACACCTGTCCGGTCTGTATACACGCAGTGTTCTGGAAAGAGGGCAGAATGTTCATGCTTTTACCTCCAAACTCCTTTTCTGGGTCCCCTTTTATGGATCCAAGGCCTGAGTCTGCTGCCTTTTCTACAATGTGAAGTTCAGTACTGATTACCCAGTGATGTGTTCACATGTCTAAAAGTTATCTCATTTTGTAAACTAAAAAAAATTATTTTAAGCTTCAAAAAATCTACTTGAATCCACCTCTCTCAGGTCAGTAAGTACTGTCAATCACAGCCTGTTTCATCTCCTGCCTGTTCAGCTTATTCCTGAGGGTGGGGTCTCCTCCTCCTCTCTGTTGTTTGAGATGCCCCACCCCCAGCTAATGGGCATAAAAGTTTAAAATGTTCATCTAAGGAAGAAAGAATTATTCTAACCTCCTGAACTTTACCCTCTGATCCTTATATACACATATACTTCAGTAAAATGCTCACTCCAGGTGTTTCCTCAAACCCTGCATGGCAGACAGCCTCAAAGCACCTGCCCCATGACAATTCAACTTAAAGACACATCTGCATTCCCCAGCTGCAGATGGTCCTGCAGAGCCTGGACAGGGAGGGAACAGCATACTTATTTTGAACCTAGACAGCATCCCAGCTTTCTTGGGTCCTCAAAGATGTTAACACCCCCAGACAACAGGAAGCAGTCTAAAGAGCTCAGTGACCCCATTTCTGCCCCACCAGTCACCCCTTCCTATTTTCTCACCTTAAATAATAAATAAGACAAATGGATGTCTGTCAACCAATGACCACCCACATTCCAGAACCAGCCTGCTTTCAGACTCTCAGTGCCAGAAGCCACATCATCACCAGCTACCAAATGTGACACATTTCCACTGTGGCCACAAGTTGTGTGCACCCTTGTCCAGCCCAGGTCTTCACAGATGACACTGTTCTCTTCCACTCACCACTCAACCCCAATATTCTCACATGAAGTCTGCTGTGCGGTGTGATCTTTGCAAAATCCCTTAGCCCTCTGATCCATGCAAGAACCCTAGCAAGCCGCACGGGGTCAGCCCTGAATGTTTCCCCAGCTGGGCAGCTGTCTGTTGGAGCAGGACCTGAAGCTGCATGGAGTCTGAGCAAGAAGGGAAACAGTAGATGTCCAAAGAGTGCAAGAGCGCGTCTTCTCATGCCTGTTTAATTCTATGTCCATCTGTCTGTTGTTGTGGTGACATGGAGTAGGACTCTGGTGATGATGGCTTTGAAGTGTGAGGATTTCAGGGCTTTCTAACTGTACTAAAAATACTGATGATAACTTCTAAAATGTCCTTGAAACTTTCTTGCTCTTTCTGAGGGTGAAAGACTGCTGGCTTAGGTGATTAACACCTGTAGCCTAACAGCAGAGGATTAAGCAGTGTGGTCTTTGTTCTATCTCAGCAGGAACTCCTGGGCTCTAACTTTCAGCTTGCTAGTCAGAAGTCTTTGCAGGGAGAAAAATAGGTTGCTTAAAGAAGTGGTTACAGCACTTAGGAAGCAGAGGCAGGTGGATTTCTGAGTTCAAGGCCAGCCTGGTCTACAGAGTTGAGTTCCAGGACAGCCAGAGCTATACAGAGAAACCCTGTCTCAAAAAACCAAAAAACCAAAACAAAACAAAACAAAAAAAAAGTGGTTAATGAGTTTATTACTAAGTTGTAAAAAGTTTCCTATGTAAAGCTATCTAAGAGGCAAAAGCAGAAAGATCCTAAGCGGGGAAAGGGAAAAATTCTAATTGGAGAAAGGTAAAAAGTGAGAGAGAACTGGAGAGAGAGAGGAGGGGAAAAGTACATGTGTAAGAGAGAGAGAGAGAGAGAGAGAGAGAGAGAGAGAGAGAGAGAGAGAGAGAGAGAGAGAGAGGTAGTAGTGGTAGTCATAGTGGACTATCTCTTTTGTCTTCAGTACTTAAACATCTTTCAGAATGCATGATATAAAAGTTACATGCTTTGTAACTTTGTAACATAGACATGTTACAAAGTTCATCACACGTTCACACAAAATACCAAGTCATAAATTGATATAGTTTACAACAGAGAATATTTACATGCATATCCATTAGGAGTAACTATCTAGATAGTAACATCTATCACATAGGTCTTCTCTACAGGTTCGTAGAAATTTTAAAACCATAATTAAGTTATAAGTGAAGTTTTGTATAGATAAACCCACTCAATATTTTATCTTCTGTCCTAGCACCTATAATAAATTGTTAGTTCCCTTTTTATGACCTTTGGTTAATTGTTTTACAACCTCTTGGAATGTGCTCTGAGTAGGAGAAAGTCTGGTTGTCATCTAAGAGCAATTAACTTGTGACACTTGGGAGACTGGCAGAGTTCTCCTTGCAGTTTGACTATTAGAAAAGGACCTAGTAGGAGTCCCATTATAAAAGAACTTAATAATCACAGATATAATTTTAGGAATTCTTATAGGATCATCATTAAAACTTAAGCCATCTGTTTGTCTACATAGCATCACTATAAGACAGTACATCTTCGTGGATCTACAGAGATCTGCTCTATAGGGGTGTGCTATTACTTATTGATTATTATAACTGTATAATAATAACAGGAAAAGCATAAGAATAGCAGGAATCTTTCCTAAAATCAGTCCCCCACAGCCTTGCTGAATGGGGGCTCACCTGTCACAGATTATATAATAACCGGGGCAGGCATTTCCGGATGATCATCTGCTCGTATATTAGCTTGTCCCATTATGGCTCCTGACACACCAGGAGGCCGTGCTGTTTGCATTTTGTCAACTCCACACAGACTGAGATGTATTTGGGGAAAGAATCCTGAATTGAGAAAGTGCCTCCATCCAGGGGCCTTTAGAAAGTCAGTATGGCATTTTAAAAATTATTATTAATGATCAGTATAGAAAGGTTCAGCCCCTGGAGGCTGTGCTGTTCGCATTTTGTCAACACAGACTGAGATGTATATGGGAAGAAGATCCTGAATTGAGAAAATGCTTCCATCCAGGGCCCTATAGGAAAGTCTCCAGGACATTGTCATCATCGTCACCACCACCACCACCACCACCACCACCACCACCACCATCATCATCATCATTATAGGTCAATTTGGAAGGCCTAGGCCCCCCTGGAGGTGATTTTACCTGGTGTTCGTGGATTGTATAAGAAAGCCGTCTGAGCAAGCCATGAGCTACAATGCAGTTCGCACTGGTCCTCGCAGTCTCTGCTTCAGTTCCTACTTTAGAATCCTCGCTCAATGTCCTGCCCTGAATCTCTTCAATGATAGACCGTGATGTGGACGTGTAATCTGAAATAAACCCTTTCTTCTTCAAGTTGCTTTTAGTCACAGGGTCTCACACAGTGATGGAAACCCTCACTAAGACAGAGGTGCACAAGAGCCCTACTCTGCTCCCTGCAGACCCCACCCTCTCCTGTCCCTCCCTTGCCCTGGAGCAAATCTGCTCACAGCCATCAGTACAGCTCCTGAGGATCTGATGCCCTCTCTGAACTCTTAAGTCAGCAGGAATAGTCTGGCAGTTCTCACTCACCTCCATTGGGTGGCACGACCCTGGGAAACCAACCAGCTACTCTGCGGGCGCTGGTTATAAAGTCCACGCAGCCGCGGGACTCAGATGCCCGGGATCCCAGATGGGGGCGATCCTGCTGCTCCTGCTGCTGGGGGCCGCCCTGACCCCGACTCAGACCCGCGCTGGTGAGTGCGGGGTCAGGAAGAAAACAGCCTCTGCAGGGAGGGGCGGGGGAAGCCGCGTCCCGCGTCGCCCACCGACCCTGCGTCCCGAGCCCCGCGCCCTGCTCCCCTCCCGGCCCGCGCACCCGCCTGGGGTCCCGGGAGAAGATCGGGGTCTCACCGCGCGCCGCCCCCAGGCTCACACTCGCTGCGGTATTTCTACACCGCCACGTCTAGTCCCGGACTCGGAGTGCCAAGGTACTTGGAAGTCGGCTACGTGGACGATACGGAATTCGTGCGCTTCGACAGAGATAGGAGAGAATCCGAGATAGGAGCGGAGAATCCGAGATAGGAGCCGCGCGTGCCATGGATGGAGCAGGAGGGGCCGGAGTATTGGGAGCTGCAGACGCAGATCGCCAAGAACAATGAGCAGAGTTTCCGAGCAAACCTGAGGACTGCGCTGCGCTACTACAACCAGAGCGAGGGCGGTGAGTGACCCCTGGACTGAGGGTGCCAGCCTTTCTTGTCTGGATACAGGGGCGGGAGACATCTTAGGTCCTAAGTTGAAGGTTCAGGAGCAGAACAGACCGAGAACCAGTTTCTTTTTCTGTGTAGAGGAGTCAGTGCTTGGGCGGAGCCAGGGCGGGACGATCCCGGGGCGGGGCGGGGAGGGGCAGGGAGGGGCGGGGCAGTTATGGGCTGACCGTGGGGTCCCACAGGATCTCACACAATCCAGGTAATGTCTGGTTGTGACGTGGGGTCGGACGGGAGCCTCCTCCGAGGGTATGATCAGCACGCCTACGATGGCCGCGATTACCTGGCCCTGAACCAAGACCTGAAAACGTGGACAGCAGCGGACACCGCAGCTCAGATCACCAGACGCAAGTGGGAGCAGGCTGGTGTAGCAGAGGGTAACAGGGCCTACCTGGAGGGCGAGTGCGTGGAGTGGCTCGGCAGATACCTGGAGCGCGGGAAGGAGACGCTGCTGCGCACAGGTGCAGGGGCCGCGGGCAGCTCCTCCCTCTGCCCTCGGGCTGGGGCTCAGTCCTGGGGAAGAAGAAACCCTCAGCTGGGGCGATGCCCCTGTCTCAGAGGGGAGACAGTGTCCCTGGGTCTCCTGATCCTCATCACAGTGACTGCACTGCCTCTCCCAGGGCTCAGCCTCCTCCCTGGACAGTGCCCAGGCTGTGTCAGGAGGGAAGGAGAGAATTTCCCCCACTTAACATTGGCGGCTCCCTGCTGTCAGCCATGGCCTCTCCATTTCCCCGGATCTGTACCCACACTCATTCTCTGTGGAAACTGACTCCTGTCATGTTCAGTGTGTTAGCCTTTATACCTCAGGACTGGAAGTCTTTACCTGGTGGGAGACATAGACTGCCCTACCCTGGGCTGGTTCCCCCAGTTTCAAGAGCTTTCCAAAGAATACATTCTCACAGATCCCTGTGTGTTGGGTTTGCCTCCAGCACACCCCAATTCTATCTATTCCTAGAATGGTTACCTGGCCTCTTATGGGATGTCCTTAACTAATACTTTATTGTAGAACTGCCTCTTTTTTTTTTTTTTTTTTTGTCTTTTCTTGTTCTTTTTCCATTTCTTTTTCTTTTCCTTTCTTCTTTTTTCTTTCTCCCCCCCTCCCCCCTTAAGGCATTACTTTGTTTCTAATCAGGTTTTGTCTGCATGGAGTGATCCTGTTTCTCCATGCCCTTGTATTATCATTTGTATCAGTCTCCACAGGTGCCAGGGGAAACTGCTAACCTGGATAATTCTACAAGTTAAATCAGGGTTCTCTATAAAGGAGAAAGGTTCCTGTGAGCTTAGACTGTTTCCTGTCAGAATTAAACATCCACAAGCCTCCTGCTGTCCCTCTGCCCTCACAAGTTACAGTGTTCCCTCTGTTGAATCAGGAATTGGACTCTGAGAGACAGGGTCTTCTGCAGTCCAGGGCTGGAGTGAGAGGGAAGATCCTCACACCCTGTGAGCCGGCTGTGTTCAGTGAGTGCTGCACTGGGGTCCACAGCACACTCCAGGGATCCTGTGTGACACACCTGTACCTTGTCCTACAGAGGCAGGGGCTGGGAAACATTTTCTCTAGTTGAGTGTCAGAGGTTTACCACATTTCTTTCTTTCTTTCTTTTTTTTTTTTATTTTATTTTATTTATTTATTTATTTATTTATTTATTTTTGTTTTTTTCGAGACAGGGTTTCTCTGTGTGGTCCTGGCTGTCCTGGAACTCACTCTGTAGACCAGGCTGGCCTCGAACTCAGAAATCCGCCTGCCTCTGCCTCCCAAGTGCTTGAATTACAGGCGTGCACCACCATGCCCAGCTCTTTTTTTTTTTTTTTTAAAAAGGTTTATTTATTTACTTTTGTATATGAATACACTGTAACTGTCCTCAGACACACCAGAAGAGGGCATTGGATAGCATTACAGATGGTTGTGAGCCACCATGTAGTTGCTCAGAATTGAACTCAAGATGTTTGGAAAAGCAGTCAGTGCTCTTAACCACTGAGCCATCTCTCCAGCCCTGTTTTACCACATTTCTGCTATACACGTTGTGATGTCTGTTCACTTGGACTGACAGTTATACTGGTCAGCAACTGAACAGTGGTTCAGTCTCAGTGCTGGCACCCTTCCAGTAGCATATGGCCCTAATTTCTAGTTTTAATATGAACTAAAAAACATATTAAATTTATTATTTTCCATTCCGTCTTCCATTCTGTGACTACCTGTCTCATGCTATAGAGCATCACATAAGGACAACCATGCTGACCCACTGGCTCATGTGGATTCCCTCTTAGCTTCTGAGTTCCCCAGGAACATGTGCAGTTCTGTGCTGAGGGGACCAGCTCTGCCTGCAGGTCACTAGTGCGACGACAGTCAAAGTGTCAAACAGACACATAGTTCAGGGTCATCATTGATTTAACTGTGTCTTGTGTAGATTTCAGTTTGTCTTCCTAATTGTATGATCTCTTAAATCTTCCACACAGATGTTCCAAAGGCACATGTGACCCATCACCCCAGATCTGAAGGTGATGTCACCCTGAGGTGCTGGGCCCTGGGCTTCTACCCTGCTGACATCACCCTGACCTGGCAGTTGAATGGGGAGGGGCTGACCCAGGACATGGAGCTTGTGGAGACCAGGCCTGCAGGGGACGGAACCTTCCAGAAGTGGGCAGCTGTGGTGGTGCCTCTTGGGAAGGAGCAGAATTACACATGCCATGTGCACCATGAGGGGCTGTCTGAGCCCCTCACCCTGAGATGGGGTAAGGGGGGTGTGGGTCCAGATCTGGGGTCAGGTAAAGATGGAGCCTTCTGCAGACCCTGAGCAGGTCAGGACTGAGAGCTGGGGTCACGACCCTCACCTTCATTTCCTGTGTCTGTCCTTCCCAGAGCCTCCTCCATCCACCGACTCCAACATGGTGATCATTGCTGTTCTGGCTGTCCTTGGAGCTGTGGCCATCATTGGAGCTGTGGTGGCTTTTATGATGAAGAGGAGGAGGAATACAGGTAAGAAAGGGCAGGGTCTGAGTTTTCTCTCGGCCTCCTTCTGAAGTGTACTCTGCTCATTAATGGAAACACAGCCACACCCACATTGCTCCTGTCTCCACCTGGGTCTGCTGTCAGTTCTGGGAACTTCCTAGTGTCAAGATCTTCCTTGAACTCTCACAGCTTTTCTTCTCACAGGTGGACAAGGAGAAAACTATGCTCCAGCTCCAGGTTAGTGTGGGGGACAGGATTGTCCTGGGGACATTGGAGTGAATCTGGAGATGGTGGGAGCTCTGGGAATCCATAATAGCTCCTCCAGAGACATCTTTGGGGGCTGGGTTAGACCTTTCTATGAATATATCTCTGTAATTTTTTACTCTAGGCTGGGACAACTCCCAGAGCTCTGATGAATCTCTCCCAGATTGTAAAGGTGACACTCTGGGCCTGATTGGGGGGTGGGGGTGGGAGCAATGTTGACATGATTGGGTTTCAGAAACTCCAAGGATCACCTGTGAGTGCGCCATGGGTTTGGGGGATGTTGACTTCACAGTGATGGTTCATGACTCTCATTCTCTAGCATGAAGACAGCTGCCTGGAGTGGATCAGTGACAGCCAGTGTGTTCAGGTCTCTCCTGTGACACCCAGAGCCCTCAGTTTTCTTTAGACAACAGTGTCTGATGTTCCCTGTGAGCCTATGGGCTCAGTGTGAAGAATTGTGGAGCCCAGCCTGCCCCTGCACACAGGACCCTGTCCCTGTATTACCTGTGTTCCTTTCCACAGCCAACTTTCCTAGTCCAGCCAAACTCTGGAGGACATCTGCATCCTGTCAGCTCCATGCTGCCCTGAGCTGCAGCTCCTCACTTCCACACTGAGAAAAAAAAAGAATCTTAATGTGAACTTGATTGTTCACATCCTTGACCTGAGGGTTGATTGCTTGTTGATTTTTTAATGGATTGAGAATACGTAGAATTTTTTTGAAGAAATAAATGACATATGGAGAATCTTACAGAATCCGAGTCACTATGCTGTGTCTATATATTGGGACAGGATGAGGCTGTGGGAGTTGAGTGTGAACAGGGCTGTGCTCAGATGGGGTCACTCCTCGGCCATGTCACCTCTGGGCTGTGCTCTCTCCATCACTATGAGGCCCATGCTGAGGGTCTGTGATCACAAGGACACAGGGAAGGCCTTGTCCTCCCCCCAGGAATATGAGCTCCCAGGGCTAAAGATCAGAGACTCAACTGGGGATCCTTTAAAATGCCAGGTGCACAAGATAAGTCACACCACATTTCCTCCCACCCATTTGCTCTAGCTTCTAATGAT
This sequence comes from Apodemus sylvaticus, assembly GCF_947179515.1. NCBI lineage: Eukaryota > Metazoa > Chordata > Mammalia > Rodentia > Muridae > Apodemus > Apodemus sylvaticus. Next base: position 3,594,467 of record NC_067490.1, read on the forward strand.
GCAGTCGTGAAGCTGCCCTGGGCGCTCCCTGTCCCATGCTACTGTGGTGATTTCTGCTTCTCCTTCTCTCCAGCGTCTTTTCCAGGGTTCTCAGGTGTCTGGTGTGGTCTGTCTGCTCATCTCTCAGGAGCACATCCACAGCTGGGATAAGACCTGACAGCAATGCTTCTCTCTCTTGTAACTTGGGTACCAATTCTGGAATCTGGACTATCTTAACTCCAGAACCAAGGTGCTAAAGTCTCTTCATCTCTACTGCCAGCTATGTTGACTTGTGGCTTGCGGCCCTGACTCTGGCATGATAGATGCTGTATTCAGCATAGTCTGCCTTAAAGTCAGGTTCATAGGCCTGTTGTTGCTCTGCATGGTGGACGGCTCTGTATTTCAGGAGAGCAACATCCTGGTCATAGGCCTGTAACTATTTAAATTAACTAATAATTCTATCATTAAAGACATAAGCTGAGGAAAATACCTGACATCTTAGCAAGGAAATTTCATTTTCTTAACTAAGTAGATATGAGATACCTATTTACAAGCCTGATTCTACAACAAAACTGCCAGCTCCTTAGAAATCTCTTTCTATCTGTGTCAATCTATCAGGCTACTCTACCTTTCTCTTGAGTTCCTGCAAACCCAAGAAGGCTCCTTAGCTTTTTTCCTAGATTTCTGTTTTACCTGTGTCCTGCCAGCTGCTTCTCTGTTTTTTGCAAGCCCTGAGAGAAAATCCCTATTCCATAAAGGCTTTCAAAGCTGATAGAAAAAGAGAAAGGCAAAGAGACACAGAATGACAGAGAGAGGGGGGGGGGGAGAGGGAGAGGGAGAGGGAGGGGGAGGGGGAGAGGGAGAGGGAGAAGTTCTCTCAAAGGTACAATTGCTTATAAATGAGGTCTCTAGCTCCTTTCCTCCACACTTGGTAGGCTGAGCCAAGCCATTGTCCTGGTGGGGGGAAGGCTTCAGGGCAAGGCAGTAGAGGCCCAGCCCTTTCACCTCTGTGGAGGGGGTAGACCAAGACCACCTGCTGACTTTGCTTCAGGTCATAGACAAAGACCACAAGCCCTCACTCCCATGCACCTTGCCTTAAAATAAGCAGGCACTTTCCATTCTTTAGCGTTCTTATCTATGGAGAATTTAGAGGCCTCCAAACTACATCTCTTCAGGCCACATATAACTGCATCTGCCAAATGCAATGTCTATTTAGGCTTTTATATTTTGCTAACAGTTAGGTTTCCTATGTACAATAATAAAATATTCTGTGACATAGGCCTGGCGGTGCTTAGGGGCTGAACATTTTTTGTGCAGGCTTTCTGGCTGGCAGGGGAAGGCAGTGGCTGGTCAAGCTCTCTCCTTCACTCTTTCTGGGTCCCTGACTGAGGTTTTCAGAGGGCCTCCCCTGCTCAATTCTGAGCTTTATTAGGTTTGATGCAATTCACAACTTTTTATGACCTGTGGAAATATAAACATCTCAGCATCCCCAGCACCATATTTTCACTGTCTTCCATTCTGAATTTAACACATCCTTTGGTACATAGGTTGATTTAATTCTACAGCTTTCCCCTTGATCCAGTGTCTCTCAGCTGCTGTTGTTCTTTTCTTGTTAATGTTCAGAAAATTTTAAGATATGGATCATGATTTAGTCTGCACCTTGGGTCTTTATTCTTTCCTTTTGTTTATAAGTGTGCTCTTTAAGTACAGTGTAATAAGGTCATTTCTACTGTTTGCCATGCAGAATTGTGTGGTGCAGCTGTAATGTACTTTATAATGTGCTAAGAATTGCTGCACCTTACTGGAGACATGAGCAGGGACATTGTCAGTCCTGGTTTGTACAGGTATTCCCATATGAGCCATTCCATCCAGTAAATGTGTAATTACAGAACCAGACCTTTTCAAAACTAAAGTTGTTACACATTGAAAGTCTGAGTATGTGATCAGTAGTATACAAACTTCAGTTTTTCAAATTCTGTAAATTGAAACACACAAATCTGCCAGATTTTTGTTTTTTTTGTTTTTTTTGTTTTTTTGTTTTTTTTTAATTTTGTGCCTTTAGAGTTACTTCTCATATGTAATGGAGTTTGGTTATACAAAAAACAAGTAGGATATTTTCTGTAGAAATTCCTTGACTTGTTACCAGGTGATAATTTTTTTTTCTTTCAACCTTAACTGTCAACATAATGTTTTTCAGGATTCTCTGAGATTTCTAACACATTTCCTATGAATTATTGGTCAATTTCTTCATTTGTGTGTGCTGATGGACCTGGCAAGCCTGTGAGAGACTGAATATAGGTGATACATCATGGATAGTTTCTGTTATCTTGTTGCAGTTGCATAAATAACCAGGTTAATTCTGAATTATGCAGAATAAATTCAGCAGTTGCTATGTTCATAACGACTCTTTCTGCATGCCGAGACTCAGTAACTAAACTAAGAGATTCAGGAAAATCTGATAATACGTAAGGATTGCACACAAATCTGATTTTTGAACTGGTGTATATGGGCTTTGAATTACTTTGCAGTTTTCTTCCTCTCTCCTGTCTTATAAGCAGCCATTCCCAGTTTCTGCATCTGTATGGAAGGTAAGTGCTTTGGAAATTGGCATTCCTTTTACAATACATGGGACAATCCGTTTAGTTCTTTTTATAAACTAAAGCTGCTTGCTTTTAGAATGTTTGTTAATTTCTCCCAAATAGTTGTTGCAAATTCTTTGCCAGTTTTCACTGATTACTCCTAAAAAGTAATCTTAGCATTTGTACAAGGCTCTACAATTTCTCCTGTGTCTATCTTGACACTTGATAGAATCATACCTTTATAATTAAATCAAAAATATTTTCTATGTAAGTCTTTCCTATTTTTACTTTGTGTGCTGAGAAGCTTTACTCTAAAATACTGCTTTGCTTTTCACAATGAGCCCAGTAGGAGAATGAGTTAAAGGCAAAATAAGCAAAATACAGACCAGTTTGGGATCTATGCTATCCGTATATACATCTTCCAGTCTCTTCTGTATTAAAGTTAACTCTTTCTCTTCTTATTTGTTAGCTCTCTTGGACTGTCTATGTCTGAACCTCCTTGAAACATTTGACACAAACTGCTCAACTCTTGAGCTGCTAATCCATGGGTGGGCCAGAGCCAACTGGTATCTCCCATTAATTTTTGAAACTCATTGAGATTTCACAACTAATTTTTTTCCAAATTGTACTCTCTGGGGCTGAATTTTTGTTGACTTATATTACTAACATAGATAGTGAATAGAATCCCCTCTCTGTATATTTTTTTGGAAGCAATCTGATAAGCCCAACAACACAAAATCCTTTTGGTTTCACCATTTTCTCTAAAGTCTCTGCATCAGAATCAGCCATCAGAATATCATCCATGTAACAGTAAATAATGGATTGAAGAAACTGCCTGCAAATTATTTCTAGCAGTTGCTGCATTAAATACTGACACAGTGTTGAGTGTTTAACATTCCCTGTGGGAGAACTTTCCACTGATATCATTTTACAGGTTGAGCACTGTTAGACGTATGTAGGTGAAGGCAATTTTTCCTTAGTTGAGTTTTTTTCTGCCTGCTTCTTATTTGCTAGTGACCCGAGGCAATTACTTTTGGTTGTAGGGCCTCAAGCTCGGCCCCACATTTTGTTTTCTGTTGGAGAGAAATTGCTTTGGATCTCTCTCTTAGAGCTGCACTCATTGGCCCAGTGCCAACCCTTGTCACACTGCCTGTGTACTCCTGGAAGCCTAGGCCTTCTTTCTGGTTTACACTCAGGAAATCCATTGCCCTTAGAGATGCTTTATTCACAATTTTGTTTCAGATGACCATGTTTCCCACAGTTAAAGCACAGGGCATTTTGAAGTCTGAGACCTTGATCAGCTTTGTCAAAGTCTTTTTACCCTATCTTCCTCAGGTAAAGCACCATGGTTTTGATATCTAAAACCTTTAGACATGGCTTGCCCAATGGCCGTGACCTTATAGAGACTAGAACCAATATTGGTCTTCTCCCTGATCCACTGCTCCATAGGTGCTGTCTTCGATTTTAATGGCCTGACATATTTTGCATTCAGTCTTTACATTTTCAAATGCCAAGATCTCAATTAGCTCTTGTTTTGCATCAGGGTCTAACCTGGCTTTGTTCGAAGCTGGACCTAATCTTTGCAAAAAAATCAGTGAAGTCTTCCTCTGAGATTTGCATGATTTTTCTAACTGGTGAGGGCTTCTTTTCTGGTCCCTCAACTTTGTCCCAAGCTCTTAAGTCTGCTAAACAACATTGCTCTGAGGTTGTATCTTCATGTTGAACCTATCCTTGTACAGCAGCACACAGCACCTGTCAGCTGGACCTGTGCTCTGTTGATTCCCCTCGCCTTTGTGCTGTTCCACATCCCTGGCCTCGATCCACCTTGGCAGCCACTGCAATGGAGGACCATCCTGAGGTACAGCTGCTACCAATCCCCCTCTGCCTTTGAAAGTAATTCTATTTTGAGTAGTCTAATTATTTAGAGGTTGTTTCACATAGAACAATTGCATCTCATAAGACAACACTGCATCCTGGAAATGCATTAGGCCAGTCATTTATACAAATGTCATCCAATATTGTCATAATGTTGTGGATTATCTCCATTAGCACGCCTATGCTATAAAAATACTTGGGATGCTGTTGGTGATTTTGTGACAGGTGCTGTGGGTTTAATTCTGTCTTCTGAGAATGGCTGTCTCGTCACACCTCCTCTCTCACACAAACACTTTTCCATTTTTTTTTTTTTTTTTTTGCTTGACTGCTGTCTGGAAATACACCTATATGTTCTCCCTTATCTTGTGTTTGACATTTTCAAACTTGTCTGCCTCTAATTTCTCTAGCTGATCAGCCAACTTTGTTACTGTTTCAGAAGGAAGAGACAGGAATGAACCCTCCTGATTTCCTTTTTTCTCCAATATTTTGATCTACAAGCTTCTCCATTTCTTCCCGGTCTTTTCTCAGTTGTCCACTTGAGTCTTTTGTCCTTTTTATAAACAAAGTAGCCCAAATGAGGGAAAGTGGAAAAGAAAACTGCTGCTGAAATCCGTGTGGGGAGTGTCTCAAGAAAAGTCTCAGCAAGCACCCCGTTGGCTTTTTGAAACAAAGTATCGATTCCTCCTTTTCCTGCCTGGTACTCTATTGTTCTTGAAATCAACCCTCCCATTCTGCATTGTCCCAGATTTGGCATCACTGATAAAATGTGGGTTTTATTTTCAAACAGTAACCAGTTCTGTGGTCCCTAAGCTATGAGCTGCAAAGTCCATCAAAACAGCAGTCAGTCCCTCCTTCCTACCCCAGCCTACACTGAGATGCCCACACAGGAGCTGTCAACACTGGCAGCTGCTGTCAAATTGGCAGGAGTGGTGTAGCTGGCATCTTCTCAGCCTGCAGCCATCACAGGAGCTGTCCATGGTCGGTCATCTCCTTTCCTGCCTTAGACTACTGTGGCATGAGGAACTATTCACAATGGTGATACATTTTCTGTGTCAGCCTACAGCCTTGGTAAAATACCAGGGCAGAAGTCCCACAGGAGCAGCACCTCCTCCCCAGCCTCCCCAGCAGCTCCACAGAGATGGCGCTGTAATGTTATATTTAGCTCAGTCCTACTTTTAATATGGATTGTTAAATGTTTTAACCTCCCTTCTAGCCCACCACCTACCAGACATATTAGGATACAGGGGAAGTAGATCTACTTAGAAATTGTTCTTCGGAGCAAATCCCACCTTCACTGTCAGGAAACCAGCAGTTCAGTTCATAGGTCAGCAACATCAGCTTGATCCACTCGCAAACACTTCACAGATATAGCAGCAGTCCAGTTGGGTAGTGTCAGGATAGCAGCAGTGGATGTACAGCCTTGGAGAAACAGCCAAGCCTCAGGCAAATCAGGATTAGTCAGCAGGAGGGATTAGGACCAGCAGAGACACCAGGAGAAGATCTTTGGCATGCCTCACTCAACACAGCAAAGATTAGTGAAGACAGGAGACCAAGAAGTATTGCAAAGCGAGAAATGTGGGCAAGCCACGCCCCCGTCACTGCCCACTGGGTCCTATTTATACTCTCTGCAAACAGCATGTGTCCTCCATGGTCTCGCCTCACCACACACACACACACACACACACACACACACACACACACACGCCTTGCTCCAGCATGTGAGTCTGTCTTAGCTAAACTCCACATAAGTCTGTATAATTCACATATTGACATCACTCTGCCAGACAGCCCAAGTCCAGGGAAGCAGCAATGAGCCACCACCACGCCATCAGAAGTATTCAGGTGTATTTCTCTCTATGGGGTGCCAACAAATGGAGCTCCAGAAAGCAACGTTAAGGTGAACCACTACATACATGCCGTATCGAAGATTCCTTCATCACCTGTCCTTTCACAAGCTTGCTTTAGCAGAACATCCTTTCACTTGTGTCTGCTTCGGTGAAACACTCGTCACATGTTTGTCCAGCAAAGCTCCATCCAATACAACTAACTTTCTTAAAAAAAAAAAAAAAAAAGTAAGCCGTGAGGTGGTGACGCACGGCTGTAATCCCAGCACTCTGGGAGGCAGAGGCAGGCGGATTTCTGAGTTCGAGGCCAGCCTGGTCTACAGAGTGAGTTCCAGGTCAGCTAGGGCTACACAGAGAAACCCTGTCTCGAAAAAAAAACAAATCCAAAAAAAAAAAAAAAGTTCCAACTTCAGGGCACTCAGAAAAGCTGGCTGCAGCTTCCTCTCAGGGCTGTGTGGTCCTGAGGTCCTCTGTCTCAGGTGTTCTTCCTCTGGGACACCTTCTCCCCTCAGAGCTGTGTGATTTCTGGGCCTCTGAGTCCTAGGATGCCCTCCAGTCTGAGCAGAACCACTTATTTTGGAGCAGTGACTGGAATGGGCTCTCCTGGAGCCTGTGATCCTCCTAGTCCTGGGGTCTGAGCTGCACTAGGACCCTGTCCCCCTCCTCCAGTCGGCCTGCAGGGGTCTCACCTCTGCCTCACTGATTGCTTGATGCCCCATGTGAAAGGGCTTAAAAGGGGGGGTATAGGGGGTTAGGTGAGTGTGGCTAGGCGGCGTGGGGAAAGGTGTCCAGGCGGGCCCTTGCCTGGGCACCTCTGCCCCTGAGGGACCACACACACAGAGACATGGTATAGAATAGTTTATTCAGAGTAGGGGATGGGAGTTAGTGGGAGAGAGAGAGAGAGAAAGAGAGAGAGAGAGAGAGAGAGAGAGAGAGAGAGAGAGAGAGAGAGAGAGAATAGAGAAAGTGGAGGCCGGCCATGACCACGTGGAGAGTGGGAGAGCCCCAGGGGCAGAGAGGTGAGAGAGTGTGGGAGAGCGGAGAGCAAAGAGAGAGAGGAGGAGCAAGTAGCCCCTCTTATAGTGGGCCAGATCTCTGGGGTGGGGCATACCTGGCTATTGCCAGGTAGGTGTGGGGTGGAGCTTAGACAAAACCCCAACACCATGAACCACTGACAATTAGGTCAGTGACAATTCTTCCTCTCCCTCTTCTTCTTGAAGTGGAAACTTCTGGTTTCTTTAGAAAGTCAGTTATGTCAAATGATGGTCTGCTGGGACACACAGGTGAAAAGATGTTTTGCTGAAGCAGATACATGAAGGAATGTTTCACTGAAGCAGACACAGGTGAAAGTATGTTTTGCTAAAGCAAGCTTGTGAAAGGACATGTGATGTTTGCAAGGAATATAAATATAACCCAACAGATAGTGCCCTGAGCAGTCCTTGGGCGCAAACTCCGCAGCCAGTCTGGGATCTTTACAAGTCCAGGATCGCAGGATCAGAGGATCCCAGGAGCTTGGTCACACTAGGATCTCAGGGTCCCAGAGGTAGCTTGACTCCCAGCTCAGCCACACTCAGGATCTCAGTATCACAGGAACCCAGACTCACAGGATTATAGAGACAGCTTGACTCTGAGGAGTTCTGACACAACCAGGATAACAGGAAGGACAGGCTCCAGTCAGACATAGCAAGGGCAGTTGGCAAGCTTAAGAACATAAGTAACAGAAAGCAAGTCACTTGGCATCATCAGAACCCAATTCTTCCATCATAGCAAGTCTTGGACACACCATCACACCGGAAAAGCAAGAATATAAAATCAGATATAAAATCACTTCTCATGATGATAATAGAGGGCTTTAAGAAGGACATAAATAACTCCCTTAAAGAAATATGAAAGAACACAGGTAAACAGCTGGAAGCCCTTAAAGAGGAAACACAAAAATCCCTTAAAGAATTACAGGAAAACTCAACCAAACAGGTGACGGAAATGAACAAAACCATCCAGGATCTAAAAATGGAACTAGAAACAATAAAGAAATCACAACGTGAGGCAACCCTGTAGCTAGAAAATCTAGGAAAGAGTTTAGGCATCATAGATGCAAGACATCAGCAACAGAGTACAAGAGATAGAAGAGAGAACCTCAGGTGCAGAAGATACCCTAGAAAACATTGACACAACAGTCAAAGAAAATGCAAAATGCAAAAACGCTCTTAACCCAAAATGTTACTGACCGTTGGGGTCTGCTGTGGGGTAACCAGGATTCCTTGATCCAGGAAGGCACGGGTCTGGTTGAGATGACAGACTGAAAAAACCACACACACACAGAGGCGGTTTGAATCTGAATGTTTTTCTCGGGTATCTCTCAAAGTCCAGTCAAGTTAACATCTCGAATTAAGCATCATATACCTCTGTAAAAGGCTAGCTAGGCTTTCTCAGGCAATACAGGGTGTTTACCCAAAGTCCACGGCCCATGCAGCTAAACTGCTTCTTTATCTTGGTCTCGATGTCGCGCCAGCTCAGGAGCTGAAGAAGGATGGTTCTCTGTGCCTAGCCTCCTGGTAAAAATGGCGGCATTGTAGAGCTTTGGGAAGCTGCCTGGCTCGGCACTGTCTTTTAAGAGTCCTTTTGCCTAGTCTGCCTGTTGCATTCTTCTCTGTGCCATGCTTGGGCCATCAGAGGCCCCGAGCCCAGGGCGATCAGCTCTAATGATTAGCTCTGGTAGCAGTCTCTAGCCTCTAGCTTGGTAAAGCTAACTGGCTGCAGCTTGATGAATTAACTAACTCATTCCTCTTCCGAGAGTCTCTCTCAAACAGAGAGAATCTACTGCTTCTCTGTAAATCAAAAGTATCTACTGTCTCTCTGTCTCCCTCTCCATTGAGTCTTCCTGAGTATATGTATAAACTGTATCCTGAATCACACCTGGATAAGCTAAGAAAAGTTGTTTTCCTTAAAGGCTCCCTGCGTGAGGCCTGTAACACAAAAGGCCAGTTCCTCATGAAGCTTCCCTTGCTATTCAGGTGGGCCTGAGATAGCCTTTCTGCAAGCAAAATCAAGAGTCAACAGGCTGACCTAGATTAACTTGTTGGGGGAGGTAGCTAGGGACCAACTCAAATGTAAATTCTTTTTACCTTGCACAATACTCATCTTTCTGGCAGGGGTATCCTAAGATATTTCAGATGTAAAATATCCTTAGTCTGGGCTATTGTTTGGAAACCATCTGTCCTGAAAGGCAGTGACTAGAACCTAGTGACTGGAATATCTGGAATGCCTTTTCTACCATAATAACATAAATGGTTGAAGCAAAGCGGAATTTTTTGCTATAAGATGGATTCTTATATAGCTATATTTGCTTGGTTAATACCATGTCTCAGCCATCAGAATTGCCAATTGAGATTCTTAGCTTCTGAATATACGGGGAGGTATGTTATTCCCAGGAGACATTTCTTTCGCCTCTGTCTGTAAGATATCATGTCTACAGACTTTCTTTGGGCCACCGCAGCACCAAAACATCCAAGAAATCCAGGACACAATGAGAAAACCAAACCTAAGGATTATAGCTATAGAAGAGAGCAAAGATTCCCAACTTAAAGGGCCAGTAAATATCTTCAATGAAATTATAGAAGAAAACTTCCCTAACCTAAAGAAAGAGGTGCCCCATGAACATACAAGAAGCCTACAGAACTCCAAATAGACTGGACCAGAAAAGAAGTTCCTCTCATAACATAATAATCAAAACACCAAATGCACTAAACAAAGAAAGAATTTTAAATGCAGTAAGGGAAAAAGGTCAAGTAACATATGAAGGCAGACCTATCAGAATTACACCAGACTTCTCAACAGAGACTATGAAAACTAGAAGATTCTGGGCAGATGTCATACAGCCTCTAAGAGAACACAAATGCCAGCCCAGGCTACTATACCCAGCAAAACTCTAAATTACCATAGACGGAGAAACCAAGGTATTCCATGACAAAATCAAATTTACACAGTATCTTTCCACAAATCCAGCCCTACAAAGGATAACAGATGGAAAACACCAATACAAGTAAGGAAACTATACCCTAGAAAAAGCAAGAAAGTAATCATTCAACAAACTCAAAAGAAGACAGCCACACAAACATAATCCCACTTCTAACAACAAAAATACCAGGAAGTAACAAACACTTCTCCTTAATATCTCTTAATATGAAAATTAATATTACCAACATATCCTAATTGATTGAAATTCAAAAATATGAGGAATTAGAAATTTGCTGGCTATCACCCAGTGGTCTTTCTAATTTGGTAATTGGAGAAATAGGTCCAATTTTGTATAATCCATATACACCTTCTTGTTTGTACATGGCAGTGACTTGCTGTGTACCACATAATTGTCTAGAAATCACACTTCTCCTATCTCCTCTCTATTAGTAGGATTGTTTATTTGAAGTTTTTACACTATACTATGGCTTTCAGAGATATTACATATTTCAAAATTATTTATACAGCCAAAAGAAATGTAGACAATTTGGGAGGTGGCTTGTAAGAGAACAACAAAGAGTAAGACCTTTGCTTGATTTTTATAATGTTTTCTTGATACTTATAAGTATTGTATCAATTTTGAAGAAGAGGACCTTAGAAGTTACTCTTTTTCTGATATGAATGCTTTTGAAAATCATCACAGCCAATGAACCAGCATCTTATCCTCACCTAATGGCTGTTCCAACCTCCAAGCAGAACCATTGTTCATTGAAACGGTTGATGAATGACTCCATGGATAGACCATCTTAAGACACACACCATTTCTTAAATGATTGTAACCTGATCCCTGTGGGGTGAGAATGATGACAATCACTCAAGTCAAAAAGCTTTGACCATAGCAAGAAATCTGTAGCCAAATACTTGTGCCTACAACTCATTCCCTGGTGCAGCAGAACTGTCAACTCAGCTTAGCCACTATGGAGGTAAAATCCTTTGGTGATGTGAGGGGCATTGAACTACAGCCTTATTACAGTGAACTATTACAGTGAGCAAAAAAAGAGCTCACAAAATATGTATTTATGTGAACAATTTTTATTTTATTTTTGTTTAAATTGACTATTCTATCAAAACTTACACAATGAGGACATGATAAATATTTAATTTGATAAAAATACTATCACTTTTTTAAAAAAGTTTCTTGGATCTTTACTCTACTGAATAATTTAAAAGTTTTAAATTTTAAAGTAAAAGTTCTTATCTTCAAACCTGAGTTTGAGCCCTAGAATCTACATGGTAGAGAAATCCTAATCCCACAATCTGTCCTCTGACATTTCAGCTATGGTACAGACGTACCTCACAATTCTCCCCAAATATACTAACTAAATAAATATGTAAAAACGTCCATTGTTGCAGACATCAGTCATCAGTCCGTCTTTGCAGACATCAGTCATCAGTCCGTCTTTGCAGACATCAGCCATCAGTCCGTCTTTGCAGGCATCAGTCATCAGTCCGTCTTTGCAGGCATCAGTCATCAGTCCGTCTTTGCAGACATCAGTCATCAGTCCGTCTTTGCAGACATCAGTCATCAGTCCGTCTTTGCAGACATCAGTCATCAGTCCGTCTTTGCAGGCATCAGTCATCAGTCCGTCTTTGCAGACATCAGTCATCAGTCCGTCTTTGCAGACATCAGTCATCAGTCCGTCTTTGCAGGCATCCCCCACAGCACCGATGTTCTATGACTCTGACCATTCTCTCACTTTCATAATGTTGAATCAAAATTCCAAAGTACTTCCATAGAGTCTAATGTGTCAGTCCCAGTGATTGACATGAGGGACATACAAGATAAATAAGTCAAATGATAACTCCTTGCCACCCTGGGGTAATCCATTTTAGTGTGTTTTGTCCATTTTATAAAGTTTAGGGGTAGGGGGTTTTTGGGTTGGTTTTGGTTGTTGTTGTTTTTGTTGTTTCAAGACAGAGTTTCTCTGTATATAGCCCGGGATGGGCTATATAAACCAGGCTGGTTCTGAACTCAGAGACACGCTGTTTGTGCCTAATATAGTGCTGGGATTAAAAGTGTGGGTCCCCTTTTCATTTTTAAAACCTCAATGCTTTATAATAGTATTTATGAAGCACTGAATCTAACAGAGTTATCATAATTTCAAAAGTATTTAAGAGATTTGATAAATTTCTCATTTTTGTTTAGAATTTAAAAAAACAGAAGCAAGCCTTGTGGTAGTGGCACAAGCCTGTAATCCCAGCACTCTGGGAGACAGAGGCAGGCAGATTTCTGAGTTCGAGGCCAGCCTGGTCTACAGAGTGAGTTCCAGGACAGCCAGGGCTACACAGAGAAACCCTGTCTCAAAAAACCAAATCCAAAAAACAACCAACCCCCCCCCAAAAAAATTGATCTTCCACTTCAAATTAAGCAAAAATGCCTCACACATGTTGCCCTCCATTTGGGGGTTTTAGTTAATCCCACATGTAGCTGACATCACAGAATCAACATCACAGGCCCTGTCAGAGTTCTGGAGCTGCTCTGTTTGCGGCTTTGCAGCTCCTTTTAGCACTCATGGCTCTGCCTCCTGCCTCCCCTCTCACAGGGAGTTTTCTTCCCACGGGTGGAGAAGCATGTGAAGTTCTTCTGGATGTAAGTTTGAGGAGAGCAGGGCAGCGTGAGACCTGAGACCCCTGGAGAAGTGCAGACAGGAAGGAGGCCCTGGGGCAGCTCAGCCAGCCTGGATCCCTTTACCCTCAGCTCTGTGGGCTCAGGCGCTGTCCTCTTCTGTTCCTCCACCAGGCGGCGCTGTTGCCCAAGACTGTGATGCTTCTCTTTCATCTTCCACAGGTGGGACCCTGGAGGGTCTGCAGTGGGAGGAAGATGGGGAAGGGGACACCTTTTTCTGCAGGGACACTCTGGATGTTGGGATGTCAGGGTCTGTTACAAGTTAGCATTCAAACATCTGAGTGGAATTTATCTTGTTCATGGGTAATCAAAAACTCACATTGGCTCAAGTGCAAAGAAGAGCACACACTGTGTCTTCTTCCTGGGATGATGCTGATCCACTGTGCACAGTAGGTCTATAAAATGAAATATCTTCTGTATTTTTAATTTTATGATTTTTTTAAGTTGTCTTTTCAGTAAAGTCTGTTTCAACCATCTTTTCCTGTCCTGTCCCAGAGCTCTGTTCATTGGCTGGTTGTGCAGATTTGTCTAAAGAGCCCTGTGTCCCCAGCTCCACTCCAGTTGTGTAGAAGAGAGAGGGAGTATTTTTCAAATCATATTTATAAAATGTTATTTTTATTAGATGCATTTGTTTTTTGTATGTGAGTGTGTAGTGCACTAGCACTGGATCCCTTGGAACTGAAGTTGCAGACGTTGACAGCCGCCATGTGCTGATGTCAGGGACTCAACCTGGATCCTCTGCAACAGCAGCAAGTGCTCGGAGCTGCTGAGCCATCTCCACAGCCACTGTTGCAATGTTTCCATCAGGAACCCACACAGCTGACCCACAGCACGCTGGCTGAGCACAGTGAGAGGAACTAGAGGCTCAGGAGGAGACAGTGCAGTGCAGAGCTCAGGAGGGAGGGTGCTGGGCACTGATGGGGTGAGGCCCGAGGGACAGAGACAGAGAGGGGCTGAGGAGAAGGAGACGGAGGCAAAGGGGAGATGCTAACTCAGCAGAGTCCCCTGTTTGAGGGCGTTTATGTACAGACTGCACTGGACACGTATCTGGACCCTGCTGGCCTCTTACAACCCATAGTGAACTCTGTGCTGATTTGAATGGTTCATAGGAATGAATAGTTCAAATCCCGCTGATGGAACTCTTGGGAAAGTATTGGGATGAGTGGCATGGTTGGAGAAGTGTCACTGGGGCATTGAGTTTTAAAACATTTCTAGGCTTCAGGCCCCTGTGTCAGGCTGTGCCCGGCTGACTGTGCAGTCAGGGACAGTGGCTTTGGCTGGGATTTAATGGCATGGGTGGAAGAAAGTTGGACCCAGGGGCCATTATAGAGCAGGTGAAAAGTGCAGATCACTGTAGCCAATCACCGGAGCTGCTGGAGATGACTGACAGGTGTTTCAGGAAGTGCATCTGGAAGCCTGGGGCTCCTTGGATAACTCAGAGCAGAAATGCATCACCACGTGCATGGACCGCTACATGGATGCCTTGAACACTGTGTCCCATGCCTGCAGCTCTCCACTGCAGAGGGAACAAGCCAACATGTGACTGAGACCTGTGCCTCAGGAAACTGTTCTCAGAAGAGAGCAAGGACCAGTGTGAGTGCAGGGACATGGCTGCCCCCACTGAGCTGTGACCTCATGAGAGCAGGCCAATAAATCCCTGCAGGGAGGGTGGGGGCTGAGAGACTCCCACTGTTTCCAGAGTCTGTGCCTCTGGTGTGCAGACAGAGCTGTGGACTTACACTGTTCCTCTGCTACACCTCTCCTCTGCCCTTATAGACTCAAACCCTCTGAAAGCACAGAACAGATTAAACACACATTTATAAGTAGCTGAGGTCACAGTGTCTTATCATAGTCATAGAAAAGTAACTAAAGCCATGGGGGATGACACAGGCCTTTAATGCCAGCATTCAGGATGCAAAGACAGGTGGAACTCTGTGAGTTCAAGGCCAGCCAGGTCTACATGGTAAATTCCAAGACAGCCAGAGCTGTGGAGACAGATGAAACCTAAGAGCATCAAGTCCCAGGGAAACAGGGAAGGCATCAGGTCAAACTCCACACAATCAAAAAAATGTATAAATTTAATTTTTCCACACACTACTCATCAGGGCTGAAACCTCACCGCACCAGTGTCTACTCTCTGGCATGAGAATCATCTTTCTTCCAGTGTCTACGCTGCACAGGCCTGAGGAACTCTGGGGCCAACTCTGTTATCAGATGCAGTGTCCCACACAGCTGTGACATTCGTGTCCCTCACCTCATCAGCTCACAGTGTGAGTGAAGGTCAGAGAGGGACTGAGAGGGTCACAGGTTACACAACTCCTACCACACTGTCATCAGTATTCTGTGTTAGAGTCGGTGACAGTTCCTCTCCACCTGTGACTGAGTCACTAAGGCCACTGTACCCTGGAAGTGCAGACACAGGGAAGTGCAGTGTAGACAGGGACCACTGCCCTGCTGTCTGTGGTCTTCACAAGGGTCTCTTCCCAGTGGACAAGGGGGTCTCCTGTGCTGAGAAAGTGACAATCCACATGGACAATCTCAGGACCTGGAATGAAGATCCTTGTAAAACACACCCACCTGGATTTGCTCCATCTGTGACCAAGAGGATCCTGAGTCCAACCCTGAGGCTGAGAAGACAGATCCTGAGGGAAGAGGCAGTGTCTCCTCTTTACAGGTTAGGGTCCTGCCCTCAGGCTTCAGAGTGTGGGCGGCTGTGATGGTTTGTATATGATTGGCACAGAAGTGACCCTATTGGGAGGTGTGGCCTTGTTAAGTAGGTGTGTCACTGTGGGTATGGGCTTAAGAACCTCACCCTAGTTGCCTGGAAGCCAGTCTTCTACTAGCAGCCTTCAGACGAAGATGCAGAACTCTCAGCTCCTCCTGTACCATGCCTGCCTGGATGCTGCCATGTTTCTGCACTGATGACAATGGACTGAACTTCTGAGCCTGTGAGCCAGCCCCAGTTAAATGCTGTCTTTTATGAAACTTGCATGGGTCACGGTGTCTGTTTACAGCAGTGAAACCCTAACTAAGACAGAAGTTGGTACCAGGAGTGGGGTACTGCTGTGATAGGCACGACCATGCTTTTGTTTGGAAGAATGTGGATTTGGGGACTTTGGGTTTGGAAAGCCATGAAATGCTTTAAGTGGGGCTTAATGGGCCAGCCTAGTAGGAATATGGAAGACAGTGGTGCTGGGGTCATTTGAACTGTGTAGGCCTGATGGCCCAAGAGCTTTCAGAGGAGAAGAACTTTAATATGTGGCTCAGTGACTGTTTTGGTGATGTTTTGGTGAAGAACATGGCTACTTTTTGCCATTGTCTGAAAAGACTGCCTAGGGCTAAGGTAAAGAGATTTATATTAATTGCATCTACAAAGGAAGTCTCAAAAAAGCTCAACAAAGACTTTGTTCTCTGGTTAAGTCTGATGAAGAGAATTTTGAACAAACATAGCAAGTCAGTATGAAACATCCCTCCATGGCCTCTGAATCAGCTCCTGCTTCATGACCTGCTTGAGTTCCAGTCCTGACTTCCTTTAGTGAAGAACAGCAACGTGGAAGTATAAGTGGAATAAACCCTTTCCTCCTCAACTTGCTTCTTGGTCATGATGTTTGTGCAGGAATAGAAACCCTGACTAAGACACAGCCCTCTGCAGGTGAACACACAGCCTGGTGTCTGTGGGGTCAATGTGGGGCTCGCAGGCCAGCACCTCTGCTTCAAGGAGAAGCTTCTTTCCACTGCAAATCCCCCCACCCCCAACCTCTTACTGTTGACACTCTATTCCCAGAAGTGGCTTTTCTTCTAGAAGACTCCAGGGTCTGACTTCTGAGAAGAAGAAGGAAGAGGAAGGGTGGAGGAGAGGACACAGGGAGTCTGGCTTGTGGATTTATCATGGTGTCCAGACAACTTCTGGGTCAGAATTCTGAGGTAGTGATGTCATGGGTGGGGAAGCGCAGGGTTGGGGATTCCCCATCTCTCCAGTTTCACTTCTGCTCCTAACCTGTGTCAGGTCCACAGGTCCATCTGCCAGGACACTGATGACAAGCTGACAGTTCTCAGCCCACCCCCCACCCCACCCCACCCTGCAATTGGGTGGCAAAATCCTGGGAAACCAAACAGCATTTCCGTGGCCCTGGTTATAAATTCCACGCAGCCCGCGGGACTCAGATGCCCTGGATCCAAGATGGGTGCGATGGCACCTTGCATGATCCTCCTGCTGCTGGTGGCAGCCCTGGCCCCAGCCCAGACCTGCTCGGGTGAGTGCGGGGTCAGGAGGGAAATGGCCTCTTTGGGGAGGGGCGGGGACTTTACAGGGAAAGCAGTGTCCCAGTGTCGCCCACCGGACCCTCCGCCCCTTCTCCACCCGCGTCCCGAGCCCCGCGCCCTGCTCCCCTCCCGGCCCGCGCACCCGCCCGGGGTCCCGGGAGGAGGTCGAGGTCTCACCGCGCGCCGCCCCCAGGCTCACACTCGCTGCGGTATTTCGAGACGGCCGTGTCCCGGCCTGGCCTCGGGGATCCCCGGTTCATTATCGTCGCCTACTTGGACGACACACAATTCGGGCGCTTCGACAGTGACGCGGAGAATCCGAGGGCGGAACCGTGCACATCGTGGGCTGAGCAGGAGGAGCCGAAGCATTTGGAGCAGCAAACACAGATCGCCAAGAGACAAGAGCAGATTTTCCGTGTGAACTTGAAGACACTGCTCCACTACTACAACCAGAGAGAGGGCGGTGAGTGACCCCAGCTGGGAGGTCACCACCCCTCCAGGTCTCTACACGGGGGACAGAAACTTCCAGGGAACCAAGTCTTAGGTTCAGACCAGTTTCCCATTCAGTTTGGAGGAGTCTGCAGCTTATGCAGGGATGATCCTGGGACAGGGCGAGTGGGCGGGGCCGGTGTGGGTGGGCGGGGCCGGTGTGGGTGAGCTGGGATGACCACGGGGTCCCCGCAGGCTCTCACACACTACAGGGGATGTTTGGTTGTGACTTGGACTTGGACGGGCGCCTCCTCGGCGGGTACATGCAGGACGCCTACGATGGCCACGATTACATCGCCCTGAACGAAGACCTGAAAACGTGGACGGCGGCGGACATGGCGGCACAGATCACCCGACTCAAGTGGGAGCAGGCTGGTGAAGCAGAGGGAGCCAGGGCCTACTTGGAGGGCACGTGCGTGGAGTGGCTCCGCAGATACCTGGAGCGCGGGAAGGAGACGCTGCTGCGCACAGGTGCAGGGGCCGCGGGCAGCTCCTCCCTCTGCCCTCGGGCTGGGGCTCAGTCCTGGGGAAGAAGAAACCCTCAGTTGGGGCGATGCCCCTGTCTCAGAGTGGAGACAGTGTCCCTGGGTCTCCTGATCCTCATCACAGTGACTGCACTGCCTCTCCCAGGGCTCAGCCTCCTCCCTGGACAGTGCCCAGGCTGTGTCAGGAGGGAAGGAGAGAATTTCCCCCACTTAGCAATGGCGGCTCCCTGCAGTCTGAAGCCTCTGTCAGCCATGGCCTCTCCCAGGCCGGGTTCTCTGCCCACACCCACTGTCTGTGGACACTGACTACTGTCATGCTGAGTGTGTCAGCCCTCACACCTCAGGACCGGAATTCCGTCTCCTTTACCTGATGGGAGACATGGACTCCCCTACACTAGGCTGGTTCCCCAGTTTCTAGAACTTTCCAAAGAATACATTCTCACAGATCCCTCCCTGTCTGCAGGGTTTGCATCCCTTCCACAACCCAACTCTATCTATTCCTACAGTGGTGAGTGGTCACAGGAGCCCTTATAGGGTGCCCTGGAGAAATATAAACCATGGAATTTCCTTTTTAATTTTTTAATTTTTATTATTATTATTATTATTAGGTTTTTCGAGACAGGGTTTCTCTGTGTAGCCATGGCTGTCCTGTAGATCAGGCTGGCCTCGAACTCAGAAATCTGCCTGCCTCTGCCGCCCAAGTGCTGGGATTAAAGGCGTGCGCCACCATCACCCGGCTTTCTTTGTTTCTCTTTTCTTTATCTTCTTTCTTTTTTCTTTACCTTTTTTTCGGTGGGGTGGGGGGGGGGTGGAGAAGGTCTTATTTTGCTTCTAGTCAGTTTTTGTCACTGCACTGGAGTGGTCCTGTTTCTCCATGCCCTTGTGTTATCATTGGTATCAGTCTCCACAAGTGCCAGGGGAAACTGCTAACCTGGATAATTAGACAAGTTAAACCAGGGTTTCCATTAAAGAAGAGCTTCTTGTGATCTTAGACTGTTTCCTGTCAGAACTAAACATCCAGAGCCTCCTGATCTTCCTCTGCCCCACAAGTTACAGTGCTTCCCTAGTGAATCAGGAATTGGACTCTGAGAGACAGGGTCTTCTGCCATCCAGGGCTGGAGTGAGAGGGAAGATCCTCACACCCTGTGAGCCCGCTGTGTTCAGTGAGTGCTGCACTAGGGTCCACAGCACACTCCAGGGATCCTGTGTGACACATCTGTACCTTGTCCCCCTGAGGCAGGGGCTGGGAGTCATTTTCTCTGGCTGAGTGTCAGAGGTTCACCACATTTCTGCTATACACTGTGTGATGGCTGCTCACTTGGACTGACAGTTCTGCTCGTCAGCAAGATGACCACAGGGTTACATCCTTCCAGTAGTATACGGCTATAATTTCTAATTTTGATGTGAACTCAAACACATATTACATTACTTATTTTCCATCCCATCTTCCATTCTGTGACTACCTGTCTCATGCTATAGAGCATCACATAAGGACGACCATGCTGACCCACTGGCTCATGTGGATTCCCTCTTAGCTTCTGAGTCCCCCAGGAACATGTGCAGTTCTGTGCTGAGGGGACCAGCTCTGCCTGCAGGTCACTAGTGCAATGACAGTCAAAGTGTCAAACAGACACATAGTTCAGGGTCATCATTGATTTAACTGTGTCTTGTGTAGATTACCATTTTTCTTGTTAATTGTGGGATTTCTTAAATCATCCACACAGATCCCCCAAAGGCACATGTGACCCATCACCCCAGACCTGAAGGTGATGTCACCCTGAGGTGCTGGGCCCTGGGCTTCTACCCTGCTGACATCACCCTGACCTGGCAGTTGAATGGGGAGGAGCTGACCCAGGACATGGAGCTTGTGGAGACCAGGCCTGCAGGGGACGGAACCTTCCAGAAGTGGGCATCTGTGGTGGTATCTCTTGGAGGAGCAGAATTACACATGCCATGTGCAGCATGAGGGGCTGTCTGAGCCCCTCACCCTGAGATTGGGTAAGGAGGGTGTGGGTGCAGAGCTGAGGTCAGGGAAAGCTGGAGCCTTCTGCAGACCCTAAGCAGGTCAGGGCTGAGAGCTGGGGTCATGACCCTCACCTTCATTTCCTGTGTCTGTCCTTCCCAGAGCCTCCTCCATCTGCTGACTCCAACATGGTGATCATTGCTGTTCTGGTTGTCCTTGGAGCTGTGGCCATCATTGGAGCTGTGGTGGCTTTTGTGATGAAGAGGAGGAAAAACACAGGTAGGAAAGGGCAGGGTCTGAGTTTTCTCTCAGCCTCTTTGAAGTGTGCTCTGCCCATCAATGGAAATCACAGCCACACCCACATTGCTACTATCTCCACCTGGGTCTGCTGTCAGTTCTGGGAACTTCCTAGTGTCAAGATCTTCCTTGAACTCTCACAGCTTTCCTTCTCACAGGTGGACAAGGAGGAGACTATGCTCCAGCTCCAGGTTAGTGTGGGGACAGGATTGTCCTGGGGACATTGGAGTGAAGCTGGGGATGTTGCGAGCTCTGGGAATCCATAATAGCTCCTCCAGAGACATCTTCTGGGGCCTCAGTTGTACCGTGATATTAATACGTATTTGTACAGATACATTTTTTTAGCCATAGGCAGGGACAGCCTAAAGCACTGATATGTCTCTCCCAGATTGTAAAGGTGACACTCTGGGGTCTGACTGGGGAGGGGCAATGTGGACATGATTGGGTTTCAGGGACTCCCAGAATTCCCTGGGAGCAGTGGGTTGTTGGGATGTTGACTTCACAGTGATGGTTCATGACTTTCATTCTCTAGCATGAAGACAGCTGCCTGGAGTGAACTGAGTGACAGCCAGTGTGTTCAGGTCTCTCCTGTGACACCCAGAGCCCTCAGTTCTCTTTAGACAACAGTGTCTGATGTTCCCTGTGAGCCTCGGGGCTCAATGTGAAGAACTGTGGAGCCCAGCCTGCCCTGCACACAGGACCCTGTCCCTGCACTGCCCTGTGTTCCCTTCCACAGCCAACCTTCCTGGTCCAGCCACACACTGGGGGACATCTGCATCCTGTCAGCTCCATGCTGCCCTGAGCTGCAGCTCCTCACTTCTACACTGAGAATGAGAATCTGAATGTGAACTTGATTGTTCACATCATGACCTGAGGGTCGATTGCTCGTTAATGTCATTGATTGAGAATACTTAAGAGTTTTATTTGAAGAAATACATGGCAGATGGAGAACCTTCCAGAATCTGTGTCACTACACTGTGTGTTTTTGGGACAGGATGAGGCTGTGGGAGCTGAGTGTGACAGGGCTGTGCCCATGTTGTCTCACTGTGCTGCTATCTCTGATGTGGTCGCGCCTCAGCTCTGTTACCTCTGAGCTGTGCTCTCTCCATCACTATGAAGCACATGCTGAGATTCTGTGATCACAATGACACTGGAATGTCAGAGCCTTGTTGTGACCCCAGGATTATGAGCACCAAGTACAAAAGAACAGACTCAATTGGGGATTCTTTAATGTGCCAGGTGCACAAGATAAGACACACTACATTTCCTCCCACCCATTTGCTCTAGCTTCTAATGATGCAGTCCTGAAGCTGCCCTGGGTGCTCCCTGTCCCCTGCTACTGTGGTGATTTCTGCCTCTCCTTCTCTCCATCGTCTTTTCCAGGGTTCTCAGGTGTCTGGTGTGACCTGTCTGCTCATCTCTCAGGAGCACATCCACAGCTGGGATAAGACCTGACAGAAATGCTTCTCTCTCCTGTAACTTGGGTGCCAAATCCTATACCTGAAATATCTTATCTTTTACATATTGGGCTCTGGAGTTAAATCCCTGAAGTCTTAGTCTCTGTTTCCAGCTCTGTGGACCTTTAGTTTGCAGCCCAAAGTCCTGCTAATCGGCCGGTTATTGCTCTGCATTTAGATGTGTCTGTATTGCAGGAGACCAAAGTCCCTCTTATAGGCCTGTATACATTTAATTTATCTCATATTAATACCAATAAGGACACAGGACACATAAACTGAGGTAAAACCCTGCCAGCTCAGTGAGGAAACTTTATTTTCTTAACTATTTATAAGATTCTGTTTACAAGCCTGATTCTACAACTAAACTTTAGAAATCTTTAGAAATCTCTGTGTGTCATTCTACCAAGCCAGTCTGCCTTTCTCTTGAGCTCTACCAACCCTGAGGAGGTTCCTTAGCTTTCTTTCCTAGATTTCTGTTTTACCTGTGTCTTACCAATTGCTCCTTTGCTGTTGTTGCAAGCCCAAAGAGAAAATCCCTATTCCATAAAGGATCTTAAAAGCTGAGAGAAATATATATATATATATATATAGGTTTTTTGGATTTTTTTTTTCCCGAAACAGGGTTTCTCTGTATAGCCCTGGCTGTCCTGGAACTCACTCTGTTGACCAGGCTGGCCTCGAACTCAGAGATCTGCCTGCCTCTGCCTCCCAGAGTGCTGGGATTACAGGTGTGTGCCACCACTGCCTGACTGAGAGAAAAAGAGAAAGGAAGTGAAACAGACCAACAGCGAGAGAGAGAGAGAGAGAGAGAGAGAGAGAGAGAGAGAGAGAGAGCTGTCAAATGTCCAATTGTTTATAAAAGAAGTCTCTAGCTCCTCCCCTATACCCTTGGCAGGTAGAGCCATGTCATTGTCTTGGTGGGGTGGGGGAAAGCTCCAGGAAAATCCAGTAGAGTCTGAAAGACTGAACCCTTTCACATTTGGGGGGGGGCAGCACAAGACCACCTGCTGACTTGCCTGGGGGTCACAGGACAAAGACCACAAGCCCTCTCCCATGCACCTTGCCTTAAAATAAGCAGGCACTTTCCATTCTTCAGTGTTCTTATCATGGAGAATTTAGAGGCACCCGAACTACAGCTCTTCAGGCCACATATAACTGCATCTGCCAAATGCAATGTCTAATTAGGCTTTTATATTTTGCTAACATTTAGGTTTCCTATGTACAATAATAAAATATTCTGTGACATAGGCCTGTCAGTGCTTAGGAACTGAACATGTCTGATGCAGGCTTTTCTGGCTGGCAGGGAAGGCAGGGACTGGTCAGGCTCTCTTCTTTGCTCTTTCTGGGTCTGTGGCCAAGTTTTCGTTAGACCTCCCCCTGACAACTCTGAGTTTTATTACTTATGTTACTATCCACAGCTTTTGTGTCCTCTGGAAGTATAAACAATCATCATCCCAGCACCATACACTCACTGACTTCCATTCTGATGCTAACACATCCTTATAGTGTATAGGTTGATTTAATTCTACAGAGTTTTCCTTGATCCAGTGTCTCTCAGCTGCTGTTCTTTCTTGTTAATGCTCAGGAAATATGAAGTTAGTGGAGCACAATCTATTCCACCCCTGGGTCTTATTTCTTTCTTTCTGTTTTACTGGTGTGTTCCTTATGGTGTTTCTAGAACTGATCGTCTTGCAGCATTGTGTGGTGTAGCTGTAATGTACTTTACCATGTGCAAAGAGTTGCTGCGTCTTATTGGAGACATGTGCAGGGCATTGTCAGTCCTGGTTTGTACATATTCCCACAGGTGCCATTACTTCTAGTAAATGTGTAATTGCGGAATTATTATTTTCAGAACTCAAAGCAGTTGCACATTGGAAATCCAAGTATGTTTCTGTGTTATATAAACTTTAGTTTTCCAAATTCTGCAAACTGAAACACATCCATCTGCCAGATTTCATTTTTTATTTATTTATTTTGGTGCCCTGAGCATTTCTTCTAGTGAGTACTGGAGTTTAGTTCTACAAAAAACACGACATTTCTTTATAAATTCCTTGGCTTGTTGCCAGGTGATAGAAATTTTTTCTTTACACCTTAACTATTAACATGTTGTTTTTCATGAGTATCTGAGGTGTCTAACACATTTCCTATGAATAATTGGTTAATTTCTTCATTTCCTTGTTTTAATGGACCTGGCAAGCCTGTGAGAGACTGAATATGGGTGACATACCATGGGTAGTTTCTATTTCTGACGGCCTGTTGCAGTTGCAAAATACCGAGGTTAACTCTGAATTATCCAGAATAAATTCAGCAGTTGCTATGTGCAGAACAACTCTGTCTGCATATTGAAACTCAGTGGCTATACTAAGAGATTCAGGAAAATCTGATAATACCATAAGGATTACACACAACGCTGATATTTTAACTGAAGCATTTGGGCTTTGAATCACTTTGCTTATTTTTTCCTTACTTATAGCAGCCATTTCCAACGTTTTTGCATTCGTATGGAATAGTGCCCCAGGAATTAGCATTACCTTTACAATACATGGACAGTCAAATTTGTTCTTCCCCCTCCCCCATCCCCACCCCAGAGACAGGGTTTCTCTGTATAGCCCTGGCTGTCCTGGAACTCACTCTGTAGACCAGGCTGGCCTCGAACTCAGAAATCCACCTGCCTCTGCCTCCCAAGTGCTGGGATTACAGGTATGTGCCACCACCGCCCAGCTAAATTTGTTCTTTTTATTAGGGAAAGTTGCTTTCTTTTAGGATATTTGTTAATTTCTTCCAAATACTTGTTACAAACTCTTTGCCAATCTTCAATGATTACTCATAATGGTGTAATCTCCATATTAGTGTAAGGCTCTATAATTTTTGCTTGGGACAATTACTGACAATTGGCAGAGCTGTACTTTTGCAATTAAATCAGAAACTTTTTTAATATAAGCCTTTAACTTTTCTCTTTGTGTGTTAAGAAGATCTATTCTAAAATACTACTTCTCTTTTCATAATGATCCTAGTAGGAGAAGGAGTTGAAGGCAAAATAACCAAAATACAGTCCAGTTTGGGATCTATGCTATCCACATATACACCTTCCAGTCTCTTTTCTATTAAGGTTACCTCTTTTTCTTCTTATTGGTTAGCTGCCTTGGACTGTCTATGTCTGAATCTACTTGCAACATTTGAAACAAATTACTAATCCAATGGTGGGCCAGAGCCAATTGGTATCTCCCATTAATTTTTAAAAATCATTGAGATTTCACAAGTGATTTTTTTCAAATCTGTACCCTCTGCAGGTGAATATTCTGTTGACTTATTTTATAGCATAGCTAGTGAATGGAATCTCCTCTCTGTATTATATTTTTTTTCAGAAGTAATCTCCAAACCTCAACAAAGCAAAATTCTTTGGGTTTTACCAAACAATTTCTCTAAAATGTCTACATCAGAATCAGCCCTCAGAATATTATACATGTAACGGTAAATAATGGATTGAAGAAATTGCCTACAAATTATTTCTAGCAGTTGTTACATTAAATATGACACAGGGTTAGACTGTTTAACATGCCCAGTGGGAGAACTTTCCACTGACATAATTTTACAGGCTGAGCATTGCTATAAGCAGGTAATATGAAGGCAATTTTTCCTTATCCTGCTATTGCAAGGGAAAAGAAAAAAAAAACAGCCTTTTAAATTAGTTACAGTCAATAAAGAAGATAAAGGAATTCCAGGCTGTAAGGACCCATTTGTTGGGATTGCTGTGGTGCTGATATGGATTCAAATCCTAAGTACTGGCCCACAAGATCTGGTTGCCCCAGGAGATGATCCTCATGCACATCCAGTGATGGTATGTAAGCATTGCCCTCCAAGTTAATTTGTCAATAAAAAGCTAAAGCCTGTGATTGGTCAATAGAGGGAGTAAGGCGGGACTTAAAGATTGAGTGAGGGGTCTTAGGAGAGAGGAGGAAAAGAAGAAAGAGGAGGAGGGGAGAAGGTCACCCTAAGAGTACATGGACCATGAGCACAGGGCCAGGACAGACAGCAAACAACAAGGGACATGTGGCCGGGGTGTAAGTCAGAATAGCTCCAAAACCTGCCCAATCTAAGCTTGCAGCTTTCTTTCTTTCTTCCTTTCTTACTTTCTTTCTTTTTTGGGTTTTTCAAAACTGGGTTTCTCTGTATAGCCCTGGCTGTCCTGGAACTCACTCTGTAGACCTCAAACTCAGAAATCTGCCTGCCTCTGCCTCCCAGAGTGCTGGAGCTTACAGCTTTCAAGTAAAATAGCAGGAAGCTGTGTCTTTTATATTCACAGGCTGGAATATGTCATTCTTTTATACCCTTTGGTTTAATTACTCTATTCATTGCTCTCAAATCTGTAAGCATCACCCCTACCCCAATTTCTTTTTTATAGCAGGTTCAGGGGAATCCCGTGGGCAGGTAGACTCCTCTGTGTGTTGGGCCCCAGCTGCTCTTGTCCCAGCTGATCAAGTGCCTGCAACTTTTCCTTAGAAAGAGATGCACACATGCTTGAGAGCCAACCATTTTACAGGTAGGGCTATACATTTAATTTTTTTAAACCTTGTTTTTAATTATGTTTTTTAAATGCTTTAACCTCTCTTTTAGCCCTTCCCCAACCCCAACCCCAGAACTAGCAGGAAAGAAAGGATACAGGGGAAGTGGACCTGTTTAGAAAGGTTTTTTGGAGTAACTCTCTCTGTGTTGTCTGGAAATCAGTGTTTAGTTCATAGGTTAGCAGCGGTTTCTCATCCATTCGCAAACATTTCAGGGATGCACTAGCAGTCTGGTTTGGCAGAGTCGGGAGAGCAAACACAATCAGCAGTGTGGCAGTGCCTAGCAGAGACAGCCAGGCCTCAGCCTGGAGGGACCCAGAGCCATGTCAGGAGAAGTTTTCAGCTGTGTCCCTTTCAAGGAAGCAAAGGTCAGCAAAGACTTGAGACCCACGAGCTCACTGCACTGGCAAGCCAAGCTCAGCCGAGTCAGGGTCAGCTGAGTCCTGTTTACACTCGCCAGACATCACGCATCTCCCACAGGTCTTGCCTCAACACGTCTCTTGCCTGCGCTTGTGTCTGTCTCAGCTGACATCACTCTGCCAATCAGCCTGAGTCTGCTAAGGCAAAAAGAAACTGTACCACAGCCCCACAGGACTTTTGGATCCCATCTCCCTATGGAGTCCCAACACATGCAGCTCAACCCCGAAATGTAAGGCAGCCAATACACGCGTGTCATTAGTGAAAAATCTTACACCACATGTCCTTTCGTGTTTGCTCCAGCAGAACAGCCTTTCACCTGTGCTGCTTCAGCAAACATTCCTGCAGGAGTCGGCCTCAGCCTTTCACACCCGTGTCCACTTTAACAAAACCTTCCTTCACGGGTTTGCCCCAGCAAAACCCCATCCAACACAACTGCTCTTCCAAAGAACCCTTAGTTTCCACTTCATAGGGGCCATTTCAGCAGTGACCCCTCTTAGAAATTTAGAAACCATCCCTGTTGTGTCTTGTTTTTGAACAACTGGCATAGTCTGTAGTTGTTTTGGATGACATTTTTCAATAATTTCCCCAAAAGCATCTTCCATTTCACCCCCTTTTTAGGGATTGGCTCTCATATTGTGGGAATATTAATCTCTGTTCTCTATTGTTGTAGTAAATCTCATCCCCATGAATTTATGGCTCTGTCAGCCACACGAGGTCTTAACTTTTCTATTTGACCTTCCGGTTCCACACATTTAACCCATCACACACTTGTTTTTACCTGAGATAACTCTTTCTATTCCTAGAAACTGAGTATAAACTTTTAAAAGTGGCCATTCTGAAATCAACAATTTGTGCCACATGATAGTTACATCCTGTATCCACAAAACCTATTTCAATGTGATTCACTTGATAACTCAATTTTGGCCTCTAGTCATTGACAGCTGTTTGCCAGAACACACATTCCCAACACTTCCAACCCTGCTGAGCTTTCTACAGGAGCAGCTTAGCCTCTGATGTAGGGAAACAGTGATGCTCACGATCCCATCACCTGTGCTAACTGACATGTCTCTTTTTACATAAGCCATTATTTCACTTATAGTTGAAATCTACAACTATAATTTGTGAATGAACAATCAATCCTTCGAGATTCAAACTGTTTCTTCCCAAGACTGTTCCTACTGTCCCTGAGGGCAAAAGACCACATCATCATATCTCCAGTAGTTATTTTATAACTTTCAGTCTTTAGGAAGAGTGTAAGATGTTTGTCTGTGGCCAAGTCTAGAGCAGCACTGGCTGCAATAGCATGCTTTAGATCTGCAACACTTGGTTGAGGATTTTCTGCCTACTCATTATTTCCTGGCTGACATGGGGCAAACAGCTTGTCCTTTATTCAGTTGAACTGGAGCTAGGTTCCCCATTTGTTTCCTGATGGCAAGAAAATGCTGTCAAGAAATCGCCTTGGCTATCTATCTAGGACCTGCGCTCCTTGGTCCAGTGGCAACCCTTCTTCTGTCACATTGCCTGAGCACTCCTGGAAGCCTAGGGTTTTCTCTGATTTATATTCAGAATATCCATTGCCCTTAGAGATGCCTGTTACAGTCCAAACTCTGCCATGGGATAACCAGGATTCTTTGGTCCAGGAAGGCACAGGTCCGGCGAGATGACAGACGGAAACAACCACACACACACAGAGGTGGTTGAATCTGAATGTATTTAGGAGCTTTAAAGCAAGGATTTTTATACACGAAGAGTTGGTATTACCATTTCAAAAGATGTAGCCAGTGAGGCAGGCACAATTATCATAACCATTTGATACAAGGAAATGCAAAATCAATCAGGTACAATGTTTCTCATGTAACAGATACAGAGGATAAATTTACAGATGCCGTCAAACTTCCTCATTAGAGTATAGGTCACTATTAGTTTACAGTAAACCTTCAGAGAGTTTGAAGTTTCTTTTTTCTTTTTTTGTTTTTTTCGAGACAGGGTTTCTCTGTATAGCCCTGGCTGTCCTGGAACTCACTCTGTAGACCAGGCTGGCTTCAAACTCAGAAATCTGCCTGCCTCTGCCTCCCAGAGTGCTGGGATTACAGGCGTGCGCCACCACCGCCTGGCGAATTTGAAGTTTCTTATACCCCCTGTATCTAAACAAGTTTTTGTGAGAAATCCTTATCTAACATTTAGCTTGTACCTTGTAAAAAACTTCCTGACTTAATCAATGCTTTCTGTACCAGAGTGCCAGAGCCACCCTCATCCACATATGCGCACAGCCATATAAGCCTGCATGTGGTTGGAAGGTTGTAATTATGTAAATGCCTATGAGGCAAAGCATTGCAATTCTTAAAAGGGAGTTTGGTGGTCAGTGAGTCACCTTCAAAGGCCAGGCTTTAGGAATCCCAGTGAAGAGAGAAAAGGAGGAAGTTCAGAGCAAACTGCTTCTTGAGAACTACAGGCCCTGCTCAATAGCTTGGTTTAGCTTGGTCCCAGCTACTGAGAAGGAGGAGAGTTTTGGAACTTGCCAAGTGAGATTTTTGGCTTCTGTACAGGGTGTTCCGCAAAATCCCAGGAGACATTTCCCCTCTCAGTCTGTAAAATTTGGTTATACAGAGTTCACTGGGGCCACTGCGGCAGATGCCTTGTTCACAATTTTGTTTCTGGTGAGCATGTTTCCCACGTTTAAAACACAGGGCATTTTGAGATCTGAGAACATTACCAGATGGTTCAAGGTCTTTTTGCTGTATTTCGCACAGTTAGAGCACCGTGCATGTTGAGATCTAAAACCTTTAGCTATGGCTCATTCAGTTACTGTGGCTTTATTTGGGCTAGAACCAATATCAGTATAGATGCTGTCCTCGTCTTTAAAGGCTAACGACATTTTCATTCCATGTTTGCATTTTCAGATGCAAAGATGGCAATTCGTACTTGTCTCACCCTAGGGTCTGACATGGTTTTGTTCACAGCTGAAACTAATCTTCACACACACACACACACACACACACACACAAAATCAGTGAAGGTTTCCCCTGAGACTTGTATAATTTTTCTAAATGATGTGGTGGACTTCTTTCCTGACAATTCAAATTTGTCTCATCTTCTTAACGCTCCTAAGCAACATCCTTCTAAGATTGTATCTTCAAATTGAACCCACTCTCGCATATCTGCCCATCCACCTGTCACCTGGACCTGTGCTATGTTAATTCCCCTGCTCCCTTGTGCTGATCCACATTCCTGGCTTCTCTCTCCATCATGGCAACCATTGCAGTGGAGGACCAGCCTCCAGTACAGCTGTTACCAGGCCCTCTCTGTCTTGGGGAGTAATTCTATGTTGACTAGTTTAATTATTTAGGGTTTGTTTCACACAGGACACGTGCTTCCCATAAGACATCCTAGCCTCTTTAAAATGCCTTATGTCCATCATTTCTACAGCATGCTATCCTGTTTTGTCATAACCTTGTGGATTACCTCCATTAGCAAGAATATGCCTGTAACTACTTGGAATGCTGTTGGTGATTCTGTGACACAGGACAGCCTGTCCTCACAAGGGGCTGAGTTTAGCCCTGTCTCCTGAACATGGCTGTCTCACCTGACCACCCTTCAGCTTTTCTATGTTGTTGACTTGCCTGCCCTCTGACACTGTTCCTTCCTCTCTTTCTACCTGGGGAAACTCACTCTCTCTGGTTCCATCTCTGGGAATGAACCTATTTGGTCTCCCTTTTCTTTCATTTTTTAAAAATAATTAAAAATATTTTTTTGTGTATATATGAGTAAACTTTACTATTGCTCGCTTCAGACATACTAAAAGAGGGTATTGGACCCCGTTACAGATAATTTAACCGTTTTTATTTTATGTGCAATGGTGTTTGAGGTACCAGATTCCCTGGAGCTGCAGTTACAGACAGCTGTGAGCAGTCATGTGGTTGCCCCGAATTGATCTCAGGACCCCTGGAAGAGCAGCCATCTCTCCAGTACCCCTCCCCTTTCTTGTGTTTTACATTCATCATCAAGTCTGTCTGTATTCTCAGTTTCTCTAGCTTCACAGCCAACTCTGTTACTATTTCAGAAAGGAGCGAGGAGCGAGGCCTCTTGTTTCCCTTTTCCCACAGTTGTTGATTCACCAGCTTCTCCATTTCTTTCGTATTTATTCCAGTTGCTCAGTCAAATCTTTGGTCCTTTTTATATACAATGTAGCCAGAAATGAGGGAAAAATGGAACAGAAAACTGCTGCTGAAAACCTTGTGGGAGCTGCCTCAAGAAGGAGCTGTTGTTGGTATTTTGAAACAAAGTATCCATCCTTCCTTTTACTGCCTTTGGCTCTCTGCTACTTGAAATCAAACCTCCCATTTTGCAATACTCCGGGTTGAATATAACTTGTAAAATGTGTGTGGGTTGTTTGTTTGTCTCTTTGTTTCTACAAACAGTAACAAGTTCTCTTAACTCCCTGCCAGCCTCCTCCTGGATTCCAGCCCAGCCTCTTCAAACATTTTCCCCACCGCTTCTCCCAAAGTTCTCCACCCATCTGCTTAAACAGCCCTTTCTCCCAATTTTCCCAATACCAGCACCTCCAAACTTAGGGACCATGAAGCACACTGCAAAATTGCTCAAAGCTGCAGCAGGCCCTGCCTTCTCACCCCAGCTTTAAGATGCCCCCACAGGAACTGTCAACATTGGTGGCTCCTGTGACAATGGCTGCACCAAGGCACCATCAGCCTGAAGCTATCACAGCAGCTGTCCCTGGCTGTGAATCTCTTTCCCCCTAAGCAGGAGCTGCCCCTCAGGAGCAGTCCATGATGGGGGCAACTCCTCTCCAGCCTCTCCCAGCAGCTCCACAGAGATAGTACCTCAGCAAAAGCCACCTGTGGCCAAGAAGGACTTCCCACCCAGGAGCTCATTACAGAGAAAGGGGGAGGGAGGCGCTGTGAAAAATATCTACCAATCTCTGAGCAAACAAAATGAGCAAAACCACAAGTTCCTGAGCTTCCCACAGAAACCCACCAACCCCTGAGCCGGAAACCTATCAATCCGTGTATAGGAAATCCTACCAGTCTCTCAAAATTTTTAGTGGGAAATATCCTGTATAGTTTTCAGCAACAGTTTTTTTCCTCCTTTCCTTCATTTTGTGCTATTTCATGTCTCAGGTGCCCTTCCGCTGGGACAGCTTCTTCCCTCAGAGCTGTGAGATTCCTGGGCTTCTGAGTCCTAGGATGCCCTCCTGTCTGAGCAGAAACACATATTTTGGTGCAGTGACTGGAATAGGCTCTCCTGGTGCCTGTGCTCTCCGCAGTCCTGGGGTCTGATTCGCACTAAGACCCTATCCGCCATCTCCAGTTGGCCTGCAGGAGTCTCACCTTCTGGCTCACTGATTGATTAATATTCCACCCGCCAGAACATTTCAGCAAGGTTCCTCTTTTAGAAGTGGAAAATTCTGACTTTATTGGAAAGTCAGTTATGTCAAATGTTTTGCTGGGGCACACAGATGAGAGGATGATTTGCTAAAGCAAGCATGTGAACGGACACATGATATTAAAAAAATATGACCAACAGGTGGTAGAAGATGCTTGATGACATTGGTACCTAGCTATTCCTTGCTGGTCATTGTTTGTCGTGACTTCATAGAAAGAAATGGTGTTCTGGAGGCTTCTTGGCACTTCTGTGGACTTGGGCCAATTGTCAGAGTGAAGTGGAAGTTTCTGGATATATCACCTGATACAGACTCACACGGAGTTTTGCTAAGACAGACTAGCATGGTGTGTTGCTAAGGAAGACTCATGTGGAGTTTTGCTGATTCATGTGGTGCTTTGCTGAGCTGTGGAAGGACACAGGATTCTTGGAGGGAATCTAATAGGATGCGATGGACAGCGACGGTGGGCTTGCACAGCTAGCTTTGCAACACCTCTTGGTCTCAAGTCTCTATTTTTCCTGATCTTCACTTTGTTGAGAGAGTCACAGCAGAGAATTTCTCCTGGTGTCCCTGCTGATCTTGGTCATCCTGCTGACTTGTACTGATTCAGGGAAGGTCTGGCCATTTCTGCTGGGTTGTGTCTTCGCTGCTGATTCCTGTTTGATATTGTGAAAACACAGAACTGGACTACTCGTATCCTCGCAATTGGAGTTTGAAACTGGACCAAAATGTTACTTCTAAACACCAATTCTTGAAAGGTGTTTGGATTAAGCTCCTGCCGCTGATCATGTGAACTGAACTGCTGATATCATGATAATGCAGATTGGGCTTGCTCCAAAGAATTATATCTAAACAGGTCCAGTTTTCTGATATCCTAATTACTTTTCTTTCCCACTACCTTTGATGGGTGGTGGACTAGAAGTTAAAGCATTTAAGAACCCTTATTATAAGTAGGTTTTGGAGCTGGAGAGATGGTTCAGCGGTCAACTGTCCTCTCAAAGGTCCTGAGTTCAAATCCCAGCAACCACATGGTAGCTCACATTCATCTGTAATGAGATCTGATGCCCTCTTCTGGGGTGTCTGAAGACAAGTACGGTGTACTTACATATAATCAATCAACCAATCAAAAATAAATAAGTCTTTACAAATGGGTTTTGAAAAATCAAAGCCTATATCTTTTGTTAAGTGTAA
The DNA here is from genome assembly GCF_947179515.1 of Apodemus sylvaticus. NCBI lineage: Eukaryota > Metazoa > Chordata > Mammalia > Rodentia > Muridae > Apodemus > Apodemus sylvaticus. The sequence goes on from NC_067490.1 coordinate 3,627,912, forward strand.
CTGTTTCCCTGGCTCTGAGGAAGTGGCCACTGAGTGTCCAGCACCCTCTGTTGTCTTTGAGGTGGAAGGACCTCCAGTCACAGTCTTTAGGCTACAGCTGGCCCTCATCACCCGACCCATCCTCCTGCCATTGGAGCTGCTGTTCTGCAGTTCCCGAGGTCTCCTGGGCCATGGTGCCCCCTACCTGCCCTTTTCTCACCTTCCCTGCAGAGCTGCCTCTCCACAGAGCCTCCAGGCTCTTGAGGTTTTAGGTGCAGTCCCCTTAGGCCCTGCTGGGCTCCTGTGACCCTTCCTGCCCTCTCCTACCTCTCTCACTTTGGAGCTGCCCATAAATTCCACAGCTACTCCAGGCCCTCATGTCTTTTGAGACTCCATTCCCAAACCTGTCCTATGGACAAAATCCTCTATGAGAGCTTGGTTCTCATTCTACTTCTGGCTTCTACAAAAGTCCTGGTCCCAGGCACTGAGCCTCCTAAGCCTAGTCAGGCTAAGCTGATGGCTGCTGAGTTGTGGTGATGACCCACTGAGCAGCTGGGCCTCATTTTGTTCTCCCTGAGTCTGGGGGCGCCCATGGATACAGGCTGCAGTGGCACTCCCCTTCCCCTCCTCACCCTGAGGAGGAGAACCTTTCCTACCCTCTCACTCTCTTGGGATGTTTCTTAGAAACCTCCAACCTGTGCATCTGAAACCAAACCTAGGGAGCCCTAAATTTGTCTACCCGCCGAGTCAAAATTGGCCTCGATATCTCTTGGATAAACAATATGAAAGGCCACCCAATGGAACCCTTGATCCTAGTATTATTCAGGATTTTTACAAATAACTGGGAGTAATCATGGAAATAGATCAATTTCCCTATTCCCAATTTCTCTTTTCTCCAAGCCCTGTTTGCCTCTCCCACACTCATACAATGTAAACATCCTGTCTTCCATGTTACCATCCATGGCTCTGTAAGTTTGTTGCAGTTTGGGAGCCAGAAGCCAACCCAGCAGGAGGAGGAGAAAGCAGAGGAGCAGGCCAGCTGCAGCAGGAGCACTTCCAGTGCACACTCCTCCTGGCTGGTGAGTCCCTCAGCTCCCTCCTGCAGTGTCCTCTGTCTATAGTCAGACCTCACAATCCCCCTGTCTCCAGGCCTTCTGGGCTCTCATCTCACTGGATTCTGTTTTACAGGAATTGGCGTGTCTTTTGGGTATGAATGTCATTAGACTGTTTTATGCTGTCCCACTTCAGTTAAAAGCTGGCTCTGCAGTTGGGTCTGGCGTCCGGTCCTCTAGACCCAAGAATGCTTGTTTAAGGTGTAGATTGCTGTCTGTGTGCAGGTGAGGGCAGCTGAAAGGTAAGGGTAGAGCCTGTGATTGGGCAGTGGGAAAGTAGGCGGGTTGAGAGTTTTAGGGAGGGGACAGAGAGAGAGAAGAGACAGAGAAGAGGAGAGAAGATGGAACCTATAAGAGAGGAAGATGAACCTGATCCATATGACCTGAAAGAGACACAGGTAGCGATGGGCATCATGGAAGGACAATAGAGTGATGTAGGGTGTGTTTGCCCCATCGAGGTGTGCAGCTTGTGTTTATATCAATTGAGTTTTTAGTTCTTTGTGTGGGCATTTTGGGGGTTGAGAATTTACTGTTATAAAGCTGACTGATAAATTATCGGCCTCTGGAGTTTTCTTGATAGGGGCTCGGGGGTTTAGAGTCAGTCTTGCCAGACTAGCCACAGGGGACAGATGACTGGGAATGTGAGCGGTTCGGAGGCAAGCAAACCATGGGAAATTTGGCGGATGGGATGGCAAAGGGGGCAGGGAGACCACCTTGCTGGTGAGTAGCTGGCATTAGCATAGATTGTTTTTAATAACTACACACTACCTAAAGGTGTCCTCCAAAATCTCTGTCCCACATCAGATGAGCCACCTGACTGTGTGACAGAGAAAGAGAAGATACAATACAGGGACAGACTACTCACAGCAGGACTGCTGCTGCTCATCTCTGCTCTTTCGGTATTGGCTTAATTCTCTAAATTCGATGAAGTGTACGCTCAAAACCTGATAATATCTCTAAGGAAGACATTAACTTAAAATTTGTGACATCAGCACAGATAGTTAAAATCTACAGATAGAAATCTTATAGGAAACATGGCTCATTGTCATCTCAGCCACTGTCATGATATCACATCAGATGGAGACAGCCACATGGCTGACAGCCATCTTTGCTAGGGTTTGAAAGGATGGTCTTTGTCATGTGACCTCACCCCCACCTTGATTAAAAAGTGATTACATGGCAGAAACCAATCAAGGGAAAAAAAGATCCTCCTAGCTGTGATGCACAAACCGGACAATTTTTCGACTGTTTTCAGTCACACTAAGAACAACAATCCAGAGAACCCCCTCTTCCTCTTAAGCCTCTCTGCTTTCTCTCTGTCCTCAGCAACAGGCTGCCCATGGAATCAAGGCTGAGGCAGTCCCAGACCAGGACCCTAAATGGAGTCACAATACCCCAGGGGGCATCCTAGGTAGGAATCAATTTATAACTTGCCTCCTGGCCAATCTTCAGAAAGTTCCCCTTATGACTGTAAATTATGAAAAATCCCAAAAGGTCATCCATGATGAATATGAAAATCCATCACTATGCATAGCCTGCCTTCACGACGGCCCTCCTACATTACACTAACCTGGATCCTGAGACCCTGGGTGGAAACAACTGCTTGTGAGCTACTTTTTCCAGAGTCTCCCTGATATCAGGGCAAACTTGAACATCTATAGAAAGGACCCCTGACTCCTCAGGAGGTAATCAAGGTGCATCATGGAAGAGATAAAAAATAAAAGCCCCCAAACCAAAATACTTCATAATGGCTAAGGCCTCTCAGCTGGCCAGAGAAAAAACCCAGGAGCTCCCTGGCTCCCAGTGCCCGAGAACCTCCACATCCCTGTTTCAGATGGGGTCAGAAAGGTCATTAAACTGTGCAAATTCTCAAAAACCACCCAAACCATATCCAAGGTTCCATCAAAAAGACATTGGGGTGTTAACTGTCCCCATTCCCCCAGAAGCATGAAAATATCAATCCCTGACCACCCTTGAGCCAATATCCTTGGTCTGACCATGGACAACTGAGGAACCCCAGGCTCCCTTAACCTGACCACTGCCATCTCTGACATGGAGGCTTGGGCGATTATCACAATGTTACGGCATTCAGTCTCCTTCCTTCTGGACACTGGGGTCACATTCTCAATCCTGACAAAATTCTGGGGACCTACCTCTCCTTATAATTCCTCTTTTATCAGAGTAGGGGGACAGCCTTACCAGGCTCACCAAACCGCACAACTTAGCTGTATATTTAGGGATTTCCCTCTTACCCGTTCCTTCCTAGTGATACAACCTGACAGCACCAGCCTGTCCCATCCCCAGCTGGGAAGGGACCTCCTAGACAAAACGGGAGCTTCTGTTTCTTTTGCTCCCCACATCGGCTTGGCCCCAGGCTTTCCAGTCATTTGATGATGGATGGAGGGCTCCATCGCTGTGGGTGGAGCCAGCTCTGGGCTGGTCATGGATCTATAAGGAATCTGGCAGAGCAAGACATAAGCAAAAGCCAGTAAGCAGTGTTCCTCATGGTGTCTGCTTCAGTTTGAGGCTCAGGATCCTGCCTCAAGGTCCTCCCTGAATCCTTTTGATGGAGGGCTGTGGTGTGGAAGTGTAAGCCAGAACAAACCCTTCTTCCTCAAGTTGCTTTGGTCATGGTGTCTTATCACAACAATAGAAACCCGCACTAAGATGGAGGTGTGCATGGGGCTCACTCTGCTCCCTGCAGACACAACCCTCTCCCTATCCTTCCTTCCTGACCTTTCCCATTTGCTGTGCTGAGATGCCTTGAACTTTGGGTTTGAGGGAGTGTACTCTGCTTGTGGTCACATCCGGAGCACTCCTTGGGCAGACATGACACTGGTGGTCAAGTGACCAGAAAGGTCGCACATGCATCCTGCTAGGACTCAGTTGTTCTCCACCAGCACAAACATCACCGTGACTTCAATAAGTGAAATGTTAGTTCATCCAAGGCTCTGGGATCTCTTCAGCAGGGAGAAATGCCAGAGGGGAGGATGGTGGATATTCAGAAGGTTTTCACTGAACTGTGCTATGTAGCCTAGACTTTCCTAGAACTTGTGATGTCAGAGAAAGAGGTTTTTATAGGACTAAAGGGGGCAATGTTGAAGCAACATTGTTGTATCCTTTGTGAAGATGAGTCTCTGTCATACCTTGCCTACCTAAAGCATATTTTGAGTGGTAAAATAAAAAGCCTATGTCCTGTAGCAAAGGAAGGATTCTGGTCAGAGAGAGGAACTCTGGGAAGAGAGAAGCATGGGGGATTTGCCACCCAGACTTGGAGGAAGCAGGATGTGTGGAACTGAGGAGAGGTGACCAGTCACATGGCAGAACTTAGAATGGTATAAATGGATGACTGAGTTAGGAGAGAGCTGGGAACAGGCCTAGCATAAAGACCAGGCATTCATAATAAACGTAAGTCTGCTGTCATTATTCAGAGGAAGGGAGGGCCAGCAGGGATGTCCCACAGATGCAGCAGGAGCAGGAGCAGGAGCAAGCAGACAGAGATCAAGCCTTCCCTTCTTCCATGGCTTCCTGTAGGCTTCCAGCAGAAGGTGTGGCCAAGATTGGTGGTGGGGGGTAGGCAGGCATTCAGCCAAATATCCTGGATTACCTGTGTGTCTTCTTTTTTGTTTTTTTGGTTTTTTTTTTTGAGGGGGGGGTGTTTCGAGACAGCATTTCTCTGTGTAGCCCTGGCTGTCCTGGAACTCACTCTGTAAACCAGGCTGGCCTCGAACTCAGAAATCTGCCTGCCTCTGCCTCCCAAGTGCTGGGATTAAAGGTGTGTGCCACCACTACGTGGCACATGTGTGTCTTCTTACCTCAAAGAAAAGGATCAGAAATGGATCTTCCCACTTTGCATGAAGCAAAGATGCCTCACAGCTGTCGCCCTCCATTTTGGGGTTTTAGTTAATCCCACATGTAGTTGACACCAAAGAATCAACATCACAGTCCCTGTCAGAGTTCTGGAACTACTCTGTTTGGGGTTTTGCAGCTCTGACAGGGTTCTCACACTTCATATGAATGGTTCGTGGACACAGGTTCTGCTGAATCCTGGTGAGGCTGCTGGGCTGCTGTGGACACCTGCATAGGGAGGTGACAAGCGTTCACATCTGTGGTCACCCATATTTGTTGCTCTGTGTCCCATGTGACTTTGCAGGTGTCCCCACCCCAGTCTGCTCTCACTTCCAAGTTCAGTTACCTGTAGCTGTGATTTGAAAAGGTCAGGTAAAAAATGCATAGAATCAAAAAATCTATAAATTTAATATTTCCTGACACTACTCATCAGGGCTGAAATCTCACCTCACCAGTGTGTACTCTCTGGCATGAGGACCATCTTTCTTCCAGTGTCCACACTGCACAGGCCTGAGGAATTCTGGGGCCAACTCTATTATCAGATGCAGTGTCCCACACAGCTGTGACATTCGTGTCCCTCAGCTCATCAGCTCTTAAGTGTGAGTGAAGGTCAGAGAGGGAGGGAGAGGGTCACAGGTTACATAACTCCTACCACACTGTCATCATTAGTTTGTGTTATACTTGGTGACAGTTCCTCTCCTACTGTGATTTAGTCACTAAAGCAACTGTACTGTGGAAGTACAGACACAGGGAGGAGAGTGCAGTGTAGACAGGGGTCAATACTCTGCTGTACATGGTCTTCACAGGGGTCTCTGTTCAGTGGACAATGGGATCCACTGAATGACCCAGATCCACACGAACAATCTCAGGACTGGGAATGAAGATCCCTGCAAATAAAGCACAGCCATCTGGGGCTACAGAGGCTTCATCTGTGAGGAAACACGAGGAGTCTGAGTCTAGGCCAAGGTTGAGAGGAGAAATCCTGAGGGAACAGGCAAAGTCTCCTCTTTACAAATAAGAGTCTGCACTCAGCCACTGAAAGTGAACAAAGACTGATCTCTGTGCGGTCCGTGTGGGGCTCGCAGCCCAGCGCCTCTCCTACAGCACAGGGTTCAGGAAAAGTCTTGGTCTCCAGGCGGTGAGGTCAGGGTGGGGAAGCCCAGTGCTGGGGATTCCCCATCTCCTCAGTTTCACTTCTGCTTCTTTTTTTTTTATTCGATATATTTTTATTTACATTTCAAATGATTTCCCCTTTTCTAGCCCCCCACTCCCCGAAAGTCCGGTAAGCCCCCTTCTCTCCCCCTGTCCTCCCACCCACCCCTTCCCACTTCCCTGTTCTGGTTTTGCCGAATACTGCTTCACTGAGTCTTTCCAGAACAAGGGGCCACTCCTCCGTTCTTCTTGTACCTCATTTGATGTGTGGATTATGTTTTGGGTATTCCAGTTTTCTAGGTTAATATCCACTTATTAGTGAGTGCATACCATGATTCACCTTTTGACTCTGGGTTACCTCACTTAGTATGATGTTCTCTAGCCCCATCCATTTGCCTAAGAATTTCATGAATTCATTGTTTCTTATGGCTGAATAGTACTCCATTGTGTAGATATACCACATTTTTTGCATCCACTCTTCTGTTGAGGGATACCTGGGTTCTTTCCAACTTCTGACAATTATAAATAGGGCTGCTATGAACATAGTAGAGCATGTATCCTTATTACATGGTGGGGAATCCTCTGGGTATATGCCCAGGAGTGGTATAGCAGGATCTTCTGGAAGTGAGGTGCCCAGTTTTCTGAGGAACCGCCAGACTGATTTCCAGAGTGGTTGTACCAATTTGCAACCCCACCAGCAGTGGAGGAGTGTTCCTCTTTCTCCACACCCTCTCCAACACCTGCTGTCTCCTGAATTTTTAATCTTAGCCATTCTGACTGGTGTAAGGTGAAATCTCAGGGTTGTTTTGATTTGCATTTCCCTAATGACTAATGAAGTTGAGCATTTTTTAAGATGCTTCTCTGACATCCGAAGTTCTTCAGGTGAGAATTCTTTGTTTAACTCTGTACCCCACTTTTTAATAGGGTTGTTTGGTTTTCTGGAGTCTAACTTCTTGAGTTCTTTATATATATATTGGATATTAGCCCTCTATCTGATGTAGGATTTGTGAAGATCTTTTCCCAATTTGTTGGTTGCCGATTTGTCCTCTTGATGGTGTCCTTTGCCTTACAGAAACTCTGTAATTTTATGAGGTCCCATTTGTCAATTCTTGATCTTAGAGCATACGCTATTGGTGTTCTGTTCAGAAACTTTCTCCCTGTACCGATGTCCTCAAGGGTCTTCCCCAGTTTCTTTTCTATTAGCTTCAGAGTGTCTGGCTTTATGTGGAGGTCCTTGATCCATTTGGATTTGAGCTTAGTACAAGGAGACAAGGATGATCAATTCGCATTCTTCTGCATGCTGACCTCCAGTTGAACCAGCACCATTTGTTGAAAAGGCTATCTTTTTTCCATTGGATGTTTTCAGCCTCTTTGTCGAGGATCAAGTGGCCATAGGTGTGTGGGTTCATTTCTGGATCTTCAATCCTGTTCCATTGATCCTCCTGCCTGTCACTGTACCAATACCATGCAGTTTTTAACACTATTGCTCTGTAGTATTGCTTGAGGTCAGGGATACTGATTCCCCCAGACTTTCTTTTGTTGCTGAGAATAGTTTTACCTATCCTGGGTTTCTTGTTATTCCAGATGAATTTGATAATTGCTCTTTCTAACTCTGTGAAGAATTGAGTTGGGATTTTGATGGGTATTGCATTGAATCTGTATATTGCTTTTGGCAAAATGGCCATTTTAACTATATTGATTCTACTGATCCATGAGCATAGGAGGTTTTCCCATTTTTTGAGGTCTTCTTCCATTTCCTTCTTCAGAGTCTTGAAGTTCTTGTCATACAGATCTTTCACATGTTTGGTAAGAGTCACCCCAAGATACTTAATACTGTTTGTTGCTATTGTGAAGGGGGTCATTTCCCTAATTTCTTTCTCAGCCTGCTTATCCTTTGAGTATAGGAAGGCTACTGATTTGCTTGAGTTGATTTTATAACCTGCCACTTTGCTGAAGTTGTTTAACAGCTGTAGGAGCTCTCTAGTGGAGTTTTTTGGGTCACTTAGGTAGACTATCATGTCATCTGCAAATAATGATAGTTTGACTTCTTCCTTTCCAATTTGTATCCCTTTGACCTCCTTATATTGTCGAATTGCCCTAGCTAGTACCTCAAGTACAATATTGAAAAGATAAGGAGAAAGGGGGCAGCCCTGTCTAGTCCCTGATTTTAGTGGGATTGCTTCAAGTTTCTCTCCATTTAGTTTGATGCTGGCTACCGGTTTGCTGTATATTGCTTTAACGATGTTTAGGTATGGGCCTTGAATTCCTGTTCTTTCCAAGACTTTAAGCATGAAAGGATGCTGAATTTTGTCAAATGCTTTTTCAGCATCCAATGAAATGACCATGTGGTTTTTTTTCTTTGAGTTTGTTTATGTAGTGGATTGCATTGATGGATTTCCATGTATTGAAACAACCCTGCATTCCCGGGATAAAGCCTACTTGATCATGGTGGATGATCGTTTTGATGTGTTCTTGGATTCGGTTGACAAGAATTTTATTGAGTATTTTTGCATCGATGTTCATAAGGGAAACTGGTCTGAAGTTCTCTTTCTTCGTTGGATCTTTGTGTGGTTTTGGTATCAGCGTAATTGTGGCTTCGTAGAAGGAATTGGGTAGTGCTCCTTCTGTTTCTATTTTGTGGAATAGTTTGAAGAGTATTGGTGTTAACTCTTCTTTGAAGGTCTGATAGAATTCTGCACTGAAACCATCTGATCCTGTGCTTTTTTTGGTTGGAAGACTTTCTATGACTCCTTCTATTTCTTTAGGAATTATGGGACTGTTTAGATGATCTATTTGGTCCTGATTTAATTTTGGTATTTGGTATCTGTCCAGGAAATCCAGGACACAATGAGAAGACCAAACCGAAGGATTATAGGCATAGATGAGAGTGAAGATTTACAACTTAAAGGGCCATCAAATATCTTCAATAAAATTATGGAAGAAAACTTCCCTAACCTAAAGAGAGAGATGCCTATGAATATACAAGAAGCCTACAGAACTCCAAACAGACTGGACCGGAACAGAAATACTTCCCGTCAAATAATAATCAAAACACCAAATGTACTAAACAAAGAAAGAATATTAAAGGCAGTAAGAGAAAAAGGCCAAGTAACATATAAAGGAAGACCTATCAGAATCACAGCAGACTTTTCACCTGAGACTATGAAGGCTAGAAGGTCCTGGGCAGGTCTCATGCAGACTCTAATAGAACACAAATGCCAGCCAAAACTACTATATCCAGCAAAACTCTCAATCACTGTAGATGGAGAAACTAAGATATTCCATGACAAAACCAAGTTTACCCAATATCTATCCACAAACCCAGCCCTACAAAGGATAATAGGAGGAAAACACCAATACAAGGAGGGAAACTTCACCCTGGAAAAAGCAAGATAGTAACCTTTCATCAAACCCAAAAGAAGTTAACCAATCAAATTTAAAAAATAACGTCAAAAATGACAGGAAGTAACAATCACTATTCCTTAATATCCCTTAACATCAATGGACTTAATGCCCCAATAAAAAGACATAGACTAACTGACTGGATACGTAAACAGGACCCTACATTTTGCTGCTTACAGGAAACACACCTCAGGGTCAAAGACAAACACTACCTTAGAGTAAAAGTTTGGAAGACAATTTTACAAGCAAATGGTCTCAGGAAACAAGCTGGAGTAGCCATTTTAATATCAGATAAAATTGACTTTCAACCCAAAGTCATCAAAAGAGACTCTGAGGGACACTTCTTGCTGGTCAAAGGAAAAATACAACAAGAAGAACTCTCAGTCCTGAACATCTATGCTCCAAATGCAAGGGAACCCTCTTTCGTAAAAGAAACTTTATTAAAGCTCAAAGCACACATTGCACCTAACACAATCATTGTGGGTGACTTCAACACTGCACTTTCCTCAATGGACCGATCAGGTAAACAGAAACTAAACAGGGACACAATGAAAGTAATTGAAGCTTTGGACCAATTAGACTTAACAGATATATATAGAACATTCTATTCTAAAGCAAAAGAATATACCTTTTTCTCAGCACCTCATGGTACCTTCTCCAAAATCGACTATATAATTGGTCACAAGACAGACCTCAACAAATATAAGAAGGTTGAACTAATCCCATGCCTCCTATCAGATCACTATGGAGTAAAAGTGGTCTTCAATAGCAACAAAAACAACCGAAAACCCACATACACGTGGAAACTGAACAATACTCTACTCAATGATACCTTGGTCAAGGAAGAAATAAAGAAATTAAAGACTTTTTAGAACACAATGAAAATGAAGACACAACATACCCAAATCTATGGGACACAATGAAAGCAGTGCTAAGAGGAAAACTCATAGCCCTGAGTGCCTCCAAAAAGAAAATGGAGAGAGCATACATTACCAGCTTAATGACACACCTGAAAGCCCTGGAACAAAAAGAAGCTATTTCACCCAGGAGGAGTAGAAGGCAGGAAATCATCAAACTCAGGGCCGAAATCAGTCAAGTAGAAACAAAGAGAACCATACAAAGAATCAACAAAACCAGGAGCTGGTTCTTTGAGAAAATCAACAAGATAGATAAACCCTTAGCCAGACTGACCAAAGGGCACAGAGAAAGTATCCAAATTAACAAACTTAGAAATGAAAAGGGAGATATAACAACGGAAACTGAGGAAATCCAAAAAATCATCAGATCCTACTACAAGAGCCAGTATTCAACACAACTGGAGAATCTGGAGGAAATGGACAATTTCCTTCACTTCTGCTTCTAACCTGGGTCAGGTCCTTCTGCCCGGACACTGATGACGCAATGGTAGGTCTCATCCCCATTGGGTGACGAGATCCCTGGGAACCAACCAGCGTGGCTGGTTATAAAGTCCACGCAGCCCGGGTTCCCAGATGGGGGCGATGGCTTCGTGCACACTGCTCCTGCTGCTGGCGGCCGCCCTGGCCCCAACCCAGACCCGCGCGGGTGAGTGCGGGGTCGGGAGGGAAACGGCCTCTGCGGGGAGGGGCGGGGTCGGCACCGGGGAAGCCGCGATCGCCCCCCACAGTCGCCCACCGGACCCTCCACCCGCGTCCCGAGCCCCGCTCCCTGCTCCCCTCACGGCCCGCGCACCCGCCCAGGATTTCGGGAGGAGGTCGGGGTCTCAATGCGCGCCGCCCCCAGGCTCACACTCGCTGCGGTATTTCGAGACCGCCGTGTCCCGGCCCGGCCTCGGGAAACCCCGGTACATCTCTGTCGGCTATTTGGACGACACGCAGTTCGTGCGCTTCCACAGCGACGCGGAAAATCCGAGATTCGAGCCACGGGCACCGTGGATGGAGCAGGAGGGGCCGGAGTATTGGGAGCAGGAGACACAGAGAGCCAAGGGCCGTGTGCAGTGGTACGGAGTCAACCTGAGGAACCTGTGCAGCTACTACAACCAGAGCGAGGCCGGTGAGTGACCCCGGGTCGGAGGTCATGACCCCTCCACGTCCCGACACAGGGGCCGGAGACGTCCCGGGTCCCAAGTCCGAGGTTCGGGAGCGGAACCGACCCGGGACCGGTTTCCCTTTCAGTTTGGAGGAGTCCGCGGGTGGGGCCGGGGCGGGGCTGACCGCGGGGTCCTGCAGGCTCTCACACAATCCAGGGGATGTCTGGCTGTGACATGGGGTCGGACGGCAGCCTCCTCCGCGGGTACCAGCAGTTCGCCTATGATGGCCGCGATTACATCGCCCTGAACGATGACCTGAAAACGTGGACAGCGGTGGACCTGGCGGCGCAGATCACCCGACGCAAGTGGGAGCAGGCTGGTGCTGCAGACATAGACAGGGCCTATCTGGAGGGCGAGTGCCTGGAGTCGCTCCGCAGATACCTGGAGCTCGGGAAGGAGACGCTGCTGCGCACAGGTGCAGGGGCCGCGGGCAGCTCCTCCCTCTGCCCTCGGGCTGGGGCTCAGTCCTGGGGAAGAAGAAACCCTCAGCTGGGGCGATGCCCCTGTCTCAGAGGGGAGACAGTGTCCCTGGGTCTCCTGATCCTCATCACAGTGACTGCACTGCCTCTCCCAGGGCTCAGCCTCCTCCCTGGACAGTGCCCAGGCAGTGTCAGGAGGGAAGGAGAGAATTTCCTCACATAATAACAGCAGGGGCTTCCTGCTGTCAGCCATGGCCTCTCCCAGGCCGGGTTCTCTGCCCACACCCACTGTCTGTGGACACTCACTCCTGTCATGCTGACAGGAGCCTGCTTTACCTGATGGGAGACATGGGCTCACCTACACTAGGCTGTTTCTAGAACTTCACAAAGAATACATCCTTGCAGATCCCTCCCTGTCTGTGAGCTTTGCATCCCTTCCACAACCCAATTCATTCTATTCCTACAGTGGTGAGTGGTCACAGGAGCCCTTATGGGGGACCCTGGAGAAATATAAGTCGTGCAATTTCTTTCTTTCCTTTTTTCTTTCTTTTTTTCGGTTTTTGATTTTTGGTCTTTGGTTTTCGGTTTTTTCTAGACAGGGTTTCTCTTTGTAGCCCTGACAGTTCTGGAACTCTGTAGATCAAACTGGCCTGTAACTCAGAAATCCACCTGCCTCTGCCTCCCAAGTGCTGGGATTAAAGATGTGCACCACCACTGCCTGTTTTTTTTTTTTTTTCTTTTCTTTTCTTTTTCTTATTTCTTACTTTCTTCTTTACTTTTTTTTTTTTTGAAGGCATTATTTTGTTTCTACTTAGGTTTTGTCTGCATGGAGAGATTCTATTTCTCCAAGCCCTCCTATTAGCATTTGTATCAATCTCCACAGGTGCCAGGGGAGACTGCTAACTTGGATAATTAGACAAATTAAATCAGGGTTCCCATTAAAGGAGAGATTCTTGTGAACTTAGACTGTTTCCAGTCAGAACTAAACATCCAGAGCCTCCTGTTTGTCCTCTGTCCCACAAGTTACAGTGCACCACCCCAGTGAATCAGGAATTGGACTCTGAGAGACAGGGAATACTGCAATCTAGAGCTGGAGTGAGAGGGAAGATCCTCACACCATGTGAGCCCGCTGTGTTCAGTGAGTGCTGCACTGGGGTCCACAGCACACTCCAGGGATCCTGTGTGACACACCTGTACCTTGTCCCCCAGAGGCAGGAGCTGGGAGTCCTTTTCTCTGGCTGAGTGTGAGAGGTTCACCACATTTCTGCTACACACTGTGTGATGGCTGCTCACTTGGACTGACAGTTCTGCTGGTCAGCAAGATGGCCACAGGGTTGAGTCTCAGTGGTGGCACCCTTCCAGTGGCATATGGCCTATAGAGCAGCATATAAGGATGACCATGTCAGGCCAGGCGGTGGTGGCCCACTCCTTTAATCCCAGCACTTGGGAGGCAGAGGCAGGCAGATTTCTAAATTCGAAGCCAACCTGTTCTACAGAGTGAGTTCCAGGACAGCCAGGGCTACATAGAGAAACCCTGTCTTGAAAGAAAACAAAACAAAACAAAAACCAAATAACAACAACAAAAGGATAACCATGTTGACCCACTGGCTCATGTGGATTCCCTCTTAGCTTCTGAGTCCCCCAGGAACATGTGCAGTTCTGTGCTCAGGGGACCAGCTCTGCCTGCAGGTCACTAGTGCGATGAGAGTTGATGTGTCAAACAGACATATAGTTCAGTATTATCATTGATTTCACTGTGTCTTGTGTAGATTTCAGTTTGTTTTATTGTGTGATTTCCTAAATCTTGCACACAGATCCCCCAAAGGCACATGTGACCCATCACCCCAGACCTGAAGGTGATGTCACCCTGAGGTGCTGGGCCCTGGGCTTCTACCCTGCTGACATCACCCTGACCTGGCAGTTGAATGGGGAGGAGCTGACCCAGGACATGGAGCTTGTGGAGACCAGGCCTGCAGGGGATGGAACCTTCCAGAAGTGGGCATCTGTAGTGGTGCCTTTTGGGGAGGAGCAGAATTACACATGTCATGTGCACCATGAGGGGCTGTCTGAGCCCCTCACCCTGAAATGGGGTAAGGAGGGTGTGGGTGCAGAGCTGGGGTCAGGGAAAGCTGGAGCCTTCTGCAGACCCTGAGCAGGTCAGGGCTGAGAGCTGGGGTCATGACCTTCACCTTCATTTCCTGTGTCTGTCCTTCCCAGAGCCTCCTCCATCCACCAACTCCAATATGGTGATCATTGCTGTTCTGGCTGTCCTTGGAGCTGTGGCCATCATCGGAGCTGTGGTGGCTTTTGTGATGAAAATAAGGAGAAACACAGGTAGGACAGAGCAGGATCTGGGTTTCCTCTCAGCCTCCTTCTGAAGTGTGCTCTGCTCACTAATGGAAATTACAGCCACACCTCACATTGCTCCTGTCTCCACCTGGGTCTGCTGTCAGTTCTGGGAACTTCCTAGTGTCAAGATCTTCCTTGAACTCTCACAGCTTTCCTTCTCACAGGTGGACAAGGAGGAGACTATGCTCCAGCTCCAGGTTAGTGTGGGGGACAGGATTGTCCTGGGGACATTGGAGTGAAGCTAGGGATGTTGGGAGCTCTGGGAATCCATAATAGCTCCTCCAGAGACATCTTCTGGGAGCTTGAGTTGTGCCGTAATATGAATACATACATGTACATATACATTTGTTTTGTTGTACCCTAGGCAGGGACGGCTCCCAGAGCTCTGATATGTCTCTCCCAGATTGTAAAGGTAACACTCTAGGATCTGATTGAGGAGAGGTAATGTGGACATGATTAGGTTTCAGGGACTCCCAGAATCCTCTGTGAACTGTGGGTTGTTGGGATGTTGACTTCACAGTGATGGTTCATGACTCTCATTCTCTAGCAGGAAGACAGCTGCCTGGAGTGGACTGAGTGACAGACAGTGTGTTCAGGTCTCTCCTGTGACATCCAGAGCCCTCAATTCTCTTTAGACAACAGTGTCTGATGTTGCCTGTGAGCCTCGGGGCTCAATGTGAAGAACTGTGGAGCCCAGCCTGCCCTGCACACAAGACCCTGTCCCTGCACTGCCCTGTGTTCCCTTCCACAGCCAACCTTCCTGGTCCAGCCACACACTGGGGGACATCTGCATCCTGTCAGCTCCATGCTGCCCTGAGCTGCAGCTCCTCACTTCCACACCGAGAATGAGAATCTGAATATGAACTTGATTGTTCACATCTTGGCCCTGAGGTTTGATTGCTTCTTAATTTCATGGATTGGGAATTCATAGAATTTTTTTTTTAAGAAATAATGACATATGTGTAATCTTCCAGAATCTGTGTCCCTATGCTGTGTGTATCTGGTGGGAGACAGTGAGGCTGTGGGAACTGAGTGTGAACAGAGCTGTGCCGAGTCGGGCTCAGTCAGTTATTATCTGTGATGGGGTCACTCCGTGGCTGGGTCACTCCAGGCTCTGCTGTCTCCATCACTGTAAGCACATGCTGAGAGTCTGTCATCACACGGACACAGGGAAGGACAGAGCCTTGTCCTGTCCTCAGGATTGTGAGCCCCAAGAGCTAAAGCTCAGAGACTCAAGTGGGGATCCTTCAGTGTGCTGGGTGGGTGCACAAGAAAAGTCACACTACATTTCCTCCCACCTATTTGTTTTAGCTACAAATGATGCCGTCCTGAAGCTGCCCTGTCCTATGTTACTGTGGTGATTTCTGCTCCTTTCTTCCAGTGTCTTTTCCAGGGTTCTCAGGTATAGGATGTGATTTTCTGTTGAACTCTCAAGAACACATCTACAGCTGAGATAATTGGCTTAGATTTTTCAAAACCTATTTTTAATAATGGTTCTCAAGTGCTTAACCTTCCTGCTATCTGTCACCCACCAGAAGCAATGGAAAAGAAAGGATATGAGGATACAGGGAAGTGCACCTGTTTAGAAATGGTTTTTGGGGTAAATCAGATCCACATTGTCAGGTTATCTGCAGTTCAGTTTACAAGAATCAGCAAGGGCAGCTTGATGCAGAGGAAGCTGGGAGGCTCAGCTGTTTGCTGTTTAGAAAGAGTTCCATGGAACAATTTCAATCTCCAATTGTCAGGATACCAGCAGTCCAGGTCTGTAGTGTCAGGATAGCAAACAGGAATCATCAGATGTGGCACAACCCAGCAGAAACAGCCAGGCCTCCGCTGAATCAGCCTGAGTCAGCAGGAGACACCAGGAGAAGTTCTCTGCTGTGCCTCTCTCAACAGAGTGAAGACCAGCGAAGACATGACACTGACAAAGCATTGCGAAGCCAGCTCTGCAAGACCACCATCACTTACACTGCGTCCTATTATACTCTCCCCAGACACCATGTGTTCTCACAGGACTATTTCCTCCCATGAATCTTGCCTCAGCAAAACACCACGTGAGTCTGTACCAGCTGACATATCCAGAAACTTTGCTTCACTCTGCCAATTGGCGCCCTGCAAAAAGCATCAAGAAGCTGCCAGAACATCACCAGAATATTTTTGATGCATTTGTCTCTATGGAGTCATGAGAAACAATGACCAATAAACACTGGTAAGGCTTAGGGGCTGGAGAGATGGCTCAGTGGTTAAGAGCACTGACTGCTCTTCCAAAGGTCCTGAGTTCAATTCCCAGTAACCACATGGTGGCTCACAACCATCTGTACTGAGATCTGACTCCCTCTTCTGGACTGTCTGAAGACAACTACAGTATACTCACATATAATAAATAAGTAAATTGTTAAAAGAAAAAAGAAAAGAAATAAACTTTAAAAAAAAAATAAGGCTTACCAATACTATGGAGCCTCATCTACTGTCTGTTGGGTTTTATTTACATTCCCCTTAAATATCGAATGTCTATTTTATATAGCCTTTCATATGTTTACTTTAGCAAAAACAACCTTTCATCTGTGTCTGTTTCAGTAAAACATCATTTGATACAACTGACTTTCCACAGAAAACAGAAGTTTTCATTTCAAGAACAGTGATGTTTCCCTCTCCTGAAATTTGGGTACGGCTTCCTGAACCATTTACACTCCTGGACTATCCTATCTTTTAGCAGCTTGTGTTCCAGAGTTAACTCCCTGAAATCTCTTCATCTCCACTGCCTGCTCTGTGGACTTGTGGCTTGCAGCCCTGACTTGGGCATTGTCTTAGGGTTTCTACTCCTGCACAAACATCATGACCAAGAAGCAAGTTGGGGAGGAAAGGGTTTATTCAGCTTACAGTTCTGCATTGCTGTTCATCACAAAAAAGAAGTCAGGACTGGAATTCAAGCAGGTCAGGAAGCAGGAGCTGATGCAGAAGCCATGGAGGGATGTTCCTTACTGGCTTGCTTCCCCTGGCTTGCTCAGCCTGCTCTCTTATAGAACCCAAGACTACCAGCCCAGAGATGGCACTACCCACAAGGGGTCCAAGCCCCTTGATCACTAATTGAGAAAATGCTCCATAGCTGGGTCTCATGGAGGCACTTCCCCAACTGAAGCTCTTTTCTCTGTGATAACTTCAACCTGTGTCAAGTTGACATGCAAAACCAGCATGATGGATGGACAAAAGCACACAAAAACAGGCATGGTGGATGCTGTATTCAGCATAGTCTGCCTTAAAGTCCTGTTCATAGGCCTGTTGTTGCTCTGCACTGTGGACGGCTCTGTATTGCAGGAGACCAAAGTCCCACTCATAGGCTGTACCATTTAAATGAAGTTAGGCTTATAGCCCTAAAGACACAGGAGGCAAAAACTGAGGTAAAACCCTGTCAACGAACCTTTATTTTCTTAACTATATAGGAGATGCCTATTACAAGCCTGATTCTGCAACTAAATGCCAGCTCTTTAGAAATCTCTATCTGTGTCATTCTTCGGAGCAGGTCTACATTTCCCTTGAGCTCCTCCAAAGCCAAGATGGCTCCTCAGCTCTCTTTCCTAGATTTCTGCTTTAACTGTGTCCTGCCAGTTGCTTCTGTTGTTCCTGTAAACCCAAAGAGAAAATCCCCATCACCCCGGATGGGATGCTCTTTCCATAGAGGCTCTTCCAAGCTGAGACACACACACACACACACACACACACACAGAGAGAGAGAGAGAGAGAGAGAGAGAGAGAGAGAGAGAGAGAGAGAGAGAGAGCTCTTCCCCCAAAGGCCCAATTGCTTGTATATATATAATCTAGCTCGTCCCACACACCTTGCCAGGCTGAGCCACCTTGCTGTTGCTGTCATGGGGTTTTTCTCCTCCAGGACTGCTAACTTTTTTTTCATCCCCCTTTTCCCTGGCATCAGGCCCATGGGCTAGAGTGGGAAGTGCTTCCCGGATGCAGCTAGTTTTTGCTAAGGCTCCATTTCTCTGGTGCTGCTGGGGACTGGAGGGGACTGGAGATGTGTTGTCACCATGGACAACTCCTGTGAGGCCTGCAGGCTGAGGAGATGTAGTGGAGCCTCCATTTTAACAGGACCTGCCATTTTGGACAGCTCCTGTGGGGCATTTACTGAGGTGGCCCATAGGCTGGAGCAGGAAGGAAGGACCTGCTCCACTTTGAGGGATTTACTGTTAGAGACTACAAATAAGCCAGGATAAACTCTTTCTTCATAAGCTGTGCCTTGTCAGATATTAAGCCACAGGGATGGAAAAGGAAACTGTATTGGTTACTTTTCTGTTGCTGTGATAAAACATCATGTCCAAGGAAACTTATAGAAGGTTTCTCTGGGGATTAGGGTCCCAAAGAGTTAAGAGTCCATCACCATCATGACAACAAACACCAGGCATGGCAGCAGGAACAGCTGAGAGCTCACACCTCCAACCACACCCCCCAGTGACATAGTTCCTCCAGCATGGCCACCCCTCCTAAGCCTCCCCAAACAGCACCAACTGGGAACTAAGTATTCAAGTGACCAAGACTATGGGGGTCATCTTGTTCACAGGACCACAGTAACTAATACAGTGACACCCAAGCTCTCAGGGCAAATATAGGATCTTCCAGATGTAGTGCCAGTGAAATGGTAGGGATCCCCCAAAAGCAGACAGGAGCTGATCCGATGTAATCACAGTAGGACCTGTTTATTTGAGCTAGCTCAGTTCAGAGGGCTGCATCAATCAGGACCGTTTTGGTGATGAGGAGACAGGCAAGGTTTTATAGTGAGCAGCAAGCAGGGGTGAGTGTGCAAGCCTCTAACTGGGAAGTTACTGTGGCCTTAAACATAATTGGGCAGTGGTGGTGTAAGACCCCCCAAAAGCGAGGGTGCCCCAGCACCCCACGCCTTGGAAGGCGACACCCAAATCACTCGCGAGAAATGGACTCAATGCAATAACATGAGGATTTCTTTATTCCAGAATTCTGGGTTCCATAGCCGTATACCGCGCAGGGTTAGAGGACTATGGACCACGAGTGCCGAATTGTGACAGTTTTTATAAGTTTACGACAAAGCCCGCGAATCACAAACCAATCATTTCTTAGCATGGAGAGCCCATGAAATGCGAACCAATCGATTTGTACCACTCCATAGTTTTTAGGCCAATCAGTTTAAATTATCGGAGCCTGCACTCAGTGGACCAATTAGTTTCCTATTTTCTTGAATGTCTATAGCTGCATGAACTCCTGCATAGGGGTAATGGCATAAGCAGTTTACAGAAGCAAGATAAGCTTAGCCCATTTCTAGTTACCTTATGGGGCCAGGCTCACCTATTCAAGGCTTTTCTGCTAGCTCTAAACAAAGGGTGGGCTCTGGAATGTGACCTTTTACCTAGTTTCTAACAAAGCGAGATAGCATTTTAAACTTCTAACTTCTTGGGTTCATTAGAGTTAGGCTGTATTATTTTCTATCCTCTCAGTGGCATACAACTTTAATCCCAGCATTTGGGAGACAGAGGCTTAACAGATTTCTGAGTTCGAGGCCAGCCTGGTCTACAGAGTGAGTTCCAGGAAAGCCAGAGCTACACAGAGAAACCCTGTCTCAAAAAAAAAAAAAAAAAAAAAAAAATAAAAGGCATGTGAACATAATTGGATGGCGCTGGGAGTCATATCATAAACTTAATTTCTGCTACCCTCTGCATTGGTGGTTGCTAGACTGAGGATGGGCTTATAACCTGGGGATGCAGTTTTGTTGGGGCTTGTAACCTGGAGACACAGATCCTGTTGGGGATTAGCCTAGACACTGGAGCTAGGCTCATGTTTTGTTGAGAGGTAACTTGGAAACTAATGCCAGGTACCAGCCTGTTAGTTTGCCTGAGTTGAAGTTCTATAAAATGGATTCTTAATTTAAAAGGTTTGGCCTCTCACAGGTGCAGCTGACTGACACTGCCACAGAAGGAACCTGGGCAAGAAGGCCTGGTTCTCCAGAGTCACCCAAGGCAATGCTGGTGCCCATCTGGCCAGGAAATGCCTTTTCTAATGTCATGGTGGGCAAGTCCTGTATGTGCCGAGTCCAGGAATGAAGCAACTTTCCAAAGGAAATGTTCAGACACAAGGATCTCCAAGGGGCCATCGAGATGGCTCAGCGTGTGAGGGTCTTGTCACCAAGCTTGGCACCCTGAGTTTGATCCACAGAAGCCACGTGGTGAATGGAGAGACCTGACTCCTGTAAGTTATCCTCTGAGCCTCACACGGGAATCATGTTATGCACATCCCTGCACATGATTATTAAATCAGTGCAATAAAAAAGAAAAATTGGGGCTGGAGAGATGTCTCAGTGATTAAGAGCACTGACTATTCTGAAGGTCCTGAGTTCAAATCCCAGCATCCACATGGTGGCTCACAACCATCTGTAATGAGATCTAATGTTCTTTTCTGGAGTGTCTGAAGACAGCTACAGTGTACTTACATATAATAATAAATAAATCTTAAAAAAAAAAAGAAAAGAAAAACTGGTTTCATGTTGAAGGATATGGAAACAGGTATGTATAAGGACACATATGTATAAGTTGTGTCCAATTTTCCTCCAGACTTTCTACTGGGGAAGTTTTCCTGTGTCTAAAACCCACATTGTGATGAGAGGCTACCAGGATTGAAGGGCAACCCATGCAAGGATGATCACAGAGATTTTAAACTACTTTACGTGTTACGTATTTATACTATTGCTTTATGTGTATGGTGTGTGAATGAGGGCACTCCCCAGCTGTGGTGTGTGTGTTGGGAACAGAGGGAGTCAGAAGACAATCTTGGGGACACAGTTCTCTTTTTCCATGTGGGTTCTGGGGGACTGACACCAGGTGGTCAGACCTCATGGCAATCACCTCTACCTGAGTCACCTCACCATCCAACACCCTGTTTTTGGAAGTGTTGAGAAATCAAACCTGGGGCCTGTGTTGTACAAGGTGGGCACACTTGTCACTGAGCCACATTCCCAATGCTTGAAAACCTGTCAGCAGACAGTGTTTTCTGTTATTTCAAAGGCCCGTACTAAAGCTTTGGGATAAAGATGGAATTAGAGACTACCTTTTAAAAACAGATTTGGGTGACATACAAGAAGCACTTTGGCAACAGAGTTAGGTGATCTGAAGATCTAAATCTAGGAGAACCAGGTCTGAATGGAAATTTCTGGCTTCTTTGGAGACCCTGTTGTGTCGTGTGATGTTTTTCTGGAATCTGTCTACTGGGAGGATGATTTTGCTGAAGCAGACACGTGGTGTTATTCTGGAAGCTTCCTGGAAAAGGGGCGAGTGATGTTTTGCTAGAGCTTGAGAGACGTCCTCTTGAGAGAACACCTGGTGTTTGGAAAGGGTGTGAATATAACCCAACAGACCTCGGACGATGCTGTGTGGCATTGGTTCACCTGCCACTCTGTGCTGGTCCTCACTGACGATGCTGTGGCATTGGTTAGCCTTGCCTTCTTTGCTGATCGATTGTCATGACTTTGTAGAGAGAAACGAACCAAAGAACTTCTGGTGAGTTCCAGCAGCTTCTTCCTGCTTCTGCAGACTCAGGCCGATTGGTAGAGCCTCAGAGTTTCCTCTGGATTGAACTGCCATTGCTGACTCATGTGAACTCAGCTGCCGACATCCTTACAGTACAGACTGGACTCGCCCCGAAGAACTATGTCTAAACATGTCCAACCTCTCCTTTGCCCTATTACCTTCCCCTTTCTACCGCTGAAATACACGGAGTTGAGAAAGCTCGGCTGAATCAGATCACCAAACATATTGAGAACCTCAGAATGGAAGGAAGGAAATGTGTTGAGTTCAGGGAGATGTTTTGCCCTTGTTTCCACAAGAGAAGGAAAGCTATGAATTCCTTCAAAATTAATAAAGATTAGATTTGAACAGGGGAGATCTCATGAAAATCTTGCTTAAAAAAATGAAGGGAGAAAACAAGAGGGACAACAAAACAAAGAAAACAAAACAGAACGAGGATTCTCAGCCCTCCACATGGAAACAGCTCTGAGGAGGCTGAGTCATCTTTGTGTGCTGTCATTATTCAGAGCAAGGCGGGCAAGCAGGGATGTCCCACAGATGCAGCAGGAGCAGGAGCAAGCAGACAGAGAGCAAGCCTTCCCTTCTTCCATGGCTTCCTGTAGGCTTCCAGCAGAAGGTGTGGCCCAGATGAGAAGGGGGGAGGGGCTGCAGCTCAAATATCCTGGATTACAGCTGTGTCTTCCTATCTCAAAGCAAAGGATGGGGGGGGGGGGGGTGCATGCCTGTAATCCCAGCACTCTGGGAGGTAGAGGCAGGCAGATTTCTGAGTTCGAGGCCAGCCTGGTCTACAGAGTTGAGTTCCTGGACAGCCAAGGCTATACAGAGAAACCCTGTCTCGAAAAACAAAACAAAAAAAGAAAGAAAGAAAGAAAGAAAGAAAGAAAGAAAGAAAGAAAGAAAGCACATTAAGCAAAAACGCCTCCCAGATGTTGCCCTCCATTTTGGAGTTTTAGTTAATCCCACATGTAGCCAACATCGCAGAATCAACATCACAGGCCCTGTCAGAGTTCTGGAGCTGCTCTGTTTGCAGCTTTGCAGCTACTTTTAGCACTCATGGCTCTGCCTCCTGCCTCCGCTCTTATAGGAAGTTTTCTTCCCACGGGTAGAGAAGCATGTGAAGTTCTTCTGGGTGTAAGTTTGAGGAGAGCAGGGCAGCGTGAGACCTGAGACCCCTGGAGAAGTGCAGACAGGAAGGAGGCCCTGGGGCAGCTCAGCCAGCCTGGATCCCTTTACCCTCAGCTCTGTGGGCTCAGGCGCTGTCCTCTTCTGATCCTCCACCAGGCGGCGCTGTTGCCCAAGACCGTGATGCTTCTCTTTCATCTTCCACAGGTGGGACCATGGAGGGTCTGCAGTGGGAGGAAGATGGGGAAGGGGACACCATTCTCTGCAGGGACACTCTGGATGTTTGGATGTCAGGGTCTGTTACAAGTTAGCATTCAGACGTCTGAGTGGAATTTATCTTGTTCATGGGCAATCAAAAACTCACATTGGCTCAAGTGCAAAGATGAGCACACACTGTGTCTTCTTCCTGGGATGATGCTGTGATCCACTGTGCACAGTAGGTCCATAAAATGAAATATCTTCTGTATTTTTAATTTTATGATTTTTTTCAAATTGTCTTTTCAGTAAAGTCTGTTTCAACCATCTTTTCCTGTCCTGTTCCAGAGCTCTGTTCATTGGCTGGTTGTACAGATTTGTCTAAACAGCCCTGTGTCCCCAGCTCCTGGCCTCACTCCAGTTGTGTAGAAGAGAGAGGGAGTATTTTTCAAATCATATTTATAAAATGTTATTCTTATTAGATGTTCTCATTTTTGTATGTGAGTGTGTAGTGCACTAGCATTGGATCCCTTGGAACTGAAGTTGCAGACGCTGACAGCCGCCATGTGCTGATGGGACTCAACCTGGATCCTCTGCAACAGCAGCAAGTGCTTGGAGCTGCTGAGCCATCTCCCCAGCCACTGTTGCAATGTTTCCATCAGGAACCCACACAGCTGACCCACAGCATGCTGGCTGAGCACAGTGAGAGAACTAGAGGCTCAGGAAGAGACAGTGCAGTGCAGAGCTCAGGAGGGAGGGTGCTGGGCACTGATGGGGTGAGGCTGAGGGACAGAGACAGAGAGGGGCTGAGCAGGAGGAGACGGAGGCAAAGGGGAGATGCTAACTCAGCAGAGCCCCCTGTTTGAGGGCGTTTCTGTACAGACTGCCCTTGATCACCTCCAGATCCCTGCTGGCCTCTTACATTTCATAGTGAACTCTGTGCTGATTTGAATGGTTCATAGGAATGAATAGTTCAAATCCCGCTGAGGGAACTCTTGGGGAAAGTATTGGGATGAGTGGCATGGTTGGAGAAGTGTCACTGGGGCATTGAGTTTTCAAACATTTCTAGACTTCAGCCACCAGTTGTGGGCAGTGCTGCTTGACTGTGCAGTCAGGGACAATGGCTTTGGCCGGGATTTAATGGCATGGGTGGAAGAAAGTTGGACCCAGGGGCCATTATAGAGCAGGTGAAAAGTGCAGATCACTGTAGCCAATCACAGGAGCTGCTGGAGATGACTGACAGGTGTTTCAGGAAGTGCATCTGGAAGCCTGGGGCTCCTTGGATAACTCAGAGCAGAAATGCATCACCACGTGCATGGACCGCTACATAGATGCCTTGAAAACTGTGTCCCATGCCTGCAGCTCTCCACTGCAGAGGGAACAAACCTACATGTGACTGAGACCTGTGCCTCAGGACACTGTTCTCAGAAGAGAACAAGGACTAGTGTGAGTGCAGGGACATGGCTGCCCCACTGAGCTGTGACCTCATGAGAGCAGGCCAATAAATCCCTGCTGGGAGGGTGGGAGCTGAGAGACTCCTGCTGTTCCCAGAGTCTGTGCCTCTGGTGTGCAGACAGAGCTGTGGGCTTACACTGTTCCTCTGCTATACCTCTCCTCTGCCCTTATAGACAAAAACCCAGAAAGCACAGAACAGATTAAACACACATTTATAAGTAGCTGAGGTCACAGTGTCTTATCATAGTCATAGAAAAGTAACTAAAGCCATGTGGGATGACACAGGCCTTTAATGCCAGCATTCAGGATGCAAAGACAGGTGGAACTCTGTGAGTTCAAGGCCAGCCAGGTATACATGCTAAATTCCAAGACAGCCAGAGCTGTGGAGACAGATGAAACCTAAGAGCATCAAGTTCCAGGGAAACAGGGAAGACATCAGGTCAAACTCCACACAATCAAAAAAATGTATAAATTTAATTTTTCCACACACTACTCATCAGGGCTGGAACCTCACCTCACCAGCGTGCACTCTCTGCGTGAGAATCATCTTTCCTCCAGTGTCCACACTGCACAGGCCTGAGGAACTCTGGGGCCAACTCTGTTATCAGATGCAGTGTCCCACACAGCTGTGACATTCATGTCCCTCAGCTCATCAGCTCACAGTGTGAGTGAAGGTCAGAGAGGGACTGAGAGGGTCACAGGTTACACAACTCCTACCACACTGTCATCAGTATTCTGTGTTAGAGTCGGTGACAGTTCCTCTCCACCTGTGACTGAGTCACTAAGGCCACTGTACTGTGGAAGTGCAGACACAGGGAAGTGCAGTGTAGACAGGGGTCAGAGCCCTGCTGTCTGTGGTCTCCACAAGGGTCTCTTCCCAGTGGACAAGGGGGTCTCCTGTGCTGAGAAAGTGACAATCCACATGGACAATCTAAGGACCTGGAATGAAGATCCTTGTAAAACACACCCACCTGGATTTGCTCCATCTGTGACCAAGAGGAGTCTGAGTCTAACCCTGAGGCTGAGAAGACAGATCCTGAGGGAAGAGGCAATGTCTCCTCTTTACAGATGAGGGTCCTGCCCTCAGGCTTCAGAGTGTGGGTGGCTGTGGTGGTTTGTATATGATTGGCCCAGAAGTGACCCTATTGGGAGGTGTGGCCTTGTTAAGTAGGTGTGTCACTGTGGGTATGGGCTTAAGACCCTCACCCTAGTTGCCTGGAAGCCAGTCTTCTACTAGCAGCCTTCAGACGAAGATGCAGAACTCTCAGCTCCTCCTGCACCATGCCTGCCTGGATGCTGCCATGTTTCTGCACTGATGACAATGGACGGAACCTCTGAGCCTGTAAGCCAGCCCCAGTTAAATGCTGTCTTTTCTGAAACTTGCATGGGTCACGGTGTCTGTTTACAGCAGTGAAACCCTAACTAAGACAGAAGTTGGTACCAGGAGTGGGGTACTGCTGTGATAGGCACGACCATGCTTTTGTTTGGAAGAATGTGGATTTGGGGACTTTGGATTTGGAAAGCCATGAAATGCTTTAAGTGGGGCTTAATGGGCCAGCCTAGTAGGAATATGGAAGACAGTGGTGCTGGGGTCATTTGAACTGTGTAGACCTGATGGCCCAAGAGCTTTCAGAGGAGAAGAACTTTAATATGTGGCTCAGAGACTGTTTTGGTGAAGAACATGGCTGGTTTTTGCCATTGTCTGAAGAGACTGCCTAGGGCTAAGGTAAAGAGATTTATATTAATTGCATCTGCAAAGGAAGTCTCAAAAAAGCTCAACAAAGACTTTGTTCTATGGTTAAGTCTGATGAAGAGAATTTTGAACAAACATAGCAAGTCAGTATGAAACATCCCTCCATGGCCTCTGCATCAGCTCCTGCTTCATGACCTGCTTGAGTTCCAGTCCTGACTTCCTTTAGTGAAGAACAGGAACGTGGAAGTATAAGCAGAATAAACCCTTTCCTCCTCAACTTGCTTCTTGGTCATGATGTTTGTGCAGGAATAGAAACCCTGACTAAGACAGCAGCCCTCTGCAGGTGAACACACAGCCTGGTGTCTGTGGGGTCAATGTGGGGCTCGCAGGCCAGCACCTCTGCTTTAAGGAGAAGCTTCTTTCCACTGCAAATCCCCTCCCCCACCTCTTACTGTTGACACTCTATTCCCAGAAGTGGCTTTTCTTCTAGAAGACTCCAGGGTCTGACTTCTGAGGAGAAGAAGGAAGAGGAAGGGTGGAGGAGAGGACACAGGGAGTCTGGCTTGTGGATTTATCATGGTGTCCAGACAACTTCTGGGTCAGAATTCTGAGGTAGTGATGTCATGGGTGGGGGAGCGCAGGGTTGGGGATTCCCCATCTCTCCAGTTTCACTTCTGCTCCTAACCTGTGTCAGGTCCACAGGTCCATCTGCCAGGACACTGATGACAAGCTGACAGGTCTCAGCCCACCCCCCACCCCACCCTGCAATTGGGTGGCAAAATCCTGGGAAACCAAACAGCATTTCCGTGGCCCTGGTCATAAATTCCACGCAGCCCGCGGGACTCAGATGCCCTGGATCCAAGATGGGTGCGATGGCACCTTGCATGATCCTCCTGCTGCTGGTGGCAGCCCTGGCCCCAGCCCAGACCCGCTCGGGTGAGTGCGGGGTCAGGAGGGAAAGGCCTCTGCGGGGAGGGGCGGGGACTTTACAGGGAAAGCAGTGTCCCCGTGTCGCCCACCGGACCCTCCGCCCCTTCTCCACCCGCGTCCCGAGCCCTGCGCCCTGCTCCCTTCCCGGCCCACGCACTCGCCCGGGGTCCCGGGAGGAGGTCGAGGTCTCACAGCGCGCTGCACCCAGGCTCACACTCGCTGCGGTATTTCGAGACCGCTGTGTCCCGGCCTGGCCTCGGGGAGCCCTGGTTCATTATCGTCGCCTACTTGGACGACACACAATTCGGGCGCTTCGACACCGACGCGGAAAATCCGAGGGCGGAACCGTGCACATCGTGGGCTGAGCAAGAGGAGCCGAAGCATTTGGAGCAGCAAACACAGATCGCCAAGAGAGAAGAGCAGATTTTCCGTGTGAACTTGAAGACACTGCTCCACTACTACAACCAGAGAGAGGGCGGTGAGTGACCCCAGCTGGGAGGTCACCACCCCTCCAGGTCTCTACACAGGGGACAGAAACTTCCAGGGAACCAAGTCTCAGGTTCAGACCAGTTTCCCATTCAGTTTGGAGGAGTCTGCAGCTTAGGCAGGGATGACCCTGGGACAGGGCGAGTGGGCGGGGCCGGTGTGGGAGGGGCCGCTGTGGGTGGGCGGGGCCGGTGTGGGTGAGCTGGAATGACCACAGGGTCCCTGCAGGCTCCCACACACTACAGGGGATGTTTGGTTCTGAAACACAGGGCCTACGTGGAGGGCGAGTGCGTGGAGTGGCTCCGCAGACACCTGGAGCGCGGGAAGGAGACGCTGCTGCGCACAGGTGCAGGGGCCGCGGGCAGCTCCTCCCTCTGCCCTTGGGCTGGGGCTCAGTCCTGGGGAAGAAGAAACCCTCAGCTGGGGCGATGCCCTGTCTCAGAGGGGAGACAGTGTCCCAGGGTCTCCTGATCCTCAACACAGTGACTGCACTGCCTCTCCCAGGGCTCAGCCTCCTCCCTGGACAGTGCCCAGGCTGTGTCAGGAGGGAAGGAGAGAATTTCCCCCACTTAGCAATGGCGGCTCCCTGCAGTCTGAAGCCTCTGTCAGCCATGGCCTCTCCCAGGCCGGGTTCTCTGCCCACACCCACTGTCTGTGGACACTGACTCCTGTCATGCTGAGTGTGTCAGCCCTCACACCTCAGGACCGGAATTCCGTCTCCTTTACCTGATGGGAGACATGGACTCCCCTACACTAGGCTGGTTCCCCAGTTTCTAGAACTTTCCAAAGAATACATTATCACAGATCCCTCCCTGTCTGCAGGGTTTGCATCCCTTCCACAACCCAACTCTATCTATTCCTACAGTGGTGAGTGGTCACAGGAGCCCTTATAGGGTGCCCTGGAGAAATATAAACCATGGAATTTCCTTTTTAATTTTTTAATTATTATTATTATTATTATTATTAGGTTTTTCGAGACAGGGTTTCTCTGTGTAGCCCTGGCTGTCCTGGAACTCACTCTGTAGATCAGGTTGGCCTCGAACTCAGAAATCTGCCTGCCTCTGCCTCCCAAGTGCTGGGATTAAAGGCATGTGCCACCATCACCCGGCTTTCTTTGTTTCTCTTTTCTTTATCTTCTTTCTTTTTTCTTTACCTTTTTTCGGTGGGGGTGGGTGGAGAAGGTCTTATTTTGCTTCTAGTCAGTTTTTGTCACTGCACTGGAGTGGTCCTGTTTCTCCATGCCCTTGTGTTATCATTGGTATCAGTCTCCACAAGTGCCAGGGGAAACTGCTAACTTGGATAATTAGACAAGTTAAACCAGGGTTTCCATTAAAGAAGAGCTTCTTGTGAACTTAGACTGTTTCCCGTCAGAACTAAACATCCAGAGCCTCCTGCTCTTCCTCTGCCCCACAAGTTACAGTGCTCCCCTAGTGAATCAGGAATTGGACTCTGAGAGACAGGGTCTTCTGCAGTCCAGGGCTGGAGTGAGAGGGAAGATCCTCACACCCTGTGAGCCCGCTGTGTTCAGTGAGTGCTGCACTGGGGTCCACAGCACACTCCAGGGATCCTGTGTGACACCCCTGTACCTTGTCCTACAGAGGCAGGGCCTGGGAGTCATTTTCTCTGGCTGAGTGTGAGAGGTTCACCACATTTCTGCTACACACTGTGTGATGGCTGCTCACTTGGACTGACAGTTATGCTGGTCAGCAAGATGACCACAGGGGTTGATTCTCAGTGGTGGCACCCTTCCAGTAGTATACGGCTATAATTTCTAATTTTGATGTGAACTCAAGCACATACTAAATTACCTATTTTCCATTCCATCTTCCATTCTATTAACACCTATCTCATGCTATAGAACATCACGTAAGGACGACCATGTTGACCCACTGGCTCATGTGGATTCCTCTTAGCTTCTGAGTCCCCCAGGAAAATGAGCAGTTCTGTGCTGAGGGGACCAGCTCTGACTGTTGCAATGACAGTTGAAGTGTCAGACACATAGTTCAGTGTCATCATTGATTTAACTGTGTCTTGTGTAGATTACCATTTTTCTTGTTAATTGTGCGATATTTTAAATCTTCCACACAGATCCTCCAAAGGCACATGTGACCCATCACCCCAGACCTGAACATGATGTCACCCTGAGGTGCTGGGCCCTGGGCTTCTACCCTGCTGACATCACCCTGACCTGGCAGTTGAATGGGGAGGAGCTGACCCAGGACATGGAGCTTGTGGAGACCAGGCCTGCAGGGGATGGAACCTTCCAGAAGTGGGCATCTGTGGTGGTGCCTCTTGGGAAGGAGCAGAATTACACATGCCATGTGCACCATGAGGGGCTGTCTGAGCCCCTCACCCTGAGATGGGGTAAGGGGGGTGTGTGTGCAGATCTGGGGTCAGGGAAAGCTGGAGCCTTCTGCAGACCCTGAGCAGACCAGGGCTGAGAGCTGGGGTCATGACCCTCCCCTTCATTTCCTGTACCTGTCCTTCCCAGAGCCTCCTCCATCCACCGACAACAACATGCTGATCATTGCTGTTCTGGTTGTCCTTGGAGCTGTGGCCATCATCGGAGCTGTGGTGGCTTTTGTGATGAAGAGAAGGAGAAACACAGGTAGGAAAGGGCAGGGTCTGAGTTTTCTCTCCGCCTCCTACTGAAGTGTGCTCTGCTCATAAATGTGAACATAGCCACACCCTACATTGCTACTGTCTCCACCTGGGTGTGCTGTCAGTTCTGGGAACTTCCTAGTGTCAAGATCTTCTTGAACTCTCACAGCTTTCCTTCTTACAGGTGGACAAGGAGGAGACTATGCTCCAGCTCCAGGATAGTGTGGGGGACAGGATTGTCCTGGGGACATTGGAGTGAAGCTGGGGATGTTGGAAGTTCTGGGAACCCATAACAGCTCCTCCAGAGAAATCTTCTAGGGGCTCAGTTGTGCCGTGATATTAATACATATTTGTACATATACATTTTTTTAGCTATAGGCAGGGACAGCCTAAAGCACTGGTATGTCTCTCCCAGATTGTAAAGGTGACACTCTGGGGTCTGACTGGGGAGGGGCAATGTGGACATGATTGGGTTTCAGGGACTCCCAGAATCCCCTGTGAGCTGTGGGTTGTTGGGATGTTGTCTTCACAGTGATGGTTCATGACTCTCATTCTCTAGCATGAAGACAGCTGCCTGGAGTGGACTGAGTGACAGACAGTGTGTTCAGGTCTCTCCTGTGACACCCAGAGCCCTCAGTCCTCTTTAGACAACAGTGTCTGATGTTCCCTGTGAGCCTCGGGGCTCAATGTGAAGAACTGTGGAGCCCAGCCTGCCCTGCACACAGGACCCTGTCCCTGCACTGCCCTGTGTTCCCTTCCACAGCCAACCTTCCTGGTCCAGCCACACACTGGGGGACATCTGCATCCTGTCAGCTCCATGCTGCCCTGAGCTGCAGCTCCTCACTTCTACACTGAGAACGAGAATCTGAATATGAACTTGATTGTTCACATCATGACCTGAGGGTCGATTGCTTGTTAATGTCATTGATTGAGAATACATAAGAGTTTTATTTGAAGAAATACATGGTAGATGGAGAACCTTCCAGAATCTGCGTCACTACACTGTGTGTTTTTGGGACAGGATGAGGCTGTGGGAGCTGAGTTTGACAGGACTGTGCCCAGGTTGGTTCAGTGTGCGTTCGCCCCTCAGCTCTGTTACCTCTGAGCTGTGCTCTCTCCATCACTAGGAAGCACATGCTGAGATTCTGTGATCACAATGACACTGGAATGCCAGAGCCTTGTCGTGACCCCAGGATTATGAGCACCAAGGACGAAAGAACAGACTCAACTGGGGATTCTTTAATGTGCCAGGTACACAAGATAAGTCACACTACATTTCCTCTCACCCATTTGCTTTAGCTTCTAATGATGCCGTCCTGAAGCTGCCCTGGGCGCTCCCTGTCCCATGCTACTGTGGTGATTTCTGCCTCTCCTTCTCTCCAGCGTCTTTTCCAGGGTTCTCAGGTGTCTGGTGTGACCTGTCTGCTCATCTCTCAGGAGCACATCCACAGCTGGGATAAGACCTGACAGAAATGCTTCTCTCTCCTGTAACTTGGGTACCAATTCCTATACCTGGAATATCTTATCTTTTACATCTTGAGCTCTGGAGTTAACTCCCTGAAGTCTTAGTCTCTGTTTCCAGCTCTGTGGACCTTTAGCTTGCAGCCCAAAGTCCTGCTAATCAGCCTGTTGTTGCTCTGCATTTAGATGTGTCTGTATTGCAGGAGAACAAAGACCCTCTTATAGGCCTGTATCTGTTTAAATTATCTCATATTTATATCAATAAGGACACAGGACTCATAAACTGAGGTAAAATCCTGCCAGCTCAGTGAGGAAACTTTATTTTCTTAACTATTTATAAGATTCTGTTTACAAGCCTGATTCTACAACTAAACTGCCAGCTCTTTAAAAATCTCTCTGTGTGTCATTCTACCAAGCCAGTCTGCCTTTCTCTTGAGCTCTACCAACCCTGAGGAGGCTCCTTAGCTTTCTTTCCTAGATTTCTGTTTTACCTGTGTCTTACCAATTGCTTTTTTGTTGTTGTTGCAAGCCCAAAGAGAAAATCCCTATTCCATAAAGGATCTTAAAAGCTAAGAGGAAAAAAAATATATAGGTTTTTTGGAGTTTTTTTTTTTTTTTTTTTTTTTTTGCCAAGACAGGATTTCTCTGTGTAGCTGTGGCTGTCCTGGAACTCACTCTGTAGACCAAGCTGGCCTAGAACTGAGAAATCTGCCTGCCTCTGCCTCCCAGAGTGCTGGGATTACAGGTGTGTACCACCACTGCCTGGCTGAGACAAAAAGAGAAAGAGGAAGTGAGACAGACCAACAGAGAGAGAGAGAGAGAGAGAGAGACAGAGAGAGAGACAGAGAGAGACAGAGAGAGACAGAGAGAGAGAGAGAGCGCTGTCAAATGTCCAATTGCTTATAAAAGAAGTCTCTAGCTCCTCCCCTCCACCCTTGGCAGGTAGAGCCATGTCATTGTCATGGTGGGGTGGGGAAGGCTCCAGGGAAAGCCAGTAGAGTCTGAAAGTCTGAACCCTTTCACCTTTCAGGGGGGCAGCACAAGACCACCTGCTGACTTGCCTGGGGTCACAGGACAAAGACCACAAGCCCTCTCCCATGCACCTTGCCTTAAAATAAGCAGGCACTTTCCATTCTTCAGTGTTCTTATCATGGAGAATTTAGAGGCACCCGAACTACATCTCTTCAGGCCACATATAACTGCATCTGCCAAATGCAATGTCTATTTAGGCTTTTATATTTTGCTAACATTTAGGTTTCCTATGTACAATAATAAAATATTCTGTGACATAGGCCTGTCAGTGCTTAGGAACTGAACATGTCTGGTGTAGGCTTTTCTGGCTGGCAGGGAAGGCAGGAACTGGTCAGGCTCTCTTCTTTGCTCTTTCTGGGTCTGTGGCTAAGTTTTGGTTAGACCTCCCCCTGACAACTCTGAGTTTTATTACTTATGTTACTATCCACATCTTTTGTGTCCTCTGGAAGTATAAACAGTCATCATCCCAGCACCATACACTCACTGACTTCCATTCTGATGCTAACACATCCTTATGGTATATAGGTTGCTTTAATTCCACAGCGGTTTCCTTGATCCAGTGTCTCTCAGCTGCTGTTCTTTCTTGTTAATGCTCAGGAAATATGAAGTTAGTGGAGCATGATCTATTCCACCCCTGTGTCTTAATTCTTTCTTTTTGTTTTACAAGTGTGTTCCTTATGGTGTGACAGGCCTTTTCTACAACTCATTGCCCTGCAGCATTGGATGGTGCAGCTGTAATGTGCTTTACCATGTGCAAAGAGTTGCTGCGTCTTATTGGAGACATGTGCAGGGACATTGTCAGTCCTGGTTTGTACATATTCCCATAGGAACCATTCTAGTAAATGCGTAATTGCGGAATTAGTATTTTCAGAACTCAAAGCAGTTGCGCATTGGAAATCCGAGTATGTTTCAGTGTTATATAAACTTTAGTTTTCCAAATTCTGCAAACTGAAACACATCCATCTGCCAGATTTCATTATTTATTTATTTATTTTGGTGCCCTGAGCATTTCTTCTAGTGAGTACTGGAGTTTGGTTCTACAAAAAACAAGACATTTCTTTATAAATTCCTTGTCTTGTTGCCAGGTGATAGAAATGTTTTCTTTACACCTTAACTGTTAACGTGTTGTTTTTCATGAGTATCTGAGGTGTCTAACACATTTCCTATGAATAATGGTTAATCATTCCTATGGTTAATTTCTTCATTTCCTTGTTTTAATGGACCTGGCAAGCATGTGAGAGACTGAATATGGGTGACATATCATGGGTAGTTTCTATTTCTGAAGGCCTGTTGCAGTTGCAAAATACCGAGGTTAACTCTGAATTATCCAGAATAAATTCAGCAGTTGCTATGTGCAGAACAACTCTGTCTGCATATTGAAACTCAGTGGCTATACTAAGAGATTCAGGAAAATCTGATAATACCATAAAGATTACACACAACGCTGATATTTTAACTGAAGCATTTGGGCTTTGAATTACTTTGCTTATTTTTTCCTTACTTATAGCAGCCATTTCCAACGTTTTTGCATTCGTATGGAATAGTGCCCCAGGAATTAGCATTACCTTTACAATACATGGACAATCAAATTTGTTCTCCACCCCCCCCCCCCCGCCCCCCAGACAGGGTTTCTCTGTGTAGCCCTGGCTGTCCTGAAACTCACTCTGTAGACCAGGCTGGCCTCGAACTCAGAAATCCACCTGCCTCTGCCTCCCAAGTGCTGGGATTACAGGCATGTGCCACCACCGCCCAGCTAAATTTGTTCTTTTTATTAGGGAAAGTTGTTTTCTTTTAGGATATTTGTTAATTTCTTCCAAATACTTGTTACAAACTCTTTGCCAATCTTCAATGATTACCCATAATGATGTAATCTCCATATTAGTGTAAGGCTCTATAATTTTTGCTTGGGACAATTACTGACAATTGGCAGAGTTGTACTTGTGCAATTAAATCAGAAACTTTTTTAATATAAGCCTTTAACTTTTCTCTTTGTGTGTTAAGAAGATCTATTCTAAAATACTACTTCTCTTTTCATAATGATCCTAGTAGGAGAAGGAGTTGAAGGCAAAATAACCAAAATACAGTCCAGTTTGGGATCTATGCCATCCACATATGTACCTTCCAGTCTCTTTTCTATTAAGGTTACCTCTTTCTCTTCTTATTGGTTAGCTGCCTTGGACTGTCCATGTCTGAATCTACTTGCAACATTTGAAACAAATTACTAATCCAATGGTGGGCCAGAGCCAATTGGTATCTCCCATTAATTTTTAAAAATCATTGAGATTTCACAAGTGATTTTTTTCAAATCTGTACCCTCTGCAGGTGAATATTCTGTTGACTTATTTTATAGCATAGCTAGTGAATGGAATCTCCTCTCTGTATTATTTTTTTTTTCAGAAGTAATCTTCAAACCTCAACAAAGCAAAATCCTTTCGGTTTTACCAAACAATTTCTCTAAAGTGTCTACATCAGAATCAGCCCTCAGAATATTATACATGTAACGGTAAATAATGGATTGAAGAAATTGCCTACAAATTATTTCTAGCAGTTGTTACATTAAATATGACACAGGGTTAGACTGTTTAACATGCCCAGTGGGAGAACTTTCCACTGACATAATTTTACAGGCTGAGCATTGCTATAAGCAGGCAATATGAAGGCAATTTTTCCTTATCCTGCTATTGCAAGGGAACAGAAAAAAAACAACCTTTTAAATTAGTTACAGTCAATAAAGAAGATAAAGGAATTCCAGGCTGTAAGGACCCATTTGTTGGGATTGCTGTGGTGCTGATATGGATTCAAATCCTAGGTACTGGCCCACAAGATCTGGTTGCCCCAGGAGATGATCCTCATGCACATCCAGTGATGGTATGTAAGCATTGCCCTCCAAGTTAATTTGTCAATAAAAAGCTAAAGCCTGTGATTGGTCAATAGAGGGAGTAAGGCGGGACTTAAAGATTGAGTGGAGGGTCTCAGGAGAGAAAAGGAAAAGACTAAAGGAGAGGAGGGGAGGAGGTAACCTGAGAGTAGAGGGGCCATGAGCACACAGCCAGGACAGACAGCAAACAACAAGGGACATGTGGGCG
Source organism: Apodemus sylvaticus (assembly GCF_947179515.1). Classification (NCBI taxonomy): domain Eukaryota; kingdom Metazoa; phylum Chordata; class Mammalia; order Rodentia; family Muridae; genus Apodemus; species Apodemus sylvaticus. The sequence continues at coordinate 3,663,856 of NC_067490.1, forward strand.
GGGTGGAAGTCAGAATAGCTCCAAAACCTGCCCAATCTAAGCTTACACCTTTCAAGTAAAATAGCAGGATGGTGTGTCTTTTGTATGCATGGCCTAGAATGTGTCATTCTTTTATATCATTTGGTTTAATTACACTATTCATTGTAATTCTCAAATCTGTAAGCATCACCCCTAGCCCAATTTCTTTTTTATAGCAGGTTCAGGGGAATCCCACGGGCGGGTAGACTCCTCTGTGTGTTGGGCCCCAGCTGCTCTTGTGCCAGCTAATCAAGTGCCTGCAACTTTTCCTTAGAAAGAGATGCACACATGCTTGAGAACCAACCATTTTAAGGGTAGGGCTATAACTTTAATTTTCTTAAACCATGTTTTTAATTATGTTTTTTAAATGCTTTAACATCTCTTTTAGCCCTTCCCCCAACTCCAACCCCAGAGCTAGCAGGAAAGAAAGGATACAGGGGAAGTGGATGTGTTTAGAAAGGTTTTTTTGGAGTAACTCTCTCTGTGTTGTCTGGAAATCAGTGGTTTAGTTCATAGGTTAGAAGCGGTTTCTCCATCCATTTGCAAACAGTTCAGGGATGCACTAGCAGTCTAGTTTGGCAGAGTAGGGAGAGCAAACACAATCAGCAGTGTACTGGCTGGTTGTGTGTGTCAATTTGACACAGGTTGGAGTTATCACAGAGAAAGGAGCTTCAGTTGGGGAAGTGCCTACATGAGATCCAACTGTGAGGCATTTTCTCAATTAGTGAACAAGGGGGAGGGCCCCTTGTGGGTGGTACCACCTCTGGGCTGGTATTCTTGGGTTTTATAAGAGAGCAGGCTAAGCAAGCCAGGGGAAGCAAGCCAGTAAGGAACATCCCTCCATGTCCTCTGCATCAGCTCCTGCTTCCTGACCTGCTCGAGTTCCAGTCTTCACTTCCTTTTGTGATGTACAGCAATGCAGAAGTGTAAGCTGAATAAACCCTTTCCTCCCCAACTTGCTTCTTGGTCATGATGTTTGTGCAGGAGTAGAAACCCTGACTAAGACAAGCAGTGTGGCAGTACCTAGCAGAGACAGCAGGCCTCAGCCTTGGCTCCACTCAGCAGGAGGGACCCAGAGCCATGTCAGGAGAAGTTTTCAGCTGTGTCCCTTTCAAGGAAGTAAAGGTCAGCAAAGACTTGAGACCCACGAGCTCACTGCACTGGCAAGCCAAGCTCAGCCGAGTCAGGGTCAGCTGAGTCCTGTTTACACTCGCCAGACATCACGCATCTCCCACAGGTCTTGCCTCAACACGTCTCTTGCCTGCACATGTGTCTGTCTCAGCTGACATCACTCTGCCAATCAGCCTGAGTCTGCTAAGGCAAAAAGAAACTGTACCACAGCCCCACAGGATTTTTGGATCCTAAGTCCCTATGGAGTCCCAACACATGCAGCTCAAACCCGAAATGTAAGGCAGCCAATACACGCGTGTCATTAGTGAAAAATCTTACACCACGTGTCCTTTCGTGCTCGCTTCAGCAGAACAGCCTTTCACCTGTGCTGCTTCAGCAAACATTCCTGCAGGAGTCGGCCTCAGCCTTTCACACCCGTGTCCACTTTAACAAAACCTTCCTTCACGGGTTTGCCCCAGCAAAACCCCATCCAACACAGCTGCTCTTCCAAAGAACCCTTAGTTTCCACTTCATAGGGGCCATTTCAGCAGTGACCCCTCTTAGAAATTTGGAAACTCAATCCCTGTTGTGTCTTGTTTTTGAACAACTGGCATAGTCTGTGGTTGTTTTGGATGACATTTTTCAATAATTTCCCCAGTAGCATCTTCCATTTCACCCCCTTTTTAGGGATTGACGCTCATATTGTGGGAATATTAATCTCTGTTCTCTATTGTTGTAGTAAATCTCACCCCCATGAATTTATGGCTCTGTCAGCCACACGAGATCTTAACTTTTCTATGTGACCTTCCGGTTCCACACATTTAACCCATCACACACTTGATTTTACCTGAGATAACTCTTTCTATTCCTAGAAACTGAGTATAAACCTTTAAAAGTGGCCATTCTGAAATCAACAATTTGTGTCACATGATAGTTACATCCTGTATCCACAAAACCTATTTCAATGTGATTCACTTGATAACTCAATTTTGGCCTCTAGTCATTGACAGCTGTTTGCCAGAACACACATTCCCAACACTTCCAACCCTGCTGAGCTTTCTACAGGAGCAGCTTAGCCTCTGATGTAGGGAAACAGTGACACTCACGATCCCATCACCTGTGCTAACTGACATCTCTCTTTTTACATAAGCCATTATTTCACTTATAGTTGAAATCTACAACTATAATTTGTGAATGAACAATCAATCCTTCGAGATTCAAACTGTTTCTTCCCAAGACTGTTCCTACTGTCCCTGAGGGCAAAAGACCATATCATCATCTCTCCAGTAGTTATTTTATAACTTTCAGTCTTTAGGAAGAGTGTAAGATGTTTGTCTGTGGCCAAGTCTAGAGCAGCACTGGCTGCAATAGCATGCTTTAGATCTGCAACACTTGGTTGATGATTTTCTGCCTACTCATTATTTCCTGGCTGACATGGGGCAAACAGCTTGTCCTTTATTCAGTTGAACTTGAGTTAGGTTCCCCATTGGTTTCCTGATGGCAAGAAAATGCTGTCAAGAAATCGCCTTGGCTATCTATCTAGGACCTGCGCTCCTTGGTCCAGTGGCAACCCTTGTTCTGTCACATTGCCTGAGCACTCCTGGAAGCCTAGGGTTTTCTCTGATTTATATTCGGAATATCCATTGCCCTTAGAGATGCCTGTTACAGTCCAAACTCTGCCATGGGATAACCAGGATTCTTTGGTCCAGGAAGGTACAGGTCCGGCGAGATGACAGACGGAAACAACCACACACACACAGAGGTGGTTGAATCTGAATGTATTTAAGAGCGTTAAAGCAAGGATTTTTATACACGAAGAGTTGGTATTACCATTTCAAAAGATGTAGCCAGTGAGGCAGGCACAATTATCATAACCATTTGATACAAGGAAATGCAAAATCAATCAGGTACAATGTTTCTCATGTAACAGATACAGAGGATAAATTTACAGATGCCGTCAAACTTCCTCATTAGAGTACAGGTCACTATTAGTTTACAGTAAACCTTCATAGAGTTTGAAGTTTCTTTTTTCTTTTTTTGTTTTTTTTTCGAGACAGGGTTTCTCTGTATAGCCCTGGCTGTCCTGGAACTCACTCTGTAGACCAGGCTGGCTTCAAACTCAGAAATCTGCCTGCCTCTGCCTCCCAGAGTGCTGGGATTACAGGTGTGCGCCACCACCGCCTGGCGAATTTGAAGTTTCTTATACCCCCTGTATCTAAACAAGTTTTTGTGAGAAATCCTGATCTAACATTTAGCTTGTACCTTGTAAAAAACTTCCTGACTTAATCAATGCTTTCTGTACCAGAGTGCCAGAGCCACCCTCATCCACATATGCGCACAGCCATATAAGCCTGCATGTGGTTGGAAGGTTGTAATTATGTAAATGACTATGAGGCAAAGCATTGCAATTCTTAAAAGGGAGTTTGGTGGTCAGTGAGTCACCTTCAAAGGCCAGGCTTTAGGAATCCCTGTGAAGAGAGAAAAGGAGGAAGTTCAGAGCAAACTGCTTCTTGAGAACTACTGGCCCTGCTCAATAGCTTGGTTTAACTTGGTCCCAGCTACTGAGAAGGAGGAGAGTTTTGGAACTTGCCAAGTGAGATTTTTGGCTTCTGTACAGGCTGTTCCGCAAAATCCCAGGAGACATTTCCCCTCTCAGTCTGTAAAATTTGGTTATACAGAGTTCACTGGGGCCACTGCGGAAGATGCCTTGTTCACAGTTTTGTTTCTGGTGAGCATGTTTCCCACGTTTAAAACACAGGGCATTTTGAGATCTGAGAACATTACCAGATGGTTCAAGGTCTTTTTGCTGTATTTCCCACAGTTAGAGCACCGTGCATGTTGAGATCTAAAACCTTTAGCTATGGCTCATTCAGTTACTGTGGCTTTATATAGGCTCGAACCAATATCAGTATAGATGCTGTCCTCGTCTTTAAAGGCCTAACGACATTTTCTTTCCATGTTTGCATTTTCAGATGCCAAGATGGCAATTAGTACTTGTCTCACCCTAGGGTCTGACATGGCTTTGTTCACAGCTGAAACTAATCTTCACACACACACACACACACACACTCACACACACACACACACACACACACACACACAATCAGTGGAGGTTTCCCCTGAGACTTGTATAATTTTTCTAAATGATGTGGTGGACTTCTTTCCTGACAATTCAAATTTGTCTCATCTTCTTAATGCTCCTAAGCAACATCCTTCTAAGATTGTATGTTCAAATTGAACCCACTCTCGCATATCAGCCCATCCACCTGTCACCTGGACCTGTGCTATGTTAATTCCCCTGCTCCTTTGTGCTGATCCACATTCCTGGCTTCTCTCTCCATCATGGCAACCATTGCAGTGGAGGACCAGCTCCAGTACAGCTGTTACCAGGCCCTCTCTGTCTTGGGTAGTAATTCTATGTTGACTAGTTTAATTATTTAGGGTTTGTTTCACACAGGACAAGTGCTTCCCATAAGACATCCTTGCCTCTTTAAAATGCCTTATGTCCATCATTTCTACAGCATGCTATCCTGTCTTGTCATAACCTTGTGTATTACCTCCATTAGCAAGCATATGCCTGTAACTACTTGGAATGCTGTTGGTGATTCTGTGACACAGGACAGCCTGTCCTCACAAGGGGCTGAATTTAACTGTCTCCAGAACATGGCTGTCTCATCTGACCACCCTTCAGCTTTTCTATGTTGTTGACTTGACTGCCCTCTGACACCATTCCTTCCTCTCTTTCTACCTGGGGAAACTCACTCTCTCTGGTTCCATCTCTGGGAATGAACCTATTTGGTCTCCCTTTTCTTTCATTTTTTAAAAATAATTGTGTATATATGAGTAAACTTTACTATTGCTCGCTTCAGACATACTAAAAGAGGGCATTGGACCCCATTACAGATAATTTAACCGTTTTTATTTTATGTGCAATGGTATTTGAGGTACCAGATTCCCTGGAGCTGCAGTTACAGACAGTTGTGAGCAGTCATGTGGTTGCCCAGAATTGATCTCAGGACCCAGGAAGAGCAGCCATCTCTCCAGTACCCCTCCCCTTTCTTGTGTTTTACATTCATCATCAAGTCTGTCTGTATTCTCAGTTTCTCTAGCTTCACAGCCAACTCTGTTACTATTTCAGAAAGGAGCGAGGAGCAAGGCCTCTTGTTTCCCTTTTCCCACAGTTGTTGATTCACCAGCTTCTCCATTTCTTCCCGTATTTATTCCAGTTGCTCAGTCAAATCTTTGGTCCTTTTTATATACAATGTAGCCAGAAATGAGGGAAAATGGAACAGAAAACTGCTGCTGAAAACCTTGCGGGACCTGCCTCAAGAAGGAGCTGTTGTTGGTATTTTGAAACAAAGTATCCATCCTTCCTTTTACTGCCTTTGGCTCTCTGCTACTTGAAATCAAACCTCCCATTTTGCAATACTCCGGGTTGGATACAACTTGTAAAATGTGTGTGGGTTGTTTGTTTGTCTCTTTGTTTTTACAAACAGTAACAAGTTCTCTTAACTCCCTGTCTGCCTCCTCCTGAGTTCCAGCCTCCTCCTGGGTTCCAGCCTCCTCCTGGGTTCCAGCCCAGCCTCTTCAAACATTTTCCCCACTGCTTCTCCCAAAGTTCTCCACCCATCTGCTTAAACAGCCCCTTCTCCCAATTTTCCCAATACCAGCACCTCCAAACTTAGGGACCATGAAGCATACTGCAAAATTGCTCAAAGCTGCAGCAGGCCCTGCCTTCTCACCCCAGCTTTAAGATGCCCCCACAGGAACTGTCAACATTGGTGGCTCCTGTGACAATGGCTGCACCAAGGCACCATCAGCCTGAAGCCATCACAGCAGCTGTCCCTGGCTGTGAATCTCTTTCCCCCTAAGCAGGAGCTGCCCCTCAGGAGCAGTCCATGATGGGGGCAACTCCTCTACAGCCTCTCCCAGCAGCTCCACAGAGATGGCACCTCAGCAAAAGCCACCTGTGGCCAGGAAGGACTTCCTACCCAGGAGCTCATTACAGAGGAGGGGGAGGGAGGGGCCGTGGAACATAACTACCAATCCCTGAGCAAACAAAATGAGCAAAACCACAAGTTCCTGAGCTTCCCACAGAAGCCCACCAACCCCTGAGCCGGAAACCTATCAATCCTTGTATAGGAAATTCTACCAGTCTCTCAAAATTTATAGTGGGAAATATCCTGTATAGTTTTCAGCAATAGTTTTGTTTCCTCCTTTTCTTCATTTTGTGCTATTTCATGTCTCAGGTGCCCTTCACCTGCGACACCTTCTTCCCTCAGAGCTGTGAGATTCCTGGGCTTCTGAGTCCTAGGGTGCCCTCCTGTCTGAGCAGAAACACATATTTTGGTGCAGTGACTGGAATAGGCTCTCCTGGTGCCTGTGCTCTCCGCAGTCCTGGGGTCTGATTCGCACTAAGACCCTATCCCCATTTCCAGTTGGCCTGCAGGAGTCTCACCTTCTGGCTCACTGATTGATTAATATTCCACCCACCAGAACAATTCAGCAAGGTTCCTCTTTTAGAAGTAGAAAATTCTGGTTTTATTGGAAAGTCAGTTATGTCAAATGTTTTTGCTGGGGCACACAGATGAGAGGATGATTTGCTAAAGCAAGCATGTGAACGGACACATGATGTTAAAAAAATATGACCAACAGGTGGTAGAAGATGCTTGATGACATTGGTACCTAGCTATTCCTTGCTGGTCATTGTTTGTTGTGACTTCATAGAAAGAAATGGTGTTCTGGAGGCTTCTTGGCACTTCTGTGGACTTGGGCCAATTGTCAGAGTGAAGTGGAAGTTTCTGGATATATCACCTGATACAGACTCACATGGAGTTTTGCTAAAACAGACTAGCATGGTGTGTTGCTAAGGAAGACTCCTGTGGAGTTTTGCTGATTCATGTGGTGCTTTGCTGAGCTGTGGAAGGACACAGGATTCTTGGAGGGAATCTAATAGGATGCGATGGACAGCGACGGTGGGCTTGCACAGCTAGCTTTGCAACACCTCTTGGTCTCAAGTCTCTGTCTTCCCTGATCTTCACTTTGTTGAGAGAGTCACAGCAGAGAATTTCTCCTGGTGTCCCTGCTGATCCTGGTCACTCCTGCTGACTTGTACTGATTTAGGGAAGGTCTGGCCATTTCTGCTGGGTCGTGTCCTCGCTGCTGATTCCTGTTTGATATCGTGAAAACATAGAACTGGACTGCTTCTATCCTCGCAATTGGAGTTTGAAACTGGACCAAAATGTTACTTCTAAACACCAATTCTTGAAAGGTGTTTGTGTGTGGATTAAGCTCCTGCTGCTGATCATGTGAACTGAACTGCTGATATCCTGACAATGCAGATTGGACTTGCTCCAAAGAATTATATCTAAACTGGTCCAGTTTTCTGATATACTAATTACTTTTCTTTCCCACTACCTTTGATGGGTGGTGGGCTAGAAGTTAAAGCATTTAAGAACCCTTATTATAAGTAGGTTTTGGAGTTGGAGAGATGGTTCAGCAGTTAAGAGCACTAACTGTTCTCCCAAAGATCCTGAGTTCAAATCCCAGCAACCACATGGTAGCTCACATTCATCTGTAATGAGATCTGATGCCCTCTTCTGGGGTGTCTGAAGACAGGTACGGTGTACTTACATATAATCAATCAACCAATCAATCAATAAATAAGTCTTTACAAATGGGTTTTAAAAAATCAAAGCCTATATCTTTTGTTAAGTGTAAATGTTTCCCTGGCTCTGAGGAAATGACCACTGAGTGTCCAGCACCCTCTGTTGTCTTTGAGGTGGAGGGATCTCCAGTCACAGTCTTTAGGCTACAGCTGGCCCTCATCACCCGACCCATCCTCCTGCCATTGGAGCTGCTGTTCTGCAGTTCCAGAGGTCTCCTGGGTCATGGTGCCCCCTACCTGCCCTTTTCTCACCTTCCCTGCAGAGCTGCCTCTCCACAGCGCCTCCAGGCCCTTGAGGTTTTAGGTGCACCCCTTAGGCCCTGCTGGGCTCCTGTGACCCTTCCTGCCCTCTCCTACCTCTCTCACTTTGGAGCTGCCCATAAATTCCACAGCTACTCCAGGCCCTCATGACTTTTGAGACTCCATTCCTAAACCTGTCTTATGGACAAGATCCTCTATGAGAGCCTGGTTCTCATTCTACTTCTGGCTTCTACAAAAGTCCTGGTCCCAGGCATTGAGCCTCCTAAGCCTAGTCAGGCTAAGCTGATGGCTGCTGAGTTGTGGTGATGACCCACTGAGCAGCTGGTCCTCATTTTGTTCTCCCTGAGTCTGGGGGCACCCATGGCTACAGGCTGCAGTGGCACTCCCCTTCCCCTCCTCACCCTGAGGAGGAGTACCTTTCCTACCCTCTCACTCTCTTGGGATGTTTCTTAGAAACCTCCAACCTGTGCATCTGAAACCAAACCTGAAGAGCCCTAAATTTATGTACCTGTACAGTCAAAATTGGCCTCAATTTCCCTTAGATAAACAATATGAAAGGCCATCCAATGGAACCCTTGATCCTAGTATTAGTCAGGATTTCTACAAATAAATACAAGCAAACATGGAAATAAAGAGATTTTCCTATTCCCAATTTATCTTTTCTCCAAGCCCTGTTAACAGGAGAAATATGAAAATGTGAGGTATATCCATATTTTATCAAATTTATATTACTAAATTCTAAATATAATTCTTGAATGCATAAATACCCAAACTAATACCTAAGTCTCAGAATTCAAGAAATACTAAGCTATACAATGAGCATTTGTGTTATGTATACAAAAATATCTCAACATTGTAATTAATCTTCTTGCTTTTAACTCATAATTTTATTTGTTCACTTTTGTATACTATGAAATTAATCATGTGTAAAAGAAAGTAAATAAGTTGGAGTCCTGTAGAGGCCAGCTCTCACATCTTAACCGTGGGTTTTCTGGAAGGAGAGATGGGTAAGGAACAGGCTGCAAGAGAAGTCACATGGAGAGACACAAAAACACATGGCTTCTGGTCCAAGTCTCCATCTTTAATCATCCCTCTCTCCCAAGAAACAAAGGCAGACCAATCCCCTCCCCTGAAGGCTGGAAACCGGTTCTTCTTGCTCTTCAGGAGGTGGGTGGTCAGGTTGCTGGCTGCTATTCTTGAGAGCAGTGGGCAGGGGGAGGTCCTAATTCCTCCTTTTTTTTTTTTAATTTTAAGAAAAACCAGTGGATAACTATATTCGCCAAAAGACAATGGGCGTTGACCTGTGAGGGAAAGCATTGGCCTCGACCCCCTTAAATATTAATTGACATCTTTTTCAGGGGAGGGGAAATAGACTGCCTTAATAATTTAAGGACAATCTTTCAATGTCAACCCTTATGCAGCCAGGATTACTTTCAGGTAAACTCAGAAGCAGGACATTTCCCTTTTCCTTTGCAGTGCCTTGCCTAGCACCTCATAACTAGTGCCCATGTTTGTTTTAATTAACAAACATGCATAGATCTGAGTTCTGTGCAGCTCCATTTGTGGAGATCCACTGGTAAAGTAAATGCCCTGTGAACATGAGTTGGCTGGCTTTCATAGCAGCCCACCTTCGAGTCCTGGAAGCCATTGCTGTAGCAGCCCACCTTCGAGTGTTATATCTGAGAGATATCTGCTTGAAACACAAAATAGGAGATTAAAAGGAAAAACTGCTTGGACTGTTTCTCTGGAGGGCCCATGGTATTTAATTTGGTCGTAAATTAGTAGCTCGGGAATAAAACCTGGTTGCAAATTAATGGCTAGAGGAAAAGCAGCCTACCTTCCCAATATGGGAGAAGTAGCTTTAAGAACATTATTGAATTAGTCATACTTACCAGCTGATTCAGGGTCTCTATTTACCTACCATATCAATCTTTCTGGCTCCATCTTCTTTTTGAGAGAAAATATAAATAGAACATCTTTTCTATAATAAAACAGGGTCTGGACCGTTCTATGTATTGGTTAATGAGTCCCGCCATTTAACCATGGCAATCCCTTGGTATAAAAACTTGTGAACAATGATTGATTACATTTAGAGGCTTCTCTTGAATGTAGATAAGTGAAAAGAAATCTTGAAAAAGAATCAATGCAAACATGTATAAATTTTAATTTTCCAATTTTGCATAGCAAGTTACATCCATTTGTCAATAATGATAGGGCATAAGGCCACATAGATAACCGCTAAATGGGGAGCTGGAGATAAGGAAAGGCAGTTAGGGCATTGTTTTACAATAGTGAAAACAAAGATCCTGATGGCGTATTAAAATTAAACATGCCATAGGTTTCCAATAAAGGACACATTTTGCAATATACAAGCTAATTGTAAAAGGATTAAAACTATTTCTTATAGGTTGAAAAACATTTAATATCATTGTCAACTCTGCTAACTGAGCTGAGCCCAGATGTTTCTATAACCACCTGTTGATTATAAATAAGATATCTAGCTCTTCCTTCCAAAGAGCCATTTATAAAAATCAAGAGTATTTTTATGCAGAGGCTATAAAGATCCTATTAGGAAATACAACCTCATGCATATCTAAGAAATTTTATTAATCTATCTTGAGGACAACAGCAATGCCAATAAGTGAATTCTTCTATCTCATCTAGGCATTGGCATGCCTAGTGATAGGAAGCCATATATATTTAGCAAGATATCCTTGGCATCCAAATTTTAAAATTTTCTTAAAAATATATATGCCTTAAAAATATATATGCATGATTCAAATTATATGCACGGGGATACCATTTCCCCTCTGTTTTTCTTTTTTAAGAAGATATTGTTTTGTTTTGTAAAAATGTTTTATATTACCTCATCTTTGAGCATAATAAAGAATCAAATTGTCAAAGTTATCTCAAATGAATAGCCTTTATTTATTAAATGGCCAGTTCCAATGTTTGTTCTAATCTAAGTTGGAACACTAAGCATATACTATAACATAGGCAATAACTATGTAACTAAGGAAAATAAACATATCATTCTCAGTTTCCTTTTGTTAGAGCAGTTGCAACTAGAATGCCCCAAAATGAATCATAACTATGTACATATTTTAATATTCTAAATTAGAAACATGAGTATCAATTATCTGTAAAAGTTAATTAAGTCCTCTAGAATCAACACCATTATGTGGTAGAAACAGAAATTGAGGACATCAAGAACAAATCTTTATAATTTGATGTACATAAAAATATAAAATTATTTTTTAAGCCATTACTCTTCTGATGATACAAATAATAAATGTGCTTGTACATCTGAATGTTTCTATATACCCTCTTTGGGATATAAACTTTATGTGCCCTGACCCAAGGGGTCCTGTCCAGGCACCTTTTTAAAGATTAAATTATAAATAAGTATATTGTAGTTGTCTTCAGACACACCAGAAGAGGGCGTTAGATCTCATCACAGTTGGTTGTGAGCCATCATGTCGTCGCTGGGATTCGAGCTCTTATGTTCCATGAATGAGGGCCTAGCCTTTAGCAGCTGAGCCATCTCTCCAGGCTTACAAACATAAAATACAAGAGTTCAGCTCTCAGCACCCATGGCTATCTCTCTAGCCTTTGGGTTAGCTTATAAATATCTAAAGGATAGTAATTTAGAGAACATATCCTTTGAAATTTGAATTACATTTGTATAAACAATTGTAAAAGTTAAGAATTAGTATTAAAAATAGAACAATTTTAAGCAATTGTAAACCATGAGCTTTATATATATATTATTATTATTAAAAGATTGATTTTTAACTTTTTAAAAATAGCTGCTATAGCACCCAAGTGCTGAAGCAGGGAAAACTTAAAGGAATAGACGTTATATAAACTTTAGTGCCATAGCTGATGTATAATTTATGGGATGTACATATAGAAATATAAAGTAAATTGAAACAACTTATTTTTTGGACCACAATTATTAATTTTGCCTAAAAAGGCTTGCCATGTAATAGATCAACCATTAATAATAATTAATTTGATTGCTGCTTGAAGCAAGGAATAAACATTTTATTAGGCTCTTAAAATATTTCTTTAAAATATCTCTATAACATTTTAACAACACATCAATATCTTTATTGAAGGATATAAAAAACTTTATTTTCTGCACAAAAAATGTGATTGCATATCAACATTATTTTTGCCAAGGAACGGCAGTGAATGCA